>NW_006408574.1:6825090-6856880 GCF_000296735.1 Chrysochloris asiatica
TGTTTTGATTATTAATGGGTGTTTACAGCTATTTCTCTTCATTTTGAGTAGTGCCCCATCAGCAAATGAAGATCCCAAAAAACCTTACTCAATTCTTGCCATGGTCAGCTCTACTTTTGAAGAGGCAGCTCTTCCCCAGCCACATTTTGAGTGCCTTCCAACCTGAGGGGCTCGTCTTCTGACATGATAACTGACAATATTCTAGTGCTTTTCATCACGTATCAGTATTCTGATGCTGTCTATTGCTAGTCACATGGTTTTCAGTGTTCTATTGCTAGTCACATGGTTTTCAGTGGCGAAACATTGAGACAGAATCTGCCTTTCTGTATTCTTTGTCTGAAAGCTCTGCTAAAACCTATCCACCATGGGTGACCCTGCTGGTATTTAAAGTACCTCCAACATCACAGCAACACACAAGTCCCCACAGTACGACACACTGACGGATACATGGTGGGGGAGGAAACATTATGTAAACAGAATAATAACTCTGAAATAAATGAGGGTCAGTCAAAAATTATTGCTAACAAGGTTCTAGCTCATCCCTGCATAGTGTAATTGATTTAAAACAAACATGTGTTGACTGTGTCTTTGAGAACAGTTCTCTTGAGTATGCATTTATCTTAGTCTCTTAGCCTTCCAAACAAAATGATATTTTTTATGCCATGGAAGTAACATTTTAGAGGTCACAGCTAATATCAAATTAAAAAAAAAAAAACTCAAGTGGGCGTCTTCCCAAATAATTGAAGCTTTGCAGGAAGTAATGGGAAGACCTCTCTACATAAAACAATGTAATTTTTAGATGGATCGAGCATTTTAAGAAAGGTTGTTGTTGTTAAGTACTGCTATGTAGGTTTCAACTCATAGCGACCCTGTATAGGGTTTCTAAGGAACTGCTGGTGGGTTTGAACTGCTGACCTGCGGTTCACAGTCCAGTGTTGATCCTGTAGTACCACACTAGGAGAACTTAAAGATGAAATCAAGGTAAAGGCGTCAGCTGTTTTTGCGGACCTTGTGGGACAATCTTGCTAGATTTCCTTGAAGGCAGCAGGAAGCTCATGGGCGCTATTATGAAGAAGCTTAAAGAAAATGGAAAACCACACTGGTGATAAAAAGGTCAGGAAAGTTGAATCAAGGAATTTCCCCCCATCATGACAGTATAGCTGCTTATTCCTCTAGGGTAGCAAGGGTTGTCTGATGAGACTTTCATTAGGACACCTCGCCCACTTAGCCCTAAAGCCCTGATCTTGCCTTTCAGGCTGTTTTTTTATTCCCTAAATTTAAAGAACATTTCCAAGGAATACAAGGTGAGTCTTTTGAGAAGGCTCAAACTGCCATTTTGATGTGGTATAAATGGAAGAGCGTAGCATTCTGGGTTGGAGAGATGGAAACATTGATTTCAGAAGTATGCAGACTCAGATGAAGAAGATGACAAGAAGCAACAGCTCCCCATTTTGAGATTTATGTCTAGGAAAGGGTTCTATGATGCCATAGCGATCCTTTTTGACTGACTCTCAGAGAGTTCGGGCTGATGGAACCCAGGAGAAGTAGTGATTGTTGTTGCTTTAGTGTGAAGTACCGTGGAGTCGGTTCCAACTCATAGCGACCCTCTCTAGGGTTTCCAAGGAGTGGTTGGTGAGCTTAAACCACTGATTTTGCAGTTCAAACCAACCTTGTAGTCCAGTGCATTAACCCACAGTGCCTCCCCCAGGACTCTGGGGGAAGTAGTAGCTAACAGTTATTAGTGTACACCTGCGAATTGATTGAAGCTGGTTATAAATTCTTATTCCAATGCCTACTACTGGTGAAACTTTGAGCAAATAGCTTCTAGCCTCTGACACAGACTTTTTAATTAATGCCGAATGCATAGGTGTTGAAACAAACATGTAACTTTCATGAGGACAAGTGCTGTATTTGCTCACTCCTGTTATTTTACCACGTTTAACAATATCTAGCACATAGTAGATGACCACTATGTATTTGCAGAATAAGCCAGACAGCATGCTGACTACTGTGCCTTGATAAATTGTTGTTAAATGTCATTGAGTTGGTTAAGCCTCAAAGCGGCCCTGACTAGGGTTTCCAAGGAGTGGATAGTGGGTTTTAATAGCCTGCCTTGCTATTAGTAGTCCAATGTTTATCCTACAGAACCATGCCAGGACTTTCCTTGAGCAATAAGTACTTCATAAATAAACAGTTAATCAATTACAAAATGAGTCCAGTTGGCATTGACCCATGGTGACCCCATATGTAGAACTGTGCTCTGTAGAGTTTTGGGAAGCCGATTGCCAGGACTTTCTTCCTAGGTGCCTCTGGGTGCACTTGAACCTTTCATATTTCTATTAGCGGCCATGCATGTTAACCATTTGCACCAAATGTGCATAAAGAAGCCAAACCAAACCTGTTGCCATCAAGCCGATTCTGACCCACAGCCACCCAATAGGACAAAGTAGAACTGCCCTGTAACATTTCCAGGGCTGCAAACAGAATGGAAATAGATTGGAGCATCTTTCTTCTGCAGTGTTTAATGAGTCTGGCCCTCTGATCTTTTGGTTAGCAGTTGAGTGCTTTAACCACTGTGTCACTCGTTGTTGGATGCAGTCCAGTCAGTTCCAATTTATAGTGACCCTACGGTGTGGCGCCGTGGGCTAAAGCATCAGTCTGCAAAGTCATTTAAACTGCAAGTTCCATGGTTCAGGCTCACCAGCTGCTCATTGGAAACCCTAGACAGGGTCGCTATGGGTTGGAATCGACTCAACAGCACTTCACAACAACATTAGAAATGGACTGCTGGTGCGCTCTGGACCAGTGCTGGATTAAGAACCACAAAGTCCGCAGTTCAAACCCACCAGCTGCTCCTTGCAAACCCTATGTAGAGTTGCCATGAGTCCGAACTCGATGACACTTAACAACAGCAACAGAAGTCCAACAAAACGAACTTCTGCCCAGTCCTGTGCTGTGCTCGTGTGCGTTGCTACGTTTGAACCCATTGGGCCAGCTATGGTGTCAATCCATCTCATTGAGAGTCATCTTTTTCCCCTCTGACCCATGTCTTTATCAAGCATGATGTCCTTCCCCAGGACCTGATAATATATCCAAACTCTCTGAGCCAATGTCTTTCCATCTTTGATTCCATAGAGAATTCTGACTGCTTCCAAGATGTATTTTGTTTCTTCTCCTGGCAGTCCATGGTACGTTAATATTCTTTGCCAAATCAATGCATTAATTCTTCTTTGGTCTTACTTATTCATTGTCCAGATTTCACATGCCTATGAGATGATTCAAAACACCCCTGGTTGGGTCAGGAACACCTTAGTCCTCAAAGTGACATCTTTGCTATTGAACACTATGTCAATTCGTCTTGCCAAGAGTCTTTCTCTTTTTTGCTGACCCTCTACTTTACCAAGTATAATGTCTTTTTCCAGGAACTGGTCCCTCCTGATCACATGTCCAAAGACTTTCCATCTTTGATTCTGTAGAAAAATTTGATTTCTTCCAAGACATATTTGTTCTTCTGGCAGTCCAAGGTATATTCAGTAGTCTTTGCCAACACCATAATCCAAATGCATCAATTCTTCTTTGGTCTTCCTTATTCATTGTCCAGCTTTCACATGCATATGAGATGACTGAAAATACTCTGGCTTGGGTCAGGAGCACCTTAATCCTCAAAATGACATCTTTACTGTTGAACACTCTGTCAATTCATCTTATTAAGGGCCTTCCTCTTCCTTGCTGACCCTTTGCTAAGCACGATGTTCTTCTTTAGGGACTGGTCCCTCGTGGTGACTTGACCAAAGTCTGAGAGACAAAGTCTCTCTATCCTCACTGTGCCAATAATGACCTGAAAATAAGAGTTTTGGTTAAACGTTGTTCAAGAAAGACCACCCTGAAATAGTTAAGGGACAAGTCTGCATGCCCTGTGTTCCATCCCCTCTTAGGTGGGAGCAGACAAAGGCTTTGCTGTGTGCAAGTCCCTGCAGGCAAAGCGAGGTGTGGACGAGGTCCTTCCTCCTTCCCATCTGTGTTTATATGGCAAATACTATTTAATCTCCAACTTAAGTGCCAATTGCCAGAGTTTTTGTCAAAAAAATATGAAAAAGAAAATGATGACAATATGAAAATAGAAGGCCAAGCCCTCTCTGAGTTCTCATTGTCTTCACAGAAATTCTGAACAAGTCTCCTTTCTGGCTCCACCTGGAGGAGACAGAGAAAAGAATGTCCTGGTAATTGCCGTGTGAATAGGGGAAACTTCTCCAAACCCACTGCTCAGGGGGAGCATCAATTAAACTGTTAAAAGACAGATTTCCTTGGAGGAAACAAAGCTAAACAAAAACCAACGAGACAAAAGGTAAGTAGGAATATTTGTCATCGTGGTCAGATGGTGCCAAAGGTGGAAAAAGAAAACATTTTTGAAGGCCAAGGGAGAAAAAATGGTGGCGCTGAGTGGACGGTGGAAATCTGACTTAGCCCCTGCTAGTGTCTCAGACTCTGGGGGGCTGCAGGTCCCCTGCCAGTTGGAAGGATGACCATGACTGATGGGGGATGAGCTGGAAGTAGAGACCACACCAGTGTGCTGTGGAGAGATGGAGACTGGGTGCCCTGAGCTTTCATGGGTCCTCGGGTGGCGTCAGGGCAAGCTGGCATCTGCCTGGGAACCAAAGGGGAGGCGTGGCTCATTCTGGGTAACTGGTGGCTTCCATGTTATTAAGTGACCCACCTTTGACCTTCACTTACAAGCCAGCCTTTTAGTCCTTACCTTTGACCTGCTTTGGCCTTCACTTTCTTCCTTCCACTCTTTTAGGTCATTACGTTTGACCTGTTTTAACCTTCATATTTTTTCTTTCAGCACCTCAAACCTTCACCTTTGACCTTCTTTGACATTTAACATTCATCTTCATTTCAGCCCCTTAGCCCTTTACTTTTGATCTTTTTTGACTTTTTTTACAAACACATCTTTGAACTTCACCTTCTTTCTTCCATCCTTTTAAACCATTACCTTTGACCTTGCTTGAGCTTTGACCTTAACTTTTCTTTACTTTTGACCTTATTTGACATTTGACCTTCACCTTTTCCATCCAGTCTCGATTTTACAGATACATCTTTAAATTTCACCTTCTTTCTTCCAACCTCTTAGACCTTTACCTTTGAACTTGTGTGGGCTTTGACCTTCATCGTCTTACTTCCAGCTCCTTAGACCTTTACCTTTGACCTTCTTTGATATGTGACCTTGACCATTTCCATCCAGTCCATTTTTTGCAGGGAAACCTTTGACCTTCACCTTGTTTCTTTCAGACTCTTCCCTGTGATGTTTGATCTTTGGCCTCCATCCATTCTCCACACATTTTTACAGTGCTCCATTTTCCTCAGGTTTTCCCTCAGATTGGGCACATTTGAACTATGGTGTGTAGGTAAGGAGCACCGTAGACAGCATGCACTGTTAGAAGAATGAACACATTTGTTATAGAGGATATCCGACCAGAATGTGCCTTTCAAGCAAAGATGGCAAGACTTTGTCTCATTTACTTCAGAAATGCCATCATGAGGGACCAGTCCCTGGAGAAGATCGTCATGCTTGCGTCCTGAAAGCATAGGGTCAAAAGAGGAGGACACTCACAAGAATTGGCCCAGTGGTTACAGCAAGAGGCTCAGACATAGGAATAACTCTGAGGGTGGGTAACAAAACTCAGGCAACGTTCCTTCTAGTCTACATAGGGTCACTGTGAATCAGAGTTGACTTGCTCTTAGTCCACACTCATCTGCTCTCTCATGGAAAACACCTTAGTCTGTCAAATGTCTACAGAAAACTTGGGACTGCAAAGGGACCTCTCCTCCTTCTTCTTTGACTGGTCTTGTGCTGGGTGGTCCCATCACAGCCAGTGTGTTGTGTTCCCACCACCCACCCAGTCCCCAGGGTGCTCTCCCACTGGTCCCCCCTCACTCTGCTTTCTGCAGGGAAACCCCCCTCTAACTTCCTTGTTTTGTGGAGATTCCATTTTGTTCTATATGTTGCTAATGTGCTAAGGTTTTTTCTAATGCCTTCTAAGATCCCTGGGTCTTGGAAATGGTCAATGTTCCTGGCTGCCCACCCTAAGGTTGGAGGTTCAAGTCCACTTGGGGAAGAAAAACCTGGAGATTTACTTCTGAAAAATCAACCAAAGAATATCCTACACAGTAAAATTTTATACTGATGTGCATAAGCCTTCCGTGAGTCAGAGTCGACTCAATAAAATTGTTTTATCTCAGTGGGAAGTTACTGGAGGATTTAAATGGTAGTGGTGGTTCTGTGCTGTGGAGTTGGTTCCCACTCATAGCGACCCTTCACAGGGTTTCCGAGGCTGTAAATCTTTACAGGAGCAGAAATTCTTATCTTTCTCCCACGGAACAGCTGGTAGTTTCGAACTGCTGACCTTGCGGTTCACAGCCTGATTTGGAACCACTACACTACCAGAGCTCCTTGGAGAATTTAAATGGGAGTGGAATTTCTACATGATCCATTGTACTGCATGGAAACAAATTTGTAAGTAAGCAAGTCAAGCTTGATGTAGTACGCTTTGAGGCATAAAGTCATTGTAAACTTAGGAAGAGCAGTGTGGAACCCATTTCATTTTTACAAATGAGAACGGATTGTGTCTTTGAATGAAACGGCAAAGGTGTAGGTGGTGAAAACTGTCCAGATATCCTGAAAAAATAAAACAAAAACAAAACCACCATAAAATACTTTTGTTGTTGTGAAGTGCTGTGGCATCTGTTATGACTCACAGTAACCTCGTGTAGGGTTTCCAAGAAGCTGCTGGTGAGTTTGAACTGCTGATCTTTCTTTCAGTCAGCAGACCAGTCCTTACAGGCTTAGCTGGTTCAGTTAGTGACTGGGGGAATTAAGTCAATTCTTGAGGGAATGGAGGGGCTCAGCTAGGGAGTGCTTGTCATCAAGCCAGAGATGATTCTTTGCCAGGGGGGGCTTTCTTTTTTCAAAATACTTAATACATTATTAATGGATGTTGTTAATTATATCATATTGTTGTCATTAAGTGTTGTTGAGTCAGTTCTGACTGATAGCGATCCTGTATAGGGTTTCCGAGGAGTGGCTGGTGAGCTTGAATCGCCAACCTTGTGGTTCAAACCCACCTTGTAGTCCAGCGCATTAACTGGCAGCACCACACATAGACTGTACTAACTCTTGTATTTATTTATTTTTTAGTATAGTTATCATAGATTAAATTGTGCTTTCTGAGAAGACACGCTGAAGCCCTAAGTCCTGTGTTTGTGAAGGTGGCCTTGTCTGGGGACTTTGCAGATGTTATCAGATAAGTTAACAAAGTTATACTGGGGTATGGTGGGTCCGAATCCTGTATGGCTGATGTCTGATAAAAGAGGAGCACAGACAGGGAAACAGAGTCAGACAGACACACGGGGAAAAGACAGACACATGTGATGAGAGAGACAGAAGCAGGCATAGGCAGCAAAGAAAAGCCAAAGGTTCTGGAGACCAGGAACATCTGTGCCCCCAAGTCCCCCAGAAGGATCCATGTGACCAATACCCCAATTCAGACTGCGGGTCTCCAGAACTGAGAGAAAATGGACTTCTCTTCTCTACAGCAGTTACTTTGTGGTCTTCTGGTGAGGCAGCGGTTGGAAACAGGACAATAGGAGATTCATGCTAGTCTCTGGAGATGCTTGGTATAGTGGAGGGTCAGTGAAAAAGAAGAAGACCCTCTTGGTAAAGTGGAGGGTCAGTGAAAAAGAGGAAGACCTTCCAGAGAGGCCACAACCGTGGGCTGAAATGTAACAACCGTTAGTGAGGATGGTGCAGGACCAGGTGGTGCTTCATTCTGTGGGGTTGCTGGGAGTTGGAACCAACTCAATGCCCCTTATAACAACGTGCGCTTCTTGAGAAAATTATGAGTATTTATTGAAAAACATAAAGAAAAAGGAGTCCTGGTGTGGCGCTGTGGGATAATGCACTGGACCATAAGGTTGCTTTGAACCTCATGGTTGGTGGTTCAAATTCACCAGCTTCTCCTTGGAAACCCTATACAGGGTTGCTATGAGTTGGAACTGACTCAACAGCACTTAACAACAACAACAACAACAATGAAGAAACAAGGGCAAAATAAATGTGTTCTTTCATAATAAAGTCAAAGCTCTCCAACATACACTGTATGTTCAATACAATTCCAAAATAAATCCCAACAGGAGTTTTCATTGAAATTAATTTAGGAAGTCTCAGACCTATATGAAAATGCAGAGTTTTTTTTTAAAAATCCTTGTGACAACTTCAGAGAGGAAAGTACAAAAGTGGCAGCTTGTTCACAGAAAACCAGCTACCAAGGCTGGTTTTAAAGTTGTACTTGGATTGTTGTAGTATTGATTTGTTGTTGTTGTTAAGTGCCGTCGAGTCGGTTCCGACCCATAGCGACCCTGTACAGGGTTTCCAAGGGTGTAAATCTTTACGGGAGTAGAAAGCCTCATCTTTCTCCCGCGGAGCAGCTGGTAGTTTCGAACCGCTGACCTTAAGGTTCGCAGCCCGATTCGTAACCACTACGCTACCAGAGCTCCTTATTGATAGTGTCAGAAAAACAGACAAACAGGATCTAAAACTAAGCAATATGAAGCAGTTCCCCCACATCCAAAAAAAAAAAAAAAAAGCTAAAGAGGATAGAGAGAAACACTGTTAACTGTTGATATATGGAGGGGATAATAATCAATGTAATGAAACAAGCTATATGAATGGTTGAATGTGAAGCTGATGATGTGCCCTGTAAACTTTCACTCAATCCAAAATAAAAACATTTAATTAAAAAAAAAAAAAAAAGAATCATTCCCACCCCCTCCACACACAGAGTAGACAGGGATGGGCAACTTGGACATTGGCTACCCAAAATGGGAGGCGGGGGCTACAAAGGCAAGAAGTGACTGGCTTACAAGCTTTCAAGAGGGAACCTAGATCCAGAGGGCCTGGAGGAAGGTAGAATCTCCAGTGAGTAGTATTCAATCTGACTAGGCGGGGCTGATGCAATGAAATGCAGACGGGTCTCTATTGATACAATAGTGAATAATTGTTATCAGGTCTGATTGTGAGGGTCGGAAAAGTAAAGGTAGATGTTTTATAGCAAGGAGGGGAGTGATTAACTTTTCAGTCTAGGAGCAGAGGTCCCTAGGACCATCAAGGGAGAAGAGCAGAGAGCGGAACCCTACCCAAAGAAGCAGTGATGCCTGAGATGGAGGCAGAGATGATGACGTGGAGCAATGGAGCAGCTGGGGACTTTAGATCCAGAGAGGGAGAGCGACTGTGTGCTGAAGACCTGGGGGGTAAGGGGGAAGGATTGCATGGAGGGGATTGTAACCATGGCAATGAGATGATATACGATAGAATGAATGTAAAACTAATGTTCTCCCATGTAAACTATCACATAATTCATAATAAAACATTTATGAAAAAAATTAAAATAAAAAGTAAAATCAATAAAAAAAAGAAACAACAAAACAAAACAAAATATGAAGCAGTTCTGTTGTGGCAATACACATTGAGGAGTGTTACAAATCAGTTCAGAAATGGCAGCCTATTTAATAAGTGACATTAGGAACATTAAAAATGTCAAAATATGAGATCCGTACCTGATACAATCTGAAAAAAAAATTATATCACCAAAGGTGAAAAACATCATATCAAAATGTTTCAGGGAAAATGTTGGGGGGAAAATTGTTTCTTTAGTGATAGAGAAGGATTTTAATCAAAGTTTACCAAAGCAAAACCAAAATGAAAACATTTAATGAATTTGATGGCATTAGGATGAAATTTTCCATTAGAAGTCCCCTTAATGTTTTTAAAGCAGCAAATAAGACATAAAGAAGATGAACGCAATAAAACCAGAAGAAGCCCAAACCTGTGAAAGGCAAGAATCTGTCAAAGAAGGAAAACTGAAATATTTTCCACTAAAATGAGTGATTTAAAAACAAAAACAAAAGAAGTGTTGAGGTTGTTCACCTGTCCAAGCGGAACCCGCGAGACCCGGATAGACAAGGCAGTCCCATGAAGCCCCAGCTCCCTCTGTTTCACTGTATGTTGGTCTTGTTGGGAGTTCGCATTGGTTCCAATTCATCGTGATCCCGTGTACGACAGCACACAAGGCTGCCAGCTCTTCCTGCATCCTCACAATCATTGTCATGTTTGACACCATTGTTGCAGTCTCCTTGGGAATCTTCTGCTTTTTCACTGACCCTCTATTTTACTAAGCAGGAAGTCCTTCTCCAAGAAAGGCCCCTCTTCATAACGTGTCAACAGAACTTAAGAGGAGATCTCTCTATTTTCGCCTCTAAAGAACATTCATGTCAGCTTGAGGACTAAGGTGCGCCTGACCCAAGCCAGGGTATTTTCAATAACCTCATATGCATGTGAAAGCTGGACAATGAATAAGGAAGACCTTAGAAAAATTGATGCCTTTGAGTTATGGTGTTGGAGGAGAATACTAAAAGTGCCATGGGCTGCCAAAAGAACCAATAGATCTGTTTTGAATGAAGTGCAGCTACAGTGCTCCTTGGAGGCCAAGATGGCCAAACTTCATCTCTCATACTTTGGACATATTGTCAGGAGGGAACAGTTGCTGGAGAAGGATATCATGTTTGGTAAGATGGAGGGTCAGAGAAAAAGAGGAAGACCCCCAACGAGATGGATTGGCCAGGTGGCAGCATCGATGGACTCAAGCGTGGCAACAGTAGTGAGGTTGTCCCAGAATTGAACATTGTTTCATTCTGCTGTGCATAAGGTGGTTATGAGTTGATGCCAACTTGATGGCACCTAACAACAATCGCAAAGAACATTCTGGCTGTGCTTCTTCCAAGCACATCTGTTCATTTTCCTGGCAGTGAATGCTGTATCCATTTTTCTTGACCAACACCACAATGCACTGGCATCACCCTCTATTCAGTTTTCCTATTCACTGTACAGCGTCCACAGGCATATGTTATTAGGTGCCGTTGAGTTGGTACCGACTCGTAGTGACCCTATGCACAGAATGAAGCACCCTCCCTGTCTTGCACCATCCTCACACTCGCTGATATGCTTCAGTCCATTACAACTGCATCTTGTTAGGGGTCTTCCTCTTTTTCTCTGACCCTCCATTTTACCAAGCATGATGTCCTTCCTTCTCCAGGGACTGGTCCCTCCTGATAACATGTTCCAAGTATGAGAGGTGATGTCTGGCCATGCTGGTTTCTAAGGAGCATTCTGGCTGTACTTCCAAACCAGATTTGTTTGTTCTTTTGGCAGTCCATGGTACTTTTAATATTCTCCTCCAACACCATAACTCTAATGAATCAATTCTTCTATGATCTTCCTTGTTCACTGCCCAACTTTCGCATGCATATGAGGTTACTGAAAATACCATGGCTTGAGTCAGGCACACCTTAGTCCTCAAACTGACATCTTTGCTCTTCAACACTTTAAAGAGGTCTCATGCAGCAGCTTTGTCTAATGCAATATGCTGTTTGATCTCTTGACTGCTGCTTCCATGAGTATTGTTGGCTGATCCAAGCAAAATGATGTCTTTAACAACTTCAATCTTTTCTTCCTTTATCTTGATGTTATTAACTGGTCCAGTCATGAGGATTTTTGCTTTCTTTACATTAAGGTTCAACCTATGCAAGAGGGTACCTGAGGTGTCTGAAAATACTGTGATTTCGGTTAGAATCACATCTTTGCTTTGTAACACATTAAAGAGGCCTTTTGCAGTAGATTTGACTGCTGCTTCCATGGATGCTGACCATGAGCTCTCTTTCCTATAAAGGTTCTAATTTTTTATTCCAGCTGTTCCTGATATGAGAAAGAACAGGGCTTCATACCAGAGCATCATTCGGAGACACAGACCCTCATGGTTACTGCTGACTAATGTCAACCCAGTGCATGCATCTGAGCTATGGTGTTGGAGGAGAATATTTAAAAGTACCATGGACTGCCAAAAGAACAAACAGATCTCTGTTGCAAGAAGTACAGCCAGAATGCTCCTAGGAAGCCAGCATGGCCAGACCTCATGTCTCATACTTGGAATGTTATCAAGAGGGACCAGTCCCTGGAGAAGGACATGAGGTAAAGTGGAGAGTCAGAGAAAAAGACGAACACCCCCAACAAGATGGATTGGCACAGTGGCAGCAGTAATGGCTCCCCTTGTGTAACAGGAAGTGTGAGGATGGGGCAGGACCGGGCAGAGTTTTGCTCTGCTGTGAGTTTGAACTGATTAGTGGCCGCTAACAACAAGTTCACGTATTTATGAGTTACCGTGGAGTCAACTCTGATGCATGGCGGATGACCCCGTGTGTGTCCAAGTAGACCTCTGCTTCATAGGCTTTTCATTGGCTGATTTTTGTGAAGTTGATCATCAGGACTTTCTTCTGAGGTACCTCTGGTGGAATGGAATCTCCAGGCTTCAGAATAGCAGCTGACCAGGGTAACCATTTGCATTACCTGGGGACTCCTACTTCATGTATAAGGGAGGTTCAAAAAGTTGGTGGAAAAATTCCATTTGCCTATGAACCTTTGAAGTTCCCTGGTGTGGCACTGAAGGATCAGCACTGAACTGAGAGCCACAAGGTCAGCAGTTCAAACCCATCAGCTTCTCCTTGGAAACCGCATACAGGGTCGCTATGAGTTGGAACTGACTCGACAACAATTAACAACAACAACAAAAAAAAAGTAGACAGACAATGAACAAGGAAGACCATAGAAAAACTGATGCATTTGAATTCAGGTATTGGAGGAGAATATTAGAAGTACCTGAAACTACCAGAAGAACAAACAAATCTATGTTGGAAGAAGTACAGCCAGAAGGCTTCTTGGAAGCCAGGATGGCAACAATTTACTCTCATACTCTGAACATGTTATCAAGAGGGACGAGTCCCTGGAGAAGGACGTCATGCTGGGTAAAGTGGAGGGTCAGTGACAAAGAGGAAAGTGCCCCCCATTCCCAGTGAGATCGATGGGCACAGTGGCAGAAGAACTGGGCTCAGGAGTAACAACAATTTTGAGGATTATACAGGACTGGGCAGTGTTTTGTTGCACTGTGCATAGTGTCACTATGAACTAGAACTGACTCGGTGGTACTTAACAACCGTAGGTAGGCATGAGATTGTGGGGAAGCTCTTGGAATTTACAGTGTCCTTCTGGAAATGTCTCACACCCATTTCTACCCTCACTCCAATCTCAAATAGAACTATCTGCCCCTCCTTTCGCTAGCTGTCACTAACCCTAGCGTACGTACATGCACACAAGCCCCCACCCCCGCCCCACTCACCAAGGTGGGGAGAGACTGGAGACCCACAGTGTAGCAATGACAGGCTTCTTTGTGAATGGGCCCAGGGAAAAGGTGCCCTGTACGTGCCAAAGGACTCCCCAGCCTGCTTGATGGACGGGTAGGACAATGCAGGGAGGGGCGGGTAGAGGATTTATGGGGCCAGGATTAAGGGAGCGTGTGAGAATGCCATCACTAAGCTGGCTCTGGGTGAAAGAAACATATGGGACATTTCAAGGAGACATTAACGAATGCGCCTACACAGGTGCAAGTGGAGGCAGTTACCACCTCCTCTCAGAGGCTCGTCCTGTTGTCCGAGATGTCTGTGGGTAAACAAACAGAGGTGGTGCCGACAGCAGGCTGGCCGGAGGGAATCCATTTTTGCTTTCCTTGCTCCCAGGGCTTAGAAACCCCGCTTGGATCCATGCCCAGAATTTGCACGCCTGTCTCTACCTGCCCCTCAGTTACAAACTTTCCAGTAAGGCAGTGGGGTCTAGAACTCATGCCTGCCTGAGACTTCCCTCTGTCTCCTAGGGGCTGCTGAGCATGAGACGGTCCTAGTGGTGCAGTGGGTTAAGCATTGGGCTTAGCTAACAGCAAGGCCGGTGGTTTGAACCTACCAGCTGTTCCAAAGGAGTAAGATGAGGCTGTCAGCTTCAATGAAGATTTACCATCGCAAACTCTGCGGGGCAGTTATCTGTCCCACTTAGGGTCGCTCTAAGTCAGAATCAACTCAACCACAGTAGGTTTGTAAACCGAGATACCACCACCCGTGTCTTAGTGGTACATTCTGTGTTGCTATGATACTGAAAAGTCATGCCATGCGTATCCCAAATACACACACATGTGTATTTCAAACCAGGGTCACCCAAGGTTTTAACCGAGCTTCCCAACTGAGAAAGACTAGGAAAAAAGGTCTGGCAATCAACTTCTGAAAAGTAGCCAATGAAGTCTCTGCAGTTCACACAAAATATTGTCTGATGAGCCTCATCAGACTACACTGGATTCAGGCACATCAGTGACTGAGGGCGTTACAGGGCTGTTGGGTTGTACATGGGGTCATCACTTGCTGGAGCTGACTCTACAGGTACCAAGAACACCCATAATAACAAGTCAAGTCATGCATATGGGAGCTGGAAGAGCTTGGTCTGTCACTGAGATACTCTTCTCGGAAGGGACACATGTAAAGGATGCAGTTTGGTGATGCACCTATAGGATCTCTGACTCACAGACAGAATGCAACTCCTCCACTGGGTTTTTTGAGACAGTACATCCTTTGGGGAGCAGACAGCCTCATCTCTCTCCCATGAGTGACTGCTGGGCTTGAACCACTGACCTTGTGGTTAGCAGTCCAACACTTAACCCACCACACCACCAGGAATTCTTGCTTGGGAGTTACCAAGCCCCAAAGCCTACTGTCATCAAGTTGGTTCTGACTCACTGCGACCCTATATGGTATATCTGAGGCTATAAATCTTTATGGGAGCAGAAAGCCTCATCTTTCTCCCTTGGAGCTGCTGGCGGCTTTGAACTACTGGCCTTGTAGTTAGCAACCCAGCTTGTAGTCCACTATGCCACCAGGGATCCTTACTACACTACAAGGTCTCCTCGAGACAGTACAGAGTTCCAGTGTACCCTTTGCATAGCATCCCCTAATGTTAATGTCGTATTTGCCTATGGTACACAGTCTAAAACGAGGAAAACTTTGGTACAACTGCCAGTTGTCAATGTGTTGACCTCAATGCTTGGTGACCCCACAATGTGTCAGAGTTGGATTGTGTTCCATAGGGTTTTCAATGGCTGCTTTTTTTTCAGTAGACCTCCAGGTGTTTCTTCTGAGGCACTTGTGGCAGGTGTTAACTATTTGCACCATTCAGACACTCTATTTACTAAATCATAGACTTCGTTCAGCTTTTACCAGATTTCCCACTATTGTCCTTGGTGCTGTTCCGGAATCCTGCTGAAGATAATTAATTATATGTATGGGCTTCATTTGGATATCATTCCCAAGTGTGGCTACTTTGTAGTGGGCAGAGGAAATAATATTGGGATTGTTTGGGGTCCCAGAGAGCTGGATCAAAACGAATTCACACATCACACCTTCTATCTGTAAGCTAAAGAAGTTGGTTTTGAACCTGGATGACAAAAAATTCTCTGTCATTTTTCACCATCAGCTTGGTCGAGATAAATGATTTTAAACAAAAGTGTGCCTACCCATGCCATGGTAGTTTCAGTAACCTCACATGCATGCGAAAGTTGGACAATGTATAAGGAAGACCATAGAAGAACTGATGCATTTTAGTTACGATGTTGGAGGAGAATATTGAAAGTATCATGGGCTGCCAAAAGAACAAATAGATCTGTGTTGGAAAAAGTATAGCCAGAGTGTTCCTTGGAGGTCAGGATGGCCAGACTTCGTCTCTCATTGGACATGTTATCAGGAAGGACCTGAGGAAGAATATTATTCTTTTTCAGTGAAAAATAGGAAGACCCCCCAACGAGATGGGTTGGCACAGTGGCAGCAGCAATGGGCTCAAGTGTAGCAATGATTGTGAGATCGGCGCAGAACCATTTTGTTCTGTTGTGACTTCGCAGCATCTAACAACAACACAATTATTTAGAGAGAACTGTAAAACAAAAGTTACAACAGAAAATGGTTTAACAACTAATTTAGTCCAACCCTCTCATTTGCAACTCCAAGAACTGAAAACTTAAAAAAAAAAAAAAAAAGAAAGAAATTAAATGACTTTAAGGACATTTGATAAGTTTCATATAGTAGCCAATTTGAAATCTACCTTTGGCCTTTCTCCCATAAGAGAAGCACATGAATCATTCCAGAAGTTCTATTAAAAATAAAATGCAGTTCTTCGGGGAGATTAGGACGATGAGGGAATGGTTAGGAAGAGGTTACGGCATTTATCTGAGGTATCCTCTTTCCCCTCGCCCTCCCCAAATTTAATATTATTTTTCTCAAGTGCAATCTCCTTTCTGAAGACGCATTGCCACTTCTGCGTGTGTGGCCTCAGAGAGTAGTTCTCCCCAGTGGAGAAATGACCTGTTCTCAGCATTGTACCACATCATTTCCAACAAGTTGGACTTCGCAGGTCTCTGGAATCCAATGACTGCTTCATAGCTCACGTTGTTCGGGGGGCTCTTTGCCTACCTTGTGTTTCTCCTTCTCACGTTTTGCTTCGCCGGTGTTGAGAACATCTTAGTTAATGTTTCCTCAAATTACTAAGAAAACGAACACATGGCCAGGTACTTTGGAAAGAATGCCTGTGGAAATCATAAAATGCTTCCTCTTAATCAGCTCTGATTAATTTTTTTTTTCATGAGAATTTTGAGTCGATTAAGCTTGTTTTTATAGCAGTTACTGAAAAGGGATATCTGTCAGACATCCCATAGATTTATTGTGGATGCCGCTGTTAATGAGCTGAGGTCAACATATCGCTTTTCAGCCTTAAAGTGGTAGCTTTCAAACGAATAACCAGAAACAGATCTTTTTAGGGCTGCTGGAAAGTCATTGTTACCTCTATGACAAATAGAGCAAAACGCTCCATTTTCAAAGAGATGAATGCTGTTTCTTTGAGGTCAGCCCTAGCTTCCCTGACCATAGAAGCAAAAACAAATACAAGTATACTTATGGGCAGTTTGCAGAGCTCTTTCATACAATAGCTGGAGGCCCCACTAGAAATGGACAGACTCACACTCTGGTTTCCAGTGGACTATGTAGGCTGTTGTTGGAGCCCTGGGGTGGCGATGTGGGTCAACGCGCTGGACTGCAAGATTGATTTGAATTGCAAGGCCGACAGTTTAAACTCATCAGCGGCTCCTTGGAAACCCTATATCTACAGAGTCGCTATGAGTCAGAACTGACTCGATGGCACTTCACAACAACCAACAAGGTGGGGTGCTGTAGGATAAGCTCTGGACTGCTAACCACAAGGTTGATGGTTCAAACTCATCAGCCACTCCTTGGAAATGCTTTACAGGGTCACTGTGAATCAGAACCGACTTGAGGACACTTAACTACAGTGATCAAGAACAGAAAGGAAACCTGGTGATACAGTGGGTTAAGCATTGGGCCAGTAACCACAAGACTGGTGACTCACAGTCATGAGCTGCTCCAAGAGAGAAAGATGAGCTGTCTGCTCCTGTAAGAAAAGTCCAGTCTCAGAACCTAAGGAGCCGCTGGACTCTGCTTTGCCCTGAGGGCTGCCATCAGGAGGAATCAACTCAGTGGCCGTGCCTTTGGTTTGTCAGAGTCCTTGTGTGGCTCTCTGTAGGATAAGCACTGGTCTGTAAGGTTGGTTTTAAACCACAGAGTCTGTAGTTCAAACTCACCATCTGCTCTTTGGAAATCCTATACAGATCTCTATGAGTCAAAACTGACTTGATGGTACTTAACAACTACAACAACAACAGAGGACAAATGACAGGGAAGAAATGGTGTGCTCAAATTGTGGCAAAAATGTTGAATACCATGGATTTCCAAGCGAACAGATAAATGAGTCTTAGAAGAAATGGAATCTGAACGTTCATTGGAAACATTGATGGTGAGATTTCTACTCACTTAACCATGAGTCCTGGGGTGGCGCTGTGGGTTAATGCACCAGACTGCAAAGCCATTTGAACTGCAAGCTCGGCGGTTCAAGTTCACCAGCTGCTCCTCGGAAACCTGATACAGGGTCGCTATGGGTCAGAACCAACTCAACAGCACTTCACAACAACAACAACCACTAGTAGCGTAGTGGTTACAAATCGGGCTGCTAATCTCACAGTCAGCAGTTCAAAACTACCAGCTGTTCCGCTGGAGAAAGATGAAGCTTTCTGCTCCCGTAAAGATTTACAGCCTCGGAAACCCTATGTAGGGTCGCTATGAGTCAGAACCAACTCCATGGCACATTACAACAACAACAACAACCACTAGAAGAGGACATCACAGTTGGCCAAGTAGGGGGCCAACAAAGATGGCACCTAACAGTGAGTTTACATGTACCAGTGACCATGAAGATGGTGGACGTCCTTCAGTTCTACATAAGGGCTCTGTGAATTTCATCAAACTCCATGGCAACTTACTACAGAGCCATTGGGAGAAAGAACATGTATTTTGGAGTCAACACTGAACTGAAATAAGGGTTCTTCACTGAATTATCTGAAGTCCTGGTGTGATGTTGTAAGATCAGCACTGGGCTGCTAACTACAAGGTCTGTGGTTCAAAACTGCCAGCTGCTCCTCAGAAAGCCTATACAGGGTCTCTATGAGTGGAAACCGACTTGACGGAACTTAACAATAACAAGGTATCATATGTGAACTTGAGAAAGTTCTCCATCCTTCCTGATACAATTTCTACATTTGTGAACATGATGTATAACTGAGTTGAAGATGAAAATTGAAAGAAAACATTGACTTCTACATCTTCTCAGCATTTTGTCGCACTCTGTAACCTTTTATAATCTTATCTTCCTCACTGGGTAGAGGCTTTCCACTGCATGTTCAATTCTAGATACGTCTCAAGGATTCTTCTCAATCTAGTTAATTCATATAAACACTTGGAGGTCATGAACCACAATGTATGTTTGTGTGTGTGTGTGTTGGTCTTACCTGCATCTCTAGTTTGGTAATATCATAACTGGTAAATTAGAGGGTCAAGGAAAACGAGGAAGACACCCTATGAGATGGATTGGCACAGTAGCTACAACAATACACTCAAGCATAGCAATGGCTGTGCAGGTTCGGAGGAGGTACATGCTTCACTCAATTCCATTGGCTAGAGCTTAGTCACATGATCCCATCTGGTGACAATGGAGGCTGAGACATGCGATCCAGTTATGTGCCCCCGGAAAATAGGAAATGGATTTAACTGAGAAGCCAGCATCTTTACACAGGAAAACAGAGCCCTCTGGTATGGGCTTTCACATTTGCCCTTTAAATAAACTCTCCACGGGCTTCACATCCCCACTGATGTTTGAGTACCAACTCTGATATTCACCCATAATAGGTTACCTGGTCACTACTATGTCTGCAGGCTTTCTGTATTAGTTAAGAAAGTAAGGCACACAAAGGAGTCAAACCTATCCAAAGACACTTTAGGGAAAGTCTCTTTTTTTAGGGAAAGGAGGTTTAACTCTAATTGAAGTGTTAGAGTTTACAAGTCTGAACGTGACGGGTGTCTACACCAAACAAAGAATGGAAAAGTCAACAGTCTCTCAAGAAATCACAAAGGGCAAAAGGAAAGGAATTAAAATTGTAATCGCGAAGGATTAGTCCTAAGGTACAAGATTGTACCTTAACTCCATATTTTTTTTTTTCTGTTAATGATATTAAAGGTTATTTAGCATGAGCAAAATAATAATCATCATTTTTTAAAGAGTGACATTTTGGAGGGTAAGTATAATTGAAGAGAAATGCATCATATTGCTTTCCCTGGGCTGTGTCTATAGACAAAGTGCCTGTTAAACTACGGATCCCAAACCCAGTCAATACTCTGTGTGTGCGTCTAGGTTTTCCTCAATGGAGAGAACTAAGTAGAGATTAACTATTGCCATAAAGATTAAACCCAAAATGAATCTACTCATGGCGAACCCGTAAAACAAACTAGAAGTGCTCCACATTCTTTGTGGAAACAGACAGCTTCTTCATTCTCCTATGGAGTGGCTGGTGGGTTCAAACCACTGACCTTTTAGTTAGCAGCCCAATGTGTAACCTACAACAGTAAAGTATTCTTCAACTCTTGGTGGTCCCGTGTACAACAGAAAGTTGCTCTGTGGTCACAATTGCTGGTAAGCCTAATTCCATTGTACAGTTTGAGTGTCTTCCAACCTAGGGGAGTCATATTCTAGCGTTGTATCAAACAATAGTCTCTAGTGATACATAGTGTTTTCAGTGGCTACCTTTTGGAAAGTAAATCACCATACCTTCCTCCAAGTCTGTTAGTCTGGAAGCTACACTGAAACCTCACCACCATGGACTCGACTGGAGTTTAAAACACAGGTGGGGTAGCTTCCAACATCACAGCAACACACAGGCCCCCACAGTGGGACACACTGACAGACAGATGGAGACATGAATGATGCTACCCTGTGTCTGCAACAACGTGTCTACAGAAGAGCCCTCTTGGAGCATCTCAGCAACAGTGGGGAGTGCGTGGAAGCCCAGGATGCCCCTGCCCAGGCGCCAGATCTCCCTACAAAGCCCACCTCCACAAGTACCCCCACAAATTGCCAGATGGGACTGGCTTGTGGTTTTCCATGTGTCTGACAGTTGTCCCATGGAGACATGAACAGAACGTGAATATGTACATTTTCACATGTACTAAGACCTCTGGAATGTGTTCAAACGTACCAGAATCTGAGACAGAGACAAAGTCTGTGTCTCAAAGATAAGAATTTAGAGAGCTTCTGGTATCCCTAATTTCTTTTATATTGTAATCACCTGAATTTTTTTTTTTTTTTTTAACCAAGGGCTTTATGTTGATTTGTTTTTTAAAATATTGCATAGTCACTTCTGGCACATTTAACAGAAGGAATCTTATGTAGTTCAAAGGACCCTGATTTTCTAATGAGGTCTCTTAGGTTCTAGTCCCCACTCTATAATTCACATGCTGTGTGGCCTCAGACGACTTGTTAAACCTCTCTGATCTTCAGTTTTCTCATCTGAGTAGAAATCTATGATTTCTAAAATCTCTTCCAGTGTTAACATTCTGTGTGTCTAACTTCATTCTGCTCTGATTTTCCTCGGTCAGTGTCTGTCCAAGCTTTGCCATGCCCATACTCTTCTACGGCTGGCATTAGTACCATCTCACCCTGTTAGAAACAGATGGGGAGAGGGGACACAGATTCACATCTTTTCTACAACGTGAGGTTTCATGACATGAAAGAAACAGCCATTGAATTCCATCTTAGCTTTGCCAGTAAGATTTTACGTGGCTATACGCATAGAGTTTTCTAACAAAAAGGTAAAGAATTACTGACAAGATAATCTTTACAAAAATTGTTGTTGTTGTTTGGTGCCATTGAGTTGGTTCTGAATCATATAGACCCTATGTACCACAGAACAAAACTTTGCCCAAGTCACAATGTGGCACTGTGGGTTAATGCGCTGGACTGCAAAATCTATTTGCACTGCAAGGTCAGCGGTTCAAGCTCACCAGATGCTCCTTAGAAACCATGTACAGGGTCGTTATGGGTCAGAACCAACTTGACACACTTAACAACAACAACATGGGAACATGCTATGTGTAGCTGCAGCTACTGTGTGAATACATCCTGTTGAGGGCCTTCTTTTTTTGTTACCCCTCCACTTCATTTTGTTAGGTACTGCTGAGTCGGTTCCGATTCAGTGACCCTGTGCTCAACAGAAAAAATCACTGTCCCTGGTCCTGCCCCAACCTCACAATCTTTGTTACAATGCTGCCACTGTGCCAATCCATCTTATTGGTGGTCTTCTTTGCTGACCCTCCACTTTACCAAGCATGATGTCCTTCTCTAGAGAACGATTTCTCTTAATAACATTTCCAGAGTATGTGAAGCAAAGTTTAGCCATTCTTACTTCTACATCGTTCTGACTACACCCCTACTAAGACTGCTCTGTTTGTTCTTCTGGTGAGCCATCATTTATTTCATCAACGGTCCTCACCATAATTCACCGTAATTCAAAGGTGTTCATTCTTCTCCAGTCTCCCTATTCATTGTTCAGTGTTGCATTCATATGAGGTAACCAACAAGACGAACAAGTCATGGAACTTGAGTCGGGTCCCCCTTAGTCCTCGAAGTGACCTCTTACTTCTACATCGTTCTGACTGCCCCCCTTCCAAGACTGCTCTGTTTGTTCTTCTGGTGAGCCATCGTTTATTTCATCAACGGTCCTCACCATAATTCACCGTAATTCAAAGGTGTTAATTCTTCTCCAGTCTCCCTATTCATTGTTCAGCGTTGCATTCATATGAGGTAACCAACAAGACCAACAAGTCATGGAACTTGAGTCGGGTCCCCCTTAGTCCTCGAAGTGACCTCTTTGCTTTTTAAACCTTAAAGAGGTCTTTTGCAGCAGATTTGCCCAATGCAATATTTCATTTGATTTATTGACTGCTACTTTCATGGGTGTTGACTGTGGACCCAAGTCAAATGAAATCCTTGACAACTTCAATTGTTTCTCCATTTATCATCATGCTTCTTACTGGCCATTTATGGGGATTTTTGTTTTCTTTATGTTGAAGTGTAATCTATACTGAGAGCTATAGATTTTTCTCTTTATCAATTAGTGCTTCAAGCCCTCTTTAACCTCACAAGCAAGGCTGTGTTTTCTGCTTATGGCAGAGTATTGGTGATATCCTATCTTTTCTCCCGTCCTGATGCTGCATCCTTCTTCAATTTTCCATTTTCACAGATTATCTGCTCCGCATACAGATTGAGTGAGTATGGTGAGACAATACCCTTCTGACCCACACCTTTTCTGATTTTAAACTTGTCATTCAAACAGAACAAGGGGATGTTCTGTTTGAATGATTACCTCTTGGTCTATGCACAGGTTCCTCATGAGCACAATTATGTGTTCTGGAATTTCCATTCTTTGAAATGCTATCCATAAATTATTAGAATTCATACAGTCACATGCATTGTATAATTGATAAAACACGGAAGTCAATAGTTTTCTGGGAGTCTCTGCTTTCAGCCCAAATCCATATGACATCATTAGTGATAGCCTTGGTTCTATGTCCTCTTGTGAATGCAGCTTGAATTTCTGGGATTTCCAAACCAATGTACCGCTACAGCCAATATTGAATTATCTTCAACAACGTTTTACTTGCATGTGAGGTCAAGCATATTGCCTGACAATTTCCACTTTCTGTTGTATCACCTGTCTTTGGAATGGGCACAGCTGGCAAGGTAACTGTGTTTCAAATTTCTTGGCATAGATGAGTGAGTACTTCTACAATTTAATCTGTTTGTTGAAACATCTTGATTTGTCTTCTGTCAGTTCCTGAAGACTTATTATTATTATTTTACCAATGATTTCAGTACAGCTTGGATATCTTTCTTCAATATCATATGCTAAGTCTTAAAATGGTTGAAAAATGACCAATTCTTTTTAGCACAGTTGCTGTTGTTGTTAAGTGCTATTGAATCAGTTCCAATTCACAGTGACCCTCTATAGGTTTCCAAAGAGCAGCTAGTGGGCTTGAACCACTGACTTTGTGGCTTGTAGTCCAGTGCTGAACCTAGGGAGCCTCACCAGGAGTCCAATAACTCTGAATATTCCTTCCATCTTCTTGAGATGCCTCTTGTGTTGTTCAATGTCTTGCTCATAGGATCCTACAATACAGCAACACAAGGCTTGACTTTTTTTTTCACTTCTTTCAGCTTGAGATAGGCTTTCAGATGCCTAACATGGAACACACGGCTTTTAGAAACCATCAGTGTATACAGGCAACCTCTGCTTTGCAAAAGTTCCCTTTAAGCCACTACCCTCTAGTTTTGCTCACTGGAAGACAGGTGGTAAACACAAGCAGTGATCAGTATTTGTTTTACAGCAGCCCTGAAAGAGGCAGCTTGCAGTCTGAGTAGTGAGAGTGGCGCCCCCAAGCGCCGTCCCTGGGAACTACACTCAAAGTCTCACCATCAAGAGTCTAGAACTCTTTAGTCTTACTGTATGTTGGTGTTAGTTTACGTCTTACATGTTACATGGAATTGTAAGGTCATGCATGAAAGGTCAGTTTGAACTGCAAGGCAGACAGTTCAAATTCACCAGCTGCTCCTTGGAAACCCTATGCAGGGTCTCTATGGGTCAGAACCAACTCAAGGGCACTTAACAACAACAAGCTACTACTTACTGCATCTTCACTTTATGCTGTTTTGATTTACAAATGGTTTCATAGGAACACTCTACTTTCAGACGTTATTAAATGCCATCGAATCAGTTTTGATTCATAGAGGCTTTGCATAGGGTTTCCAAGGAGCGGCTGATGGGTTTGAACTGCCAACCTTACAGTTCCACACCAGGACTCCTGCTTTGGGATTGTTGTTGGTAAGTGCCATTAGGTCAGTTTCCTGAGTCATAACAACCCTATGTGGCATTTGTGAGGAGCAGTGGGTGGGTTTGAACTGCCAACCTTGCAGTTACCAGTCCAGTGTTTATCCTACAGCGCCACACCAGGATAGTATTGCGATAAATAACATTTGAGGTTGGAGGACTCCAGGTTAAGAGCCCCTCTGGGTGAAGACCCTTTCTAATGGTGTCACAAATACAAACAGACACATACAAATATTTTAAAGGTTTCTAACGATCTCTCTCATTCCTTTCCTTTGAGGACTTTGCAGAGTTTCTAATGTGCTCAATATAGACACAAAAATCTGCTTAGTTAAAGGCTTCTTCAGTGGAGTGTCCCAAATCTAGCTTTGTCTGAAAGTAAGACAACACACTGCCCTGTGCAATGGGGTGGACCAAGAATGTCTTCAGGCTTGAGCATGTGGTCATTGGGATTCTGGATGGACTTGCCATGGACAGATTTGGTATCAAGTTGACTCCAATTCATGGGACCCCACGTGTGTCAGAGTAGAACTGCTCTCCAGGGAATTTCCAGTGGCTGATTTTTCAGAAGCAGAACACCAGGGCTTTCTTTTGAGGTACCCTTGGTGGAATCAAACCTCCTACCTCTTGGTTAGAAGGCGAGTATATTAACCACTTGCATCACCTAGAGATGGGATGACACAGACAAAACCAGCAGAACCCAAGGAGGGAGTGTGAATCTAGAACAAAAATGAGAAAAAAGTGTAGTGAATTCAAGAGAGATTGTGTTAAAGGTGTGTTCCTCTTTTTGCTAACTATGTCATGCTGTGAGTCATGAGTCCTGGTATGACACTGTAGGATCAGCACTGGACTGCTAACTGCAAAGTCGACAGTTCAAATCCAGAAGCCACTCCTTGGAAATCCTATATAGGGGTGGAACTAATTTGATGGCATTTAACAACAACCACAACCGTCTCTTGTATAATTTGAAATGTTTAAGGGAGAATTAAATTGCATTTTTAAATAATAATAATGTCTCAACTTGAGAGACAGGCCTGACCATGGATCTGTTTCTAAGCAGCCCCAGCCATGGAAACCCTGTGGAGCACTTCTATTCTGCACACACGGGGTCTCCATGAGTGAGAAGTCACCAACAATGAACAACAACAAAAACAAGACTTTGTAGTACAGAACAGAAAAATACACGTTCTTATGTGGCACTGTAGGATAAGTACTGGACCCTATACTGGGTCGCTATGGGTTGGAACCGACTCGACGGCACTTAACAACTACAACAATTTGATGCATGGAGTCCTGGTGTGGTGCTGTGGATTAATGAGCTGGACTGCAAAGTCAGTTTGAACCAAAAAAATGTTGGTGCTTCAATCCCACCAGCTGCTCTTCAGAAACCCTATACAGGGTCGCTATGAGTGGTAATAAACTCATTGGCACTTCAGGACCCCAAAACATATTAATGAAAATTTATATTTTTGCAAATAAACCCTAGTTATGAAAAACAAACCAAGAAATGTGACAGCAATATATTGTTGTTAAGTGTAGTCTTAGCGATCCTGTACAGGGTTTCCGAGGCTGTAAATCTTCACGGGAGCAGAAAGCCTCATCTTTCTCCTACGGAGCAGTTGGTAGTTTCGAACTGCTGACCGTAATGCTTGCAGTCTGATTCGTAACCACTACGCTACCAGCGCTCCTTTAAGATTTACAGTTCTACCATGTCCTGTAAGGTCGTTATGAGTGAAAATCAACTTCATGACAATGGGCTTTACTTCTAATCATTTGTAATTTCAGTTTATAATTTCTTCGTGACTACTTTGGAGAAAAACATGAAGGCTACAGATGAAAAGTCATTTGTCTGTACCGTAATTCCATAATGTGATAAAATTCTGTGCTCCACACACCAGACTTCATTAACTAGTCTGTCCTGACCAACAGAGACACCTAGTGGCCATTGTAGGAAACGCTCCAACCCTTGGTTTTCATATTGCGTTGTTTCCTAACATTGAGATTCCCCCCAGACTTATGGTGACCCCATGAATGAAATAAAGGAATGAAACGTGGCCGGTCGGGGGCCGTCCCCATGCTTGATCGTTTGTGGATTGGATTGTTGTGATCCACAGAGTTTTCACTGGCTGATTTGGGGAAGTGAATTGTCAAGCCTTTCTTCCTCATCTGTCTTAGTCTGGAAGCTCCACTGAAAACCTGTTTAACACCCTAGAAACATGTGAGTTCCCACTGACAGATGGGTGGGGGCTGCACGTGAGGAATCGAACCGGTGACTCCTGCATTCTTTTACCAAATTGCTGCTGTTGGTGTTGGTATGTGTCACCAAGTCAGTTCCAACTCGCAGCCACCCTGCAAGGGGTTTCTGAGGCTGTGAATCTTAACTATGGGAGCAAAAAGCTTCATCTTTCTCCGTCAGTGTGGCTGGTGGATTTGAACTGACAACCCTGAGGTTAACAGCCCAACATGTACCCACTAACTATGCCACTAGGGTTCTTTTGCTATAGTATCAAACAGTAGCCTGATAAGCACTGGACAGCAAACCACAAGGTTGCCGGTTCGAGCCTAGCAGCTACTCCATGGGAGAACCATGAGGCTTTCTGCTCCCTTGAAGGAAATAGATACAGGATTGCTATGAGTCGGAACCTACTCCATGACACTTAACAACAACAACAGCAACTACAATCCCCCGTAGGTTTAGGGAGAGGCCCAGTCACAACATGCATCGACATTCTCTAGCTATCATTGCGCTCTGGTTGTCCCATTCCCAGATCTCTAGTGTCCCTGCCCTCTTATCTTCTGGTATTTGCTTTAGAGTCATGGTAGACCTTTTGATCTCAGAGAGATGTTTTCTGTTTTTTAAGTGGAGCCCTTACACATGGATAATACCCTGTATTTTACGAGCCAATCTGTTATTTTTTTCTAAAAGATAACACTGGGGGACAATTTTGGTTTAAGGTTTAAAGAATATCTCAGGGGGATAATCTCAGTAAATCCTCCAGTCTCAGCTGGAGGTCAATTGGCCCAGTCTGGACTTTTGAAGAAACTGGAGTTCTGCTCTGTCTTTTTCACCTGTTCTATCAGTATCCATCTATCGAGAGCTGGGTCAGAATGGTTAATATTTGCAGCACACGTTTCCTTTCTAACAGTTTATAACTGTCTTATTCTTCACTATCCTCCTCTCGCTCTTTTAAAAACTTTTAATAAAAAACATTTTAGAGGGAAATGAAGAAATTCGTATGATCTGCTAAGCACAACTAGTCAACACTGCTTATTAAGAAGATAAAAGCACAAGTTTCAGAATTTACCAGTTCCCATCACACCCTTACAAAGGGCTGGACAATCTGTATCTCCAGTAATGTTCCCTCTTACTGTCACATCCTCTCCGAATGAAAATGAGATTCATTGTTTTTTAAAGGAGAAGACATAGATTCAGAATGTGGAAAGATCATTTTGCACGATAAATCGCAATATATAATAATATTGTATACTAATTTGCATTATTGCTGGTGTGGCACTGTGGGTTAATGCGCTGGACTGCAAAGCTATTTGAACCGTGAGGTCAACTGTTCAAGCTCACCAGCCGCTCCTTGGAAATCCAATACAGGGTAGCTATGGGTCGGAACCAACTCTATAGCTCTTAACAACAACAATAACAAAACTGTATCCCAAAGTTGGAGGCTTAAAATGACAAAAATGTTATCCCAGTCCTGGAGGCTGGGTGTCCAAATTCTGGGCATCTGTAGGTCCACATCCTCTAGGAAGGCTCCGGTACCTCCCAGTTTCTGGTGAGCCCAGATGGCCTTCGGTCTGAGTTTCAGCGTGTCTCCATCTGCATATAGTCAAAGTCTTCTGTCTCCATGTCTCTTCTCCTCTGTTATAAGACCATCCTTACCAGAGTCTAGGGGCCCTGGTAGTGCTCTGGGTTGAGCATTGGGCTGTTTATGGTTCAAACCCACCAGCTGCTCCTTGGGAAAAAGATGAGGCAGGTTGTCTGCTCCCTAAAGATGTACAGTCCCGCATGACGAAACAAATGATGTGTTTGTTGAATGTAAAACTGAGGAGCTACTCTGTAAACCTTCACTGAATTCACACTAATTTTTTTTTTAAATCAAAGTTACAGTCTCGGAAGCCCCAAGGAGCAGTTTGACTATATCCTATCGGGTCACCAGGAGGCAGAAGTGACTCTAAGGCACGGGCAGTTTGGTCCAGTATATCTTTGTGCTGACGTAACTGGTAACATCGTCCAAGACCCCATTTCCAACCACGGGTCTACTCACAGGGAGCAGGGTTAGGACTTCCACATACATACCTTTTGGGGGGTATGCAAAGCAACGGCGAACACAGTCCTAACTCCACAAGCCTCATGGTGGTCACAGCGGCATTTTTTAAAAGCCTATTTTTTTATGCATTCTTGGCAGCATTTTGGAATAAAAGCCAACACACAGCTCTCCCTCTGCTGGTCTCATCTTTTCAAAACCCAAAAACACGATTCTGGGAGACACTGGGAATCCATCAACCCATTCCTTAGCATGCTCAAGGCAAGTTCCGATACCACAGTGGTGGGGTCTCCAGGTGCAGCATCCCTACCACCAGCGGGACTTTATAGAGCACGTGAAAAAATACGGGGCCTAACTAATAAAGATGAGGCTTTCTACTCCCGTAAGGATTTGCACCCTCGGAAACCCTGTACAGGGTCGCTATGGGTTGGAACCGACTCGACGGCACTTAACAACAACAACTCATAAACACAGGCATTCTTCGAAGTGGACAGACAAGTGGATTCAAAACAAGTGTGTGTGTGAGTAAAATTGGGCTTGCTCTTTTCTGGAAGCGGCCAGGACATGGACCCCACAGGGCCCCAGAAGTGAGTGTTTATTTAATGGGACCCTCCTGACCCATGGGTGCTCAGATTTCTGGTCCTCATCCAGGCAAACCATTTGGTGCGCTGAGGTTTTGAAACTTCTGGGTCTGCTTCTAGGGTTCTTCCAGAGGAAAGATGGACTCATGACTCGGTTCTGCAGTCACCCCTGAGGTCAGCATCTATAGCTCAAGGCACACCATGGATGTTGTTGTTGGGGACTCTCAGTTGGCCTTGAATCAGGGTGACCTCAAGCCCAACAGAATCAAACAATGCCCAGTTGTGCTCCGTTCCCTTGTGGGCCTTGCGTAACCTATAGTTTCCATTGGTTCCATTTAGGGAGGAGACTATTAGTTCTTTTTCCCTGTCTGCCTTAATCTGGAAGCTTCTCTGAACAACACATGGGCCTCTGCTGACCGACGGGTGGAGGCCGTGCTAGAGGAGCACTGGCTGGGTCTCCCACTTGGAAGGTGAGCCTTCTACCACTGAATCACCATTGCTTCTTCCAGGACTTGGCAAGATCTAGGTTTACAGGAGATAGCCATTTAGGGTCATACAGGTATAGTTGGCACCTTCTTTTCCAAAGACACAGGCTTGGAGAGAACACAGGCATCGGGCTTGCTCTTTTCTGGAAGCAGCCACGACGTAGACCCCAGGAATCCACAGCCTAGTGCCTTCAGGGTTTGTGCCTCTTGGATCCCTGGATACAGAGCTTCCAAGGCTTTGGGTCATGGGTCTCAGGTTGAGAGAGAAAGTCTTCAGAGACAGACGATGTGACGGACCTAGAATCAGGACTCTAGTGCAGGGCAGTCCCAGGTAGCTCCGGGCAGAAAGCTCTCTTCTGGGACTTCTACGAGGTGACTAAGTCTTGTCTCCTAGAGACAAATGTCACCCTGGCACCCCCAAAGATGCCAATTGTGTTACAATTAATACAGTGCACGTTTAAATGATCCAGTGTGTGATTGCTTATGACTAGGAGTTAAGGTCTGGCAATTGAGAACATTGGCCAATGAAAGCCATACGAGTCAGTCACCACCATCCACACCGTGACCAACCCTGGGGATGACAACAAGTTGAGTGGTGTCTGTTCTGTGGTCTGTTGTCCATAATTTTGGGTCTAACCCGAGAGCACCTAACATGCCCTGCTTGCAAATAATTGTTTTTGATACTTTTATTTTGTTTTTTGACATTTTTGCTTTGAATCTATGCACCCAGGCACAGATTATCTAATCAATAAGGTAAACACAGGCTGAGTTGTGCTTACTTATTTATCTGTAATAAACAATTGTGCAGTTGTTAACATTAAAATTTCTGTTTCCCGGTGTGGCTAACACATGTCTCTCTCCCAACCCCACAACAGCTTCCTACAAAATCAAAGCCTCTTTTCAAATAGACAATACCTGACAGGGATGGTGAGCAGTAAGGAAGGTACGTGTGGGCTTGCTTGTGCTTACTTAGTAATAGAGAGTGAACAGAGTCACATGATTTTCACATATTTGATGTGGTGAAACACGTGTGGAATTGTTCACTACCGATTGTAAGTAAGAACAAGTAAGTCCATGCTTACTAGTAAGTCTGCTCCTGAATGCACAATCAGTCACTCATCCGTGGTAAAGATTGCATTATCTTATCAGCAAAACTATTAGACTCATTTTGTTAGGGCTTCATGCCCACAGCCACCCAGTTTGATCCATCTTCCTCAGAGATCTCTGTTTAGGATTATCAAGCAATTCCAGATGACTCCAGGATCCCAGAAAAGCCAGGGAACCTCAGAAGCCTGTCCCTGTCAGGAGCGGGGGATTTCCCAGCTAGGGTTCTGTTTTAGTAGTCAAATGCTGCTCTAAGACAAGTATCACAAGCGAGTGGCTTTAACAAACAGAACTTTCTCCTCTCGAGTTTGGAAAGATAGAAGTCTGAATTTGCAGCACCGGCTCTGGGGAAAGGTCCTTGTCACCTTTCACCATCCATGAGCCCAGCATTCCTTGGAAGTTTCCATGTGTCTTGGCATCAGTCTTCCCCAGGATCTAGGAGTTTCACAGTTCAGGGACCCAGGTCCAAGGATGCACCCCATTCCCAGATCTTTCTTGATGGTTCTGTGTGACCCCTGTCTTAGGTCTCCAGGGCTGCTATAACAGGAATACCACAAGGTAGTGGATTCAACAAACAGAAATTTATTTTCTCACAGTTTAGGAGACTAGAAGTTCAAATCCAGGATGCCAGCTCTAAGAGAAGGCCCTGGCCTCCTTTCGACATCTGTGGGTTTGGCGTTTCTAGGAGATCTCCGTGTGTCTTGGAGACGTTCCCCTGGGTCTAGGGGGTTCTCAGCACAGAGACCCTGAAACCAAAGTACGTGCTCCACTCCCAGCTCTTCTTTCTTGGTGGTACTGAGATCCCTCCTTCTCTGCCTACGTCTCTCTCCTGTAAATTGGCTGGTGATGTAGACCACCCCCCCAGAGAAACACCCCTTGCATTGGATCAGGGCTATGGTCTGATGTGAGGGATTACATCTCATCCTAATCCCCTCATAATTGATTGACTGACACCACATCACATCATGGGGATGATTACATCATTACATAGCTGCCAAATGACATCATTACGTAACTGCCAAATGACATCATTACGTA
>NW_006408574.1:6857008-6860845 GCF_000296735.1 Chrysochloris asiatica
ATGACATCATTACATAGCTGCCAAATGACATCATTACGTAACTGCCAAATGACATCATTACGTAGCTGCCAAATGACATCATTGCGTAGCTGCCAAATGACATCATTATGTAACTGCCAAATAACATCATTACATAGCTGCCAAACCACTGCGAATCATAGCCCAGCCCAGTTGACACATGTTTCAGGTAGAGGCCACCAAGCTCTTCGTCTGCAAGGCAGTCCCAACATCCTGACATTCCCAAGTAGACAAAGAGCCCTGGCTTGTCCTCAGGCCCACGGTGCTTGCGGGGCACACGTCTGTGACCACAACAGCAGTGGGATTGAAAGACAATGGAATTTTTCCATGAACTTTTTGAAATTCCCTCATAATATCCACAGATGCAAAAAAACAGCTTCAACTTTCGGGTTGCCAGCACCCAAGAACAAAAATCCATCCAACAAACCTCGTACATTTTCCAGTCTGTGTCCCGAAAGTTTGAAAAGAACTCCTGAAATTACTTTTGTTTCCATGGTGTTTTTTTTTAAATGGCCTGGGGGAGGGGGGGGGAATGGGGCATCTATCAAATTCAGTGCACACATTTTACTTTGTGGCACTTTGAGATTCAACCATATCATCTGTAACGAAAACAGAGAGACCTTGGAAATAAAATTGAACAAAACCCTGTACCAGAAACATGGCTTGGATCAGTGCCAAAGATTTCAAGCTGGTGAACCCGGTAAAGGGGTCGGATAAATCAGAACGAGTGTAACAGAGCCGATCTGTTTCAGCTCAGATTAACCTCTTTACTGAGTCTTCAGTGGGCCAAAAATCCTGCGTTGCAGGAATAAAAATGTCTAACCTCGGGGGGGAACAAATTAAAAAGAGGTGAATTGCAGAAAGAAAAGTAAGACTTTGACCGTAACTGTTCATGACCAGGCTATGGTGGGGGCAGAGCAGGGGGTGTTCTTTACCACGCCAATCCGAAAGGCAGATTTATTTCACTTGTGGATAATAATTCCAGATCCCAGTGACAATTTTCATTAGTTGGCAACAGCTGCTCATAGGTCAGTAGCAACGGCATTGGATAACCTCCCGATGAACAAGAGCGGATTTCACATCAGTGTTAATTGTATTTCATGCTCTTGGAAAGCCTCAGGCAGGGCTGTGTGACAAACAGGGAAAAGAAACTGGTTTTCAGATTGTTTTCCATCCTCAAGGAGAAAGCTTTAGCAAATATTCTGAAGGAAGCTGCTGCTAGGAAGGCGGGAGAATTATGGACCACAGTGGGGATTAGTCCTTTCCAGGCAAAGGCGTGTGGGTATTTTCTAAGACTGGAGGACACCCCTTCAAGTTCAAGGAGTTTCAGAAGGATGATAAAGGAACCCATTTCTGGGGGCTGACCAGACCCGGGAAGGGTAATGAATATTAATTGTGAGGAACACATTCTGAAAAATTGCCAGTAAAAATCCTATGGATCACAGAGGCCCGATCTCGTGAATGAGGGAACCATGAGTCAGGGGCAGCCAATGACTTGGTGTTTGCATCATATTTGGTTGTTATTGCAGCTTATCACGGTATCCCAGAACAACTGGGAAACCTTTCCTTTGAGAGAGTACTCTAAGAATGGAGTGGGAGTCTCTGTTGGACTGAGTGCTATGTTTCATCACTTTGTGTATTTCTCTAGTTCTCACTAACAAGTGGATGACTAACTACAAGAGGGGTCTATAGGCTGGTTCCTCCAGTTTGAATCTCTGGAGAGATTCTCAGCAGAAGGAAAATTGAAGAACGCCTAGGCCAGATCCTCATCCAGTGTGTGAATTTTCTCTGAGATGTCCCTTCCAGGCTAAGGTCCACTCAATGCTGTACATATGTTTCACAACTTGGAAACTTATTGCATTCAGTAAGATCCTTTGTCTGTGCCCATTCCAAAGAGAGATTACCCAACAGAATGTGGACACCAATGGACACTGTCATTGATACCATATGCAAGTAAAATTTTGCTAAAGATAATTCAAAAATGTCTGCAATAGTACATTAGCAGGGAACTGCTTGAGGTTTGAGGCAGATTCAGATGAGGCTGTGGAATGAGGGATATCATTGCTGACACCAGATGCATCTTAGCCGAAAGCAAAGAATACCAGAAAAACGTTGACCTGTGCTTTATTAAATATGCAAAGGCTTTTGATCATGACAAGCTATGGACAACATTGCAGAAAATGAGTTTTCCAGAAAACTTAATTGGGCTCATGAGGAACCTGTAAATAGTCTAAGAGGCAAATGTTCAAACAGAACAAGGGGGCATGGAATCATTTAAAATTAGGAAAGGGTTGTATTCTTCCACCATACTTATTCAATCTGTATGCTGGGCAAATAATCTGAGAAGATGGATTATATAAAAAAGAAAGTGGCTTTAGGATTGGAGGAAGACTCATCAACACCCTGTGATATGCAGATGACACAACTTTGCTTTTTGAAAGCAAAGAGGACTTAAAATATTTACTTAAGAAGGTCAAAGACTATATAGCCTTCAGTATGGTTTGCACATGAATGTAAAGAAAACAAAAATCCTCACCACTGGAGCAATAGATAACACCATGATAAATCCAGAAAAGATTGAAGGTCTCAAAGACTTCATTTTGTTTGGATCCACTATCAAAACTCATGGAAGCAGCAGTTAAAAAAAACAACAAATGGTGAATTACATTGGGCAAATCTGCTGCACAAGACCTCTTTGAAGTGTGTTTAAGTCCAAAGATGTCAGTTTGAGGACTAAGGTGCACCATCCAAGTAATGGTATTTTCAGTAGCTTCATAGTCATGTAAAAGCTGGACAAGGAAGTAGGAAGATAGTACTTTTTAGGATGAAACATCCCTGCTTTTAATGAATTCCACCGCTATTTGTCTACCATGCACTTCGCTTTAGTGATGTGGCACAGATTATCAAAAAGCATGCAATTTTGGGGCATGTTGTTGTTGTTGTTAAGTGCCGTGGAGTTGGTTCCGACTCATAGAGACCCTGTCCAGGGTTTCCAAGGCTGTAAATCTTTACGGGAGCAGAAAGCCTCATCTTTCTCCCGCGGAACAGCTGGTAGTTTCGAACTGCTGACCTTGTGGTTCGCAGCCCGATTCGTAACCACTACGCTACCAGAGCTCCTTATTTTGGGGCATGGGAAACGATAAAATTTAATGGGAGCATTTATCACATCTCATTTTGTTGTTGTTGTTTTTTCTCACTTGCCAAAATTTTCCAGAGGAAAAGAGAAGGGAGGCAACTCAACCTTGTCGTTCAGGGCAGCTTCTGAAAGGAAAGGCATTTCTCTGAGAAAAAAAGACAGAGAGTTGCTGAAAAGGATCCAGTAGGCTCAAGGAGGTGACCCAAAATCTCAAATTAGATAATCCCAAGGAGTTCTTGGAGTTCTGGTGTGGCACTCTGGGCTAATGCGTCAGGCTGCAAAGTCATTTGAACTGCAAGATGGGTGGTTCAAGCTCATCAGCTGCTCCTTGGAAACCCTATACAGGATTGCTGTGGGTCAGAATCCACTAGATGGCTCTTAACAACAACAACAAAGGAGTCCTTGGAACAAAATGTGGAAATCATCAGAGAATGTCTTTGATATCCCAGGTGAGTAAAGTTTTACTAAAGGTAATACAGAAACAGCTGCAAGCATACATTGACAGAGAACATTCAGAGGTTCAAGCTGGATTCAGAAGAGGATGTGGAATGAGGGATATCATTGCTGATATCTGATGGATCTTAACTAAAAGCAAAGAATACCAGAAAGATGTTTACCTGTGCTTTATTGACTACACAAAGGCTTTCAATTGTGTGGATCATGACAAGCTATGGACAACATTG
>NW_006408574.1:6861655-6877515 GCF_000296735.1 Chrysochloris asiatica
CAGAGAAAAAGAGGAAGACCCCCAACGAGATGGATTGGCTAGGTGGCATCATTGATGGATTCAAGTGTGGCAGCGGTAGTGAGGTTGGCCCAGGATTGGACATTGCTTCGTTCTGCTGTGCATGGGGTTGCTGTGAGTCGGTTCCAACTCGATGGCACCTGACAACAACAGTGATCTGGGAAAGCAGTGTGAGAACTTTATGTACAGCAGAATGAAACACTGACCAGTCCTGTACCGGCCTTACAATCCGCTGCGTTTGAGTCCACTGTTGAAGCCACTGGGTAACTCTATCTCATTGGGGGTCTTTCTCTTTTTCACTGACCCTGTACTTTACCAAACATGATATCCTTCTCTAAGACAAGTCCCTCTTGATGACACATCCAAAGTACTGGAGACCAAGTCTCACCCTCCTCACTTCTGAGGAGTTTTCTGGTGGTATGTCCATCTTTGGAGACAGATCTGTTTATCCTTCTAGCTGCCCATGATATCTTCATTATTCTTTGTCAACACTATAATATAAATGCATCCATTTATTTTCAGTTTCTCGTATTCATTGTCCAACTTTCATAAGTCTATGAGGTGACTGAAAATATCATGGCTTGGGATAGATTGACCTTAGTTCTCAAACTGACATCTTAGGAAAGTCTTTGCTGCTTCATTAAAAGGATTCTTGGTAATTTTGGTTATTGTACCACCAACAGAATAAGGGTCTTGGACGATGGGACCCCAGGCTCCCTCATAGCTGCATTAGAATTTGACCTGTCAGGGGCTCAGTTGTGAGATGGTCGCTGAATCAGGAGTGTGTACCTGTCCAGTGTCAGATCTCCGTTTTCTCTTCTTCATTTTAACAATCCATTATTTTGCTATTGTTGAAAAGGTGTGCTGCCACATATACAAACAGTTCAGCAGTTTCTACATGCACAATTCAGTGATATTGGTGGATTCTGTAAATTGTGCAACCCCCACTGTCTGATTCATTCCTCCACATTCATCTGAACTCATCGCCCCAGAAGTTCCTTCTCTAACCTTTTGAGTTGTTTTTGCCAATTTGACACCAAATAGATAGTTCTTCAATAAAGCACTATGCTCAAGGACTTGATCTTTACCAGTGAAGCTAAACTGACATTTGCTTTAAAGAAGATTTAGGGATACTTTTGGATTAAGGCGTAATCTCACCCTAGGGCAACAGTTTTGGCGGTTCATCTAACCTTGATGGCTCAACAAAGTTTGGATTCCATGAGGATTTGAAATTCTGTTTTACAGCCATGGAAACCCTGCACAGGGTCACCATGAGTTGGAACTGACTCTAAGACGCTTAACAACAAAAGTGTTGTCACACGGTATCATCATTATTATTTTGAACATACAGAGATGGCTGGGCAATGGTTAAGCCCATTGATGCGAACGGAAAAGTTGGCAGTTTCAACTTGCTCGGCGGCTCCGTGGGAGAGAGATCAGATGATCTATTCCCGTAAAGATGACAGCCTAGAAGACCCTGTGGGGGCAGTGCCATTCTGTCACATGTGGTTACTGAGTTGGAATTGACTGGAAGGCACCTAAGAAGAAACACTAACTGTGAGAATTGCAGAGAACACTGCATCTAGACACCACCGGATCTATCAGCCCCATGCAATGGAGAGAAATATACCTCTGTATTTGTATCAAGTCATTTTCATTAAAAATATAAGGGAGAGGCCACTGGAGCTAGCCTTCCAGTATGTGAACTTTGTTGTTGTCATTGTTTGGTGCAGTTGAGTTAGTTCTGACTCATACTGACCCTATACACAGAGAGCAAAACCCCGCCCAGTCCTGCGCTATCCTCACAATTGTTGTTACGCTTGAGCCGATTGCTGCTGCCATCATGTCAACCCATCTCGTTGGGGATCTTCGTCTTTTTCATTGACCTTCCACCTAACCAAGTGTGACATGTTTTTCCAGGGACTAGTCTCTCCTGACAATATGTCCAAAAAATAAGAGACAAAGTTTTGCCATCCTGACTTCTGAGGAGCATTCTTGCTGTAACTACGTAAATGAATGCCCCCTACCCAGGGATACCTTTTTTTAAGCTTTGTTTTGACTGGAGGTTTACAGGGCAGAGCATCAGTTTTATAGTCAACAAACATAACATCACTTATCCCACCACCTCACTGTGTTTCCCTTCCTCCTTCTTTCCCCACCTTCTAAATTTTGTCCTTAGGTAAATGTTGCCCTTTCATCTCGAATGGTTGAGCGTTCCATGGTGTGCATACCTCACTAGTGGTGTTGTCCCCCTATAAACCATCTATTGCTTGGCTTAAAATAAAGCCAGTGGGTGTGTTCAGTTCCAGACCTGAAGGGCTCTAGTCAACAGCCAGAGCCTCAAGGTTCCGCCAGTCTCTGTCTGATCACTAAGACTGGTCTCTTTGATAATTTATGTTTTGTTCCACATTTTCTCCCACTCTATCCAAGACCTTCTAATGTGATGTGTTTCAGAACAGTTGGCAGTGGTAGTCGGGCACCATCTACTTTATCTGGTCTCACTGTTGTGTAAGTTGATGTTCGTGCGGTCTATTACTTATCGTTTCCAAGCATCTTCAATTCTCATCATTCTTTTTTCCTCCACACATGGAGAGACTGATAGTTGCACCTTAGATGGCCTCTCAAGAGCTTTTAAGTTCCCAGTCGCTACTCATAAAAATTGTTTTGTGGATATGTTATGTTAATTAACTATGGTGTCTTGAGAGAGGGATGCTTCTATAAAAAAAAATATTCTGAGAAGAAGAATTCAAGGTTGATGTGAAGACTCATTCTCTGAGCTTCCAACATATCCAAGGACTGGACATTATCACATTGCATTCTCATTACAGATTATCTTTTTTATATTATCTTTGTTTATCTGTGTCATCAACTCAGTTCTGACTCATAGCGACTTGGTAGAGGGTTTCCAAGTAGTGACTGGTGGGTTTGAACCACCAACCTTGTGGTTAGCCATCCAGTGCTGATCCTACAGTGCCACGATCCTTGGAGAAAGAGACAGTTTAATTTATTCATTCAGTCAGCCACTCAACATCTAATCACCAATTATGTACCAGGGAGTTTGGAAAGAGAAAAATGGAATGATTCCAGTATAGAGAGCTGTGAACTGAAAGCTAGTCTTAAACCGGAGTCTCATGGACTAGATGCAGAACACAGAGGTGTCTGAATTTCGCATTGTTTGTCATTGATCTAGTATTTCAACTTTGGAAGACCACATAAAAGTCAGAAGTTCTTGTTTCTCATGAAAGAAAAAAAAAAACAAGAACTGCTAAGACTGTGTGAACATTCTTCTGGCACAAGCTGTGCAAAGTTTTTTGTTTTATTTTTTTGAGCATTTGATTGTGGTTTGGGTGAACGATGACACAGAAAATGAGTTTCCCATTCAACTATGTATGCACGTTTTGCTTCATGACATTAGTTGCAGTCCTTCCAATGTAATCTTCCAGACTTCTTCCTGGGTTTCTCATTTCTAGTCATCCTTCTTTCATGTCTTTCAATGAAGCATGTCTGCTTTACCTGGACCATTTCCCTCATGGACAGTATCTCTTTGGACCTTGTAAGTCTACACGTTTCCCATATTTAGCAAAGAGGAAGATGGGGGAGAATGGACTGCCCCCGCAGATACAGGACAGAGCATAAGGTGAGACTAAGGAGGAGGCCAACCAGGAAAGTATAGTGGTCAAGGGTGCTGGCAGTTTCTTTGTACCATGCAGGCAAACAATGCTTCTTTCAATCTCTGTGACAAGTTGTGTTTCTGCTGATTTATTATATAACATATCTGCCACAGCTTCATGGCATGTTTTGACATTCAGAGTGGTCTTGGGGACCCCATGCAATATTTCTCCCTTAAATTCTAGTCTTTCTAATATTAATCATACCAGTTTTGTTTCCATTTACTTTACATTCACCTGATTAATCTTTGCTCATTTTTAAAAAAGTTTTTATTGTGAATTGAGTGATAGTTTACATGGAAGAACATCAGTTTTATACTCATTGTTTCATTGTAATGATTACAATCTCCTCCGTGCATCATCATTCAACAGTATTTGCTTCTAGTTCCTCTATTTTTTGTTTTTTGTTTTTTGCTGGGGGTGTGTACACAAAAACACTCAGGAATATATAATAATTTAAACAATTATTATATATAATCTATATAATAATTTAAGCAATTATTATATATAACATATAATAATTTAAATATATAATAATTTAAACAATCAAAAATAATTTAAACAAATATATAATAATTTAAACATTCTGCAAGCCTGCCTCCTGGCCACCAGAACACAGCATTTCTCTTTCCATGAGTCTTGAGTTCTCAGCTGCTCCCTCTCTCCATGCCCTCATCTCTGCTTCCATCTCTGGTGCCGCTGCTTCTCTGGATAGGGTCCCACATTCCACTTATGCTCTTCTCCCTTGATGGTCCTAGGGTCCTCTGTTCCTGGATTATAAGATTAACTACTCTCATTTTATGTTATAAAACTTCTACCTTTACAATTGTGACAGTCACAATTAGTCATGATAACAATGACTCACTATTGAATCATAAGAATCTTATCCCTATTTCCTTTCACCAGACCCATCTACAAGATGAAAACTTTTCACTGGGTCTCTACCTCTCCCTGAAAACTCTGAAATGAAACTCCCTCTTGAAAACTTGTAAGCCAGTCACTTCATGCCTCTATCACCCCTTATTTTAGGTATCTTTGCTCATTTTTTAGAAAAGACCTTTTTAGTATCATTTTCTTTCCTTTGTCTCCCATATGTGACACAATTTTAACCTGATAAAGAAACAGAACCAATTTATATTTATTAACTTTGTCTCAATTTTGTCTATAATTTTGTCTTGACAAAGAAACAACCTATTTACATTGATCACCTTTGTCTCAGGAGTCTTGGTGTGATGCTGTAGGATAAGTACTTGACCACAGGTTGGTTTTAACTGAAAGGTAAGTGGTTCAAACTCACCAGCCACTCCTCAGAAACCCTATACAGGTTTGCTATAGATCAAAGACTTAATTTTGCTCAGGTCAACCATCAGCACACATGGAAGCAGCAGTCAAAAAATCAAATGACATGTTGCGTTAGGCAAATCTGCTGCATGAGACCTTTTTAAAGTGTTGAATGGCAAAGATGTCAGCTTGAGGACTAAGGTGTGCCTGACCCAAGTCATAGTATTGTCAATAGCCTCATATGCATGCGAAAGCTGGACAGTGAATAAGGAAGACCGTGGAAGAATTGCTGTATTTGAGTTATGATGTTGGAGGAGAATATTGAAAGTACCACGGACTGTCAAAAGTATCTGTGTGGTAAGAAGTACAGCCAGAATGCTCTTTAGAAGCCAGGATGGCCAGACTTTATCTTTCATACTTTGGGCATATTGTCAAGTGGGACCAATCCCTGGAGAAAGACATCATGGTTGGTAAAGTGGAGGGTCAGAGAAAAAGAGGAAGACCCCCAATGAGATGGATTGGCACAGTGGTGGCAATGATGGGCTCAGGCATAGCAACAATTGTGAGATTGGCCCAGGACCATCAAGTGTTTCATTCTGTTGTGAATATATAAGTCAGTACCAAGTCGATGGCATATAACAACAACAACAGTGGGTCAGAACCAACTCAATGGCATTTAGCAACAACAGCAATGACAATAACTTTTGTCTTCTAATAAGTAGATTCAACCAAATGATGTTGAATTGAGTTACCATTGTCCACTCTGTCTTGTTGACACTGTCAGATTTGGTGCCTTCTCTTTGCTTCAGGAGCTTCTCCGTTGGCTCTGAGCACTCATCCTTGGTTTCAGTTTTACAGTGGTGGTCAGGGTACAACATCTTCTGATTCCCAAAGTACTAGAGATCAATTTTGCATTTATAAAATACATCATTAGATGTGCATTTATTTACCAAAGTCATTCATACAAAAAGGCCGACACTGTTGTTGCTAGTTGCTATCAGTTCTATTCCAACTTATGTTGTTGTTGTTGTTGTTGTTGTTGTTGTCAGGTGCCATCGAGTCAGAACCAACTCATAGTGACCCCATGCACAGCAGAACGAAACAATGTCCGATCCTGGGCCAACCTCACTACCGCTGCCACACTTGAGTCCATCAATGATGCCACCTGGCTGATCCATCTCGTTGGGTTCTTCCTCTTTTTCTCTGACCATCCACCTTAGCCAGAATGACATCCTTCTCCAACGATTGTTTCCTCCAGACAACATGTCCAAAGTATGAGAGACGAAGCTTAGCCATCCTGACCTCCAAGGAGCACTCTGACTGCACTTCTTCCAAAACAGATCTATTGATTCTTTTGGCAGTCCATGGCACTTTCAGTATTCTCTTCCAACACCACAACTCAAAGGCATCAATTCTTCTACAATCTTCCTTATTCACTGTCCAGCTTTCGCATCCATGTGAGGCTATTGAAAACACAATGGCCTGGGTCAGGCGCACCTTAGTCCTCAAGCTGACGTCTCTGTTCTTCAATACTTTAAAAAGTTCCTGTGCAGCAGATTTGCCCAACGCAATATGTCGTCTGATCTCTTGACTGCTGCTTCCGCGGTTCCAACTTATGGTGACTTCATATTGCTGGTCCTGCCCTGTCTTCATGACTGCTGGTGTGTTTTAGTCCTCTGCTGTGCTACTGTGTCCACCCAATTCATTGAGGGTTCCCCTTATTTTACTTGACCCTGTCCTTTACCAATGGTGGTGTCCTTTCCTAGCACTGGGTCATTCCTGATGACATGGCCAAAGTAAGGAAGCCTAAGTCTCACCATTCTTGATTCCACAGAGGATTTGGCTTTGATTTCTGAGACTGATTTGCAGGCAATCAACTCAGCTATGCTAACTAATCAGTAGATGATCAAGAAATATTAGCTGGATTGGAGACAGGGATGCCCTCAAAATATCCATATTTCATAGAGATTCAGAAATGCATGCTGACTCTACCTAAGGCTGCCAAATCCACTCGACTTGAAATGTCCTTCCACTAGCCCTTGTGGATTGGATTGCATGGCTTCGTCCTGGGAGGATGAAGCTCGGGATAGTCATAGCTCTTCTTTTTTATTGTTATTAAGCAGGGTTCTTCCAAAAAGACATCAGAGTTATGTGGAGATTTCAAAGAGATCTTGCAATGAAGGATTTATTTATAGAAGTGTGGGTAGGGATAAGGAACCCAACAAGGGGTGCTGAGGCATTCAGGAAGTAGACATAGGGACAGCAGAGTAAATGGCATTCCTGAAGTCCAGTTGAGAGGTGAAGGAAGAAGGTTTCCACTGAAGCTATAACCATAGGAATATAGTGATGAAGATAATGGCAGCAGATTCGAGAATGAGTGTGAGTTATAAACATCGCAAATTCTCTCTTCTGCTACCATGGTATCGCTCCTTGGTGATTCCACGTTGGCCAAACCCAAATGAAGCCCAAGGGATCCCAGGTGATACTGTGCCTAGAGGACTTTCTCTCAGAAAAGAGGGAACAGGTAAGAATTCTGGGCCAACGGCATGTACACCCAAGCCAGCTTCTGACATGCAGCTAATGATAAAGATAGACCTAAAAACGAAACTCACTGTCACTGAGTCGATTCCAACTCAGGGCAACCCTGCATAGAAGCTCCAAGACGGTAAATACTCCCAAGGACTGATGGCTTCATCTTTCTCCCGTGGAATGGCAGTTAGCTGTCCAGTGCTCATCCCACAGAATTATCAGGACCCTAAGTGATGAAGCGAGCTTCTAGTGAAGAGTGGGAGGCAAGGGGAAGACACAGTCCATTCTGACAGTGGCCTAGAAATCTCTTTTCAAGTGCGGCTTTTGCATCATGTCTTTCAGGGAGCTTCCTGTGAGCTCTCGAGGTGGATGGAGTAAAGGCCATCTCTAGTCACTTGGCTTCCACGGTCACGGTAACCACATCTCCTAACTCTTACCAAATCATGCTGTAATGATCTCTCTTTGTGTGTCTGCCTCCCTCACTATAGTATGCTATAGCTAAGTTTTCAGGGTAGGGGCTATACTTTACATGTATATTTTTTAGTCCATAGTATGTTGTCCTGCATCTAGCTATATACTTCTTGCATTAAACTGCATTGTCCACTTTGACTGACAGATGCTTGTACAAAGCATGCATTTGACACCATGTTTTCAGTCCTCAAGTTGCTAAATCTCATCTCATGTCACTGAGCATGTCTGTGATAGAAGGAAAACTGGGAAATAGTGGCTTAGAAGACAAGAAATGTTTATAACCAACCTGGTAAAGTCAGTCAAACATTGGTTCCATTCAGGGAGAAATGAAATTATGCAATTGCCTTATGTATTTTATGGTCTAACTGTTCAGCGAGAACTTTGAAGACCATCCACATGGGGCAGGTAGAGTTTCTGCCCGAATCGTCTCTTTTGGAAAGATCAGCACAAGATTGACCCCTATGAGGAGCAGATAAAGATATCCCAAACATCTGATATTTCCAACACGTATCCTTGATGTCAACCACCACGCCTCCCTCCCGCATGTCCCAGAGTTCTGCAGAATGCTGCAATGTCTCACAGAACTCTCATCTGTCAAGGAAAGGACTTGCACAACTGTGGAGGCTGACAAGTTCCAAATCTGTAGTTCAGAGGTCAGTCTGGAGGATTCTTCTCACCCACGTAGGCTCAGGAGCTGAGGAACTCAAATCAGTAGGTCAGGTGATAGGCTGTTTATGCACGAGGCTGTGGGAGCTGGTGAATCCAGTCAGGTGATGGGCCACAGGTTCCAGGACTTGGAGGTCAGTCATGATGAGCCAGATACAAGATCTAGAGCAAGAGATGGAACGTTGCCAAAGCAACGTTGATCTGGACTTAGATCATACGCTCAAGGACAACTAAGGTAAGGTGGGGACATTCTCAATCCTTAATTTCACCTTAATCCTAACTCTTTCATCCCACCTTAATCCTCAGACCCACCTTAATCCTACCTCATTAACACCTCACTTCAGAATGCTTCCGTGACCACAGGTATAGAGACTAGGGTTTAGGATGCATCACAGAATGGAACAATATGCCTAGATGAATCATAATAAATAATTAGCTGCCCTGCAGGGTGTTTCTAGTTTATGGCCATGTTTCTCGATACAGGTAGGTACACTAAGGACAAAGAGGGTGTTTGGACATGTGTTCTGAGTTTTCTCCATTTTGTAGTGTAGGATGTCACTTAGTAATTTTATGAGCTTGGACTAGTCTCTTGCCTTTCTGATCTCAGTTACCTCCTCTGTGATGTCTATGTACGGGGTTATTGTGGTGTTTAAATTGAACAATTTGTATAAAGCTCAAGGTTGAGAGTTGTTGTTATTGTTAAGTGCCAAGGAGTTGGTCTGACCCATAGTGACCCTGGATAAGGTTTCCAAGGAGCAGCTGGTGAGTTTAAACTGCAGACCTTGTGGTCCAGGGCTTTATTTCATAGCTCCACACCAGGATAGAATAGATACTTGTAAGTTTATTCCTTGGGCTTAGCATCTGGCACCATGCACAGAAATGAGAAATAAGAACTTGCATCCCATCTTATATCCCATTCCTACCCTGCAGTGGGATGCAGCTGTGGAAGCCCTTGTGTAGGTGGGCATGAAGGGACATCAAATAGAATAGACAGACACTTGAGGTATGATTACTCCAAGCAGATTTCTGAGTCACTGAAATGACGGTGACAGGATTGGGTATGCCTCTTTGTTTTGATGAATAAACACCACCTGGGTCATAGACTGACACCACGGTGGGTAGCAGTTCTAATCTTCTCACCCAAGCTTCCTGGGCTCTTTGTTTCAATACCGACTATTCCTGGGTTACGAATGTCTGGCTTATGGACAACTCCTACTTATTCTTTGATGGATTCCTGGTATCGCACTGTGGGCTAATGCGTCAGACTGCAGAGTCATTTGAACTGCAAGGTCGGTGGCTCAAGCTCACAAGCTGCTCCTTGGAAACCCTATGCAGGGTGGCTATGGGTTGGAATTGACTTGACAGCACTTAACAACAACAACAAACTTATCCTCACACTGAAAGGACTGAAACAACACCCACTCACAACAAATTCTGCATCACAACTACCCTCACTGGCCACCTTGCAGCGTTTGAATCACTGGAAAGGCTGCCAGCCTTTTCTTGCGCTGAAGTCTAATAAGAACTGTCTGTGTCTGTACCAACTGACCTGCAAGTGTGACCAACACATGAGGAATGGGTCTTTTTGGGGGTGGGGGAACCTTCAAAAAGTTTGTGGGAAAATTTCATCTTTTCATTCCATTTTTTCTAACAATCTTTTTGAAGATCCCTCAACTGCTCCTTGGAAATCCTGTCCATGGTCACTATGAGTCGGGACTTACTCTATTGCACTTAATAAGGAGCAAGGAGAGTTTTCCCCTGCTGTAATGGATTGAATGCTACCATCCCAGTTCCAAATATGTATTGGAATCCTTACCTTTCTACCTGTGGATATGGAGACCTGGTGGAGTAGTAGAGTACACATTGGGCTGCTAACCTCAAGGTCAGAAGTTCCAGTCTACCAGCCATTGCGAGGGAAAAATATGAGGGTTTCTGCTCCTAAAAGATCTACAGCTTCGGAAACCCTATACAAGGTCACTATGAGTTGGAACCAACACGACAGCATACCACAGCCATTACCACCATCCCTGTGGGTGTGGTGGAACTGCTTGGAAGCAGGGTTTCCTTTGTTACATGAGTTAGCTCATACCCCAGGAACATAAATGCCAAGTTCACTAGATCTTAGGGTCAGGGGTCTACTCACTTCTGTCTTATACACTGGCACATGAGACCCAGAGACATGAGGAAAAGGCATATGCCATGTTCACTTCGCCTACGAGCCAGGCACCAGGAACACCTGGGGCTACCAACAAAGGAGCCACCACAGCCAGACTGCCAGGGAGTCCACGTCGGCTCTTTAAAGCGCCCTCTTATGGTGTTGGTGCTACAGCCGAATGAGGTGACGAAGACAGGGTCCTTCTTGAGATACCCCAAGACTCACTTCCAGTCACTTCTCATCACAACCATACTCACCACAACCACACACGTGAAGGGAGGTAAACCGATCTTCACAGCACAAGGAGGAACATTAAACCCCTTTGTCTCCCTTCCCCGCTGTCAGTACACAGTGCCATAGTAGACAACGCCATCTTGTGGTTCCTGTGAAAATCATCCCCTGGAAAATTCAGGAAGGTCATAATTTACACTGCAACCACCAATAGTCCTTTCTAGTAGGTGAACTCGTCACCCCCTAAGCCTTCATCTCACAAGAATGGTTGTTGTTGTTAAGTACTGTCAGGTCAGTTCCAACTCACAGAGACCCTACACAGAGTTTCTGAGGCAAGTCTGGTGCATTTGAATCACCAACCCTGCAGTTCAAACCAACCTTGAGGTTGAGTGCTTATCATACGGCGCCACACAGCTTTTGACTCCTTTGAGTTACAATGCTGCTGATGAAGAATCTTGACGTTATCGTGAAGAATGAACAGATCTGTCATTGGAAATGCTACGGCCAGAAAGGTCTTAGAAGCGAGGATGGCCAGACTTCATCTCATAGAAATTGGGCGTTATCTGGAAGGACCAGTCCTTGGAGAAGGACATCATGCTTGGTAGAGAGTCAATGAAAAAGAAGAAGACCCTCAAAGAGGGTCTGCACCATTGGCTGCACCAATGGACCCAAAAGTGACAATGGTTGTGAAGGATGAGACAGGAGCGAGAAGGGTTTCGCTCTGTTGCACGTAGGGGTCACTGTGAGTTGGCACCAACTCAACGTCACTTAACAACAAACAAGTTCATTCATGTCTTTGACAGAAAAATCAAAGCAGGCTGGCTACATGCTTTATTTCTCTTGGAAAACAATCACACATTATTTTTTTCATTAGCAGCGCCTAGGTTAATGAGTCCACTCCACACTGATACCTTGTCCACCAGCACACTGAGTGGTCAGTCTTGGGTAGCTAGCCCACCTCCACATGCTTCCTCTGGGTGACAAACCCACACAGAAAAGTTTCATCAGTAGCTGCTAGGGCCACTATTGCGAGCTCTGTCAGTGCTGTGGGTCTATGATATTTCCCTGGAATGTAAAAATAGAAGATTTGGGTTTATCACCTTGGAAACCTCAGGGAAATCAAAACCAGGAGTCATCTTGGAGTCTGAAGAGATGGATCTGTGGTGCCCTCTGAGATGAAGAAATGGCTGACTGTACTGGGATGCATTCTACAGAAATGCTCTTTCTCTCTAGTCTGTGTTGGAAGTGGCCAGAAACAGCAGCACTCAGAAAAAAAATAAAAGAAAATAAAAATCGTACAGTTGCACATAGACCGCTCGGAGGATGTACAAGAAGTTCACCCTTGAATGTTTCTTCTCTTGTTTATAACCCAATACCTGGGGGATCTACTGAAAGCCAGCTTATATTGAAAATGTGAATTTAAATGATTAATATTTTAATTTCAATTTGTCATATAGTGGTATGGAAATAGTTCTGTAGCATCCCATTTGGGAAGGCACTATGCCCTTTTTGGAGTCCTGGTGTGGTGTTGTGGGTTAATGCGCTGGGCTGAAAAGTCGGTTTGAACCACAAGGTCAGTGGTTCAATCTCACCAGCTGCTCCTCAGAAACCCTATACAGAATTGCTATGGGTCGGAACTGACTTGAGGGCACTTAACAATAACAACAGTGCCCCTTTAACATCTCAGCTCTATCTCATAAAAGTCATTCATTTAGTTGGTATATATATTTTTGAGAGCCATAGCTTAGTGGTTATGAGTTGGGCTGCGAACCTCAAGGTCAGTAGTTCAAAACTACCAGCTGTTCCATGGGAGAAAGATGAGGCTTTCTGCTCCTGTAAAGATTTACAGCCTCAGAAGCCCTGTACAAGGTCGCTATGGGTCGGAACCGACTCCACGGCACATAACCACTACCACCAGCCACTAGATGTTAGAAACTCTGTTAGGGGTTCCTGCAGTTGGGTGGCATTGAGTCTCTTCTGACACACCAAGACCCCCTGTAACAGATTAGAATTTCTCCACAGGGTTTTCTTGGGTGTAAACTTTATGGGAAAGAGTTCTGGTAGCATAGTGGGTCATGAGCTGGGCTGCTAACCGCCAGTTCAGCAGTTCAAATCTACCAGTTAGTCCATGGGAGAAAGATGACAGTCCATGTTCTTGTCAAGACAGACGTGCCTCGAATACTCTATACAGGGTCGCTATGAGTCAGAACTGACTCCACGGCACATCACCACCACCACCACACTCTTGATGGGAACAGATGGCCATTCCTTCCTCCCTGAGTTGCTAGGAGAGTTTCAACTGCCAACTTTTCCATTACCGGTTGAGTGTTTAACCATTGTGCCACCATGATTCCTTCTGTTAGAGATTGTTGGTGCAACCCTGTGACAGAAAACAGTCCCATGGAGTTTCATACAGACTGTTGTCTGTATGAAAGGAGACCACGAGGTCTTTTCTCCTGCTGAACAACTGGTGAGCTTGAACCGCTGACCTTTCGGTTAGCAGACAAGTGCTTAGCCCTGGCCCTACCAGGCCTCCTTCCTAAACTCGTACACTTGACATTTTTCTATTTCACATCTCATCCTTCAGCAATTCCTGAATCTGCTCAATGTTCACGATCGGCCCCATTGCATCTTTGCAGCCTTGTCTCTTGGTTTACTATAGTAATGCCCAACGGCGCCCCCAAGCTCCCATTCCTGACTTTCTATCATCTCTGCAGGTCACCCAGGAAAAGCATTTCAATGTAAGCATCACATCTCCACATTAATACCGGTTTCCATGTAGTTGACTCTGCCTCATGTCAATCCGTGTGTGTCAGAGTATAACCGTGCTCCAGAGGGATTCTCACGGCTGGTTTGCACCATGGTTCCCCTCACGAATCGGGGCCAACAGGCAAGATTTGCCTCCCCTTCCTCCAGAAGACTCTGACCCCTAAGTGAGCAGGGACTGGCCTGTCCATTGCTAACCACACTCAAACACAAACCCACCTCACAACCTCCCTCCCTTGTGGTACTGGGCAAGTTCTCTTCCTGCCCGACGCCGGCTGCTCCCAGTCTTCACATCGCCTGCCTCCCTCGGGCTCTTTTGCCAAGATTACCAAGTCCTCCTGGCTCACTGGCACAGGGAGAGAACTGGGAAGCAGCGAGGCCCTTCACCAAGGACAGTCAGAATTGTGATGTGGCAGACCATCATTGAGGCAAAGACATTCAGGGGTTGTGGAGGGTTGGGGGTAACGGAGGTCCAAGGCCTCTGAGTGGTCTCCTTCATTACACGGACGGCACTGCGCGGGTTTGGGTATGAGGCTAGCAGCCTGCTAGGAAAGTCATGGCTCATGCCTTGGACTGGCTTTCCAAAACCAGGACCTCAGGCGACAATGTCCTTTAAGTGGGTGTCAGTCTGGGAGGAGGGCAAGGGGGGACACTAGATATTACTGTCCTGTTCCTACACACCTGACTCCTCTCTGGCTGGGAGCAGGCTTCCCAGGGCTCTGAAAAAGGTGAGAAAACTTCTTAGAATAAAGGGCTTGCCCCTGAGGCTAGCTGTCCCCATCCTATATCCTCTGAGTACCCTCCACACCACGTCAGCAAATGTGGTTTGTAGTCCTGTGGTTTTTGTTAAGTGCCATTGAGTCAGGCCCAACCCATAGCAACCCTGTATAAGGTTTCCAAGGAATGGTGAGCCTGAACTGTCAACCTTGTGGTTCAAACTGACTTTGCAGCTTGTCCTATATATGGTTCTTTAGTGAGGCTGCCTGTCTTGAGGAATTTTTCTTCAAGGGGCTGTGGGATGACAGAAGAAGGAAGGGAAGTCAGAATCCTGTCAGGGATTAACAGGGCTCCTGATTTTCCATTTAGCGGTGATGTTTTCGAATTGTGTTTCAGGTTCTGGTCTTTGCTCCGTATTTTTGTTTCTAGCACACGGATTAACTCAAAGACTGTCTGCCTTGCCCACCACAGTTATGTTGGGAATGAGACGCCATCAAAGCTGCATTAGACTGTAAACCGATAGCTCCTTCACTCACTCCTCCAGAGCTCAGGAGAACCCGTCAGCAGTCCTTGCCTGTTTTGCTTTTCTCTCCTACAGTTACGGCATTTTGGTTCATTTTAGTGCCCTTGCTTGGCACTGTGTATTATATATATATATATATATTATTTTCATGCCAGTCATTTTGTAAGGAAAATCGACTTTGCTGACAATTCAGTTCCCCCACCATGGTAAGTGCACCTTTCCTCTTCACTGAACTGCAAGCCGCCTATGGGTTATTAAATTGAGGTCAGCTTGCACCCACCCACCTACCCTCTATGGAGTCACAAAAAAAAGATGTCGGTGTTTTAGAGGGATGCCCCAAAACTTCACATTCGGTGTGGTGCTGTAGGATAAGCACTGGATCACACGGTCAGTTTGCACCACAAGGTTGGCAGTTCAAATCCACCAGTCACTTCTCAGAAACCTTATGCAAGGTCACTATGGGTCAGAACTGACTCAATGACACTTAACAAAAACAACAATTACTTTACTCAGATGTTGTTGTTGTTGTTGTTAAGTGCCGTCGAGTCGGTTACGACCCATAGTGACCCTGTACAGGCTTTCCGAGGGTGTAAATCTTTACGGGAGTAGAAAGCCTCATGTTTCTCCTGCGGAGCGGCTGGTAGTTTCGAACCACTGACCTTAAGGTTCACAGCCCGATTCGTAACCACTACGCTACCAGAGCTCCTTACACCAGAGTTCCTTAGGAGGACTTATAAGTCTCTAGGACTTATTTTTGAGGCTGTTCTAGCCATCTGGGAAACACTGAGTGCGAAAAATAAATAACTAAAATCTTTTAGTTAGCTATGCCCTAGTC
>NW_006408574.1:6883995-6888488 GCF_000296735.1 Chrysochloris asiatica
GTGTTTAATCTTACATTCCAGGAGCAGAGGACCCTAGGACCATCAAAGGAGAAGAGCATGAGTGCAATGTGGGACCTTGTCCAGAGAAGCAGCAACACCAGAGATGGAGGCAGAGATGAGGACATGGCGAGAGGGAGCAGCTGAGGACTGTAGATTCATGGAAAGAGAAGGACTGAGTGTTTGTGGCCAGGAGGTAGGCTTGTAGAATGTGCCTCTTGGTTGTTTACATGATTATATATTCCTGAGTGTTTTTGTGTACATCCCCCTCCCAAACAAAACAAAACAAAAACACATAAAAACAGAGGCAATAGAAGCAAATACTGTTGATTGATGATGCACAGAGAAGATTGCAATCATTGTAATGAAACGATGAATGTAAAAACCAATGTTTTTCCATATAAACTATCACTCAATTCACAATAATAATAATAATAAAAGACCCTATAGAAGACAACAGAGCACTGTTAGAGTGCTTGCTTTGGGTATGAATTCAGGAAGGATCCATGACTGGAGGAAGACATGGTGTTGGGTGAGGGTGACATAGGCTGACGCCGTACCACTGTGACCAGCTCAGACATGCTGATGATGGTGAGGTTGCTTCAGGACCTGGCAACATGTCGTCTGTTGTACCTTGTGATTCAAAACTGTGAGTTGGGCTCAACTCAATGGCTGCTGACAATAACAATATTCTAATCAAAGCTCTCTCTGTCACTCTAGCCTGTAGATGTCCACAGTTGGACCAATACATCACCCAGTCTCCCATACAGTATTTTTAACACTTCAGTTGAAATTCCTCAATGAGTTGTGAAAACAGTTTAGTTTCATACAGAATTGGGAGAAGAAGGAGGTGGAGAAGTAGGAGGAAGAGGAGGAGAAGAAGAAGGAGAGAACAGACCAGAGTGTCTCACTAGCATAAAGGACAAGTAGTGTTTGGTACAATTTGTACTTCAGTGATTTATGTTTATGTGCATAATTACAGGATGGTTAGATCGTATTGCTTACCGTGTTAGGTGCTGACTATAGAGACTCTATGTATAACAGAAGGAAACACTGCCTGTCTGCGCCATTGTCACAATTGTTTTGTTTAAGTCCATTGTTGCTGCTGCTACGGCAGTCCATCTCATTGAGGGCTTTCCTCTTCACAGCTGACCCTCCACTTTACCAAGCATGATGTCCTTCTCTAGGGACTAGTCCTTCCTAACAACATGTCCAAAAAATGAGAGGTGAAGTCTAGCCACCTTTGCTTTCAAGAAGCAATCTAGGCACACAGATTTATTCATTCTTCTGGAAGCCCATGGTTTATTCAATAAAATTTGCCAAAACTGTTCAAATACATCAGTTCTTCTCCCGTTTTTCTAGCTTTTGCAAGCATATGAGGCAATTGAAAATACCATGGCTTGGGTCAGGTGCACCTTAGTCCTCAAAGTGATATTTTTACACTTTGACACTTTAAAGAGTTCTTTTGCAACAGATTTGCCAGATGCAGTGTGTCGTTTCATTTCCTGACCACTACTTCCATGAGCGTTGTCTCACGTACTTGGAACATGGTGTCAGAAAGGACCAGTCCCTGGAGAAAGATATCATGCTTAGTGAAATGAAGGCTTGATTGTGGATCCAAGTATAATGAAATTTTTGACAACTGCAACATTTTTTCAGTTTATCTTGATATTACTTATGGGTCTAGTTGTGAGAGTGTCATTTTCTTACATTGAGATGCAATCCATACTGAAGGCTGTAGTCTGTGATCTTCATTAAGTATTTCAAGGCATCTTCGCTTTCAACAAGCAAAGTGTCATTTTTATATCACAGATTGTTAATGAGTTTTTCCCCAGTCCTGATACTGTGTTCTTCTTCAATTGTCCATTTTCTCAGATAATTTTATCAGTATACAAATATAATAATTATGGGGAAAGGATACAACCCTGACATATGCCTTTTGTTTTATTTTAAACCACGTAGTACTTCCTTGCTTTGTTCAAACAACTGCCTCTTGGACTATGTACAAGTTATATATGAGCATAATTAAGCCTTCTGGAATCCCCATTCTTTGAAAAATCATGCAGAGTTTGCTATAATCCACAAAGTTGAGTGCCTTTGCATACTCAATGAAACACAGGCAAACATCTTGTTTTCATTCTCTGCTTTCAGCCATGATCTGTCTGACATCAGCAGGAATAGCCCTTGTTCCACTTCCTCCTCTGAATCTGGTTTGAATTTCTGGCAGTTCCTTTTTGAGATTGTAACCATTTTTAAAATTATCTTCAGCAAAATTTTACTTGCATGTGATATTCATGGTACTATTTGACTTTTACATCGTATCCTTTTCTTGCAACGTGGGTCACTAAATCCAGCCCATCAGCAAGAGGATGGAGTTATACTTGCATGGCAATGCCAGGTGCAAGGATTTCTGGGAACCAATTCAAAGGCTACTCACTTCAGTCCTACAACTTGTCTGGTTTTTAAATGAACACCTAAATGTAGAAAGGGTTCTGATGAGTCTTCAAAATAACCAAATATTAAGAAAAGGAGCTAGCAATTTTCTAAGTGCAAATTTAAATATCTGATAAATATTTGGAAATTGTATAACTTTAGTGTGGCACTGTGGGTTAATGCGCTAGACTGCAAAGTCAGTTTGAAATGCAAGTTTGGTGGTTCAAGCTCACCAGTCGCCCCTTGAAAACCCTCTAGAGGGTCTCTATGGGTCAGAACTGACTCGACGGCACTTAACAACAACAACAATAGTACTTCAAGGAATGTCACTTGAAACAGTCATTAGATATCCTTTACCTACCAGAGTGACGAAGTTTCTTTCCTGTTGAATGTCATCCAGTCCAGGAGAGAGTCTCTGGGAATCAGTGACCCATTAGGAGTTCTGGGTGGTTTGATTAGTTAAAAATGCTTTCATGTATTTGTGATTAAAAACAATATTTAAGAATTTAAGCAGAGCAGTATTTTAAACCAGATTTAGAGCAAAGAAAATCTTATATTTAAAATTTCAGTGATATTTTCATAAATTCCTGTTAAAAATATAATCAATATGTAAGTCAGCAAAAATGCCTTTCTTGGCTGATGCCTAGATTATTTTGCCATGTAACCTGGTTACACAGTCTTTTTTTTTTTTCTGTCAGACTTGATTGACAACCAATTTATTCTTTAAGATAAATGAAGTCAGTGATAACTCACATAGTAGCATCTTGTGGAAAATATTCAAACAAAACTTAAAATGCTTTTTTTCAATGTAGAAATCCATTGTTCCACAAGAAATTGTTTTGATAAAAGTACAGGTGGCTATGGCAATAGAATTGGTAAAGCATTTGACTGTTATCTGAAACCTGGGTTTCTTGAAACCTCCCAGGGCACTTCAGAAGAAAGAGCTGATGGTCTACTGTCACAAGATTACAGCCCTGAAAACTCCATGGAGCACAGTTCTACTCTTCAACACACGGAGTGGCCATGAGTCAGACTTCACTGCAAGGCAACTCTCTTGATTTCTTAGTTTTAGCAATCTTTCGTCAATGCTAGAGGGATTTATAAATTGGTATTTATTTTCTGGTTTAATTTGGCAGTTTGTCTGAATACTTGTAAAAATCTTTTTGTGCTTAAAAAGCTATATAGTAAATCTATATTAAAAATTTATTGCCCAACAATCTCACATTGAGGGATTTAGTCTAAGAAAAACAGAGCAAAACAAAAAAAAGCATAAAGATATTTATAAAAGGAATGCTCAAATAATCCTAGTCTCATAAAGAAAATAGTGTAAGTTGCTGGAGTCCTGGTGTGACTCTGTGGGTTAATGAACTGAACTGCAAGGTCAGCAGTTCAAGCTCACCAGCTGCTCCTTGGAAACACTATGCAGGGTCATTATGAGTTGGAATCAACTTGACAGAACTTAACAACAATGACAACAAGTATCTTTGGGAGTCCTGGTGTGGAGCTGTAGGATGAGACCGGATTGCTAACTGCAATGTCAGCAGTTCAAGTCTACCAGCTGCTCCTCAGAACAAACTCAACAGCCCTTAACAACAGTATCATTTTAGGAGCTCTCGTGGGAGTAATGAGGAGTACTGGTGGAGCTGTAGGATAAGCAAGCACTGGACATCTAACCAAATGGAATGGGCTCAGTGGTGTGAGTTTTTTTTTGTTGGTTGTTTGTTTGGGTTGGTGGGGCAATGATTAAGTAATGGTCAAGCCCTTGCAGACTGCCAGTTTGGACCCACTCACCAGCTCTGCAGGACAAATGCGATCTGCTGCTATAAAGATTAAATCCATGAAAATCCTGCAAAATTCTAGCCTGACACATGGGTCACTATGAGTTGAAATCACCCCCAAAGCACCCAGCAACTGTATCATTTTTATGGCAAGAAAATAAGTGTGTAAAAGAAGTCATTGGTAAATCACCCCATATGCAGATAAGAGTAAAGTACACCCATTAAAAATAATATTATCCAACATCCATTCCTGATAAAAATGCTCAACAAAGTAGGAATTGAAGG
>NW_006408574.1:6888588-6889118 GCF_000296735.1 Chrysochloris asiatica
CAGAAACCCAATACAGGGTTTCTATGAGTTGGAATCCACTCAATGGCACTTAACAACAAGAGCAACATTAATATATAATTTTAAATTGAATGCAAATATACCATTGCTGATATAATTTTGTTTTCAAAACATTTTCAATTTTACAAAATCCATCTCAGAAAGTATTCAACTACAGAAAATACCACTCTGTGAGGCTGGGAAATTCAGGGGACATGGTCTGGGACACCCATGCACTTCTAAGTATAGTTTGATGCATTAATGACTTTCATTCTAACCACATTACTAACCTGTCTGCTAGTTGTGGTATCTTGAGTGTTCTTATAATGATAGAGACTATGACCCAGAAATGTCACCTACTTGCAGAATCACATGGTGAACAGGTTGCAGCCCAGTTTCCAGACTGAGACAGACCAGGTAGAGAAGCTGGGTGATCTACTTCTGAAAATTCGCCAATGAAGACCATTGGAAGAAGGAAGGAGTCATCACATCAAGGATCATTCCTATCTCCTCTGTATACAGGGCTGATAGGA
>NW_006408574.1:6905328-6909539 GCF_000296735.1 Chrysochloris asiatica
ACATAATTCACAATAAAACATTTAAAAATAGTAATCACATTATCCAAACAAACTGCCAAGTGGCTCCAACTCATACCAAGCCTGTACAACGTTTCTGAGGCTGTTCATCTTTACAGCAGCAGAAAGCCTCATCTTTCTTCTTCAGAGCAGCTGGAGGGCTTGAAGTGCCAACCTTCTGGTTAGCAGTCCAGTGCTTGGCCTACAGCATCACAGACACTCCTATAGCAACTCTGCATTGTTGTTGTTAGGTACCTCGAGTTGATTTCTTCTCAGAACAACCCTGTGCAACACAGAATGAAATACTACCCAGTCCTAGGCCAACCTCACAATTGTTATGCTTAAGCCTGTTGCTTCTACCACTTGTCAGTCCATCTCATTGGAGGTCTTCATTGACCCTCCATTTTACCAAGCAGGATGTCCTTCTACAGAGACTGGCCCTTCCTGATCACATGTTCAATGTATGAGAGATGAAGACTCACCATCCTGGCTTCTAAGGCACATTCTCGCTGTACTTCTTTCAAAACAGATTTGCTGGTTCTTTTGGCAGTTCATGGAACTTTCAATATTCTTTGCCAAAACTGTAATTCAAAATGCATGCAATCTTCTTTTGTCTTCCTTAGTTAGTATTCAACTTTCACATGCATATGAGGTGATTGAAAATACCAGGGCTCCGGTTAGGTGTACCTTAGTCCTCAAACAGACATTTTTGTTCTTGAACACTTTAAAGAGGTCTTGTGCAACAGATGTTCCTAATGCAATATGTCATTTGATTTCCATGAGTGTTGATTGTGGATCTAAGCAACATAGTCTTCTACAACTTCAATCTTCTTTATTTATCATGATATTTATTGAACTGGTTGTGAGGATTTTCATTTTCTATACATTGAGGTGCAATCCAGATGGTGGACCGGGGAGAAGTGCAGTAAGGATCTCCTTCAGCAATAACACAGAATACTAGATGAAGTAGGTTCAGGGAATGGTCCCAGAACTCTGTACCACATACAAAAGAATATTACAGAACTCTGTACCACATATAAAGGAATATTTAGAAAGTTTGAAGGCTTACAGCCAGTGGAATTTGTAGCAGAAACAAGAAAACTGGTGTTTTTTTCCTGGTCGGCTGGCCTCAGCGGCTCCCAGAGCAGCCATTTGGATGAGATAGAGTTGGGGAAGGATCAGAGCCACCATGGACAGATGCCTGACCGATCCTCAGAGATAAAGCTTTGGACATTCTCTCTCTCTCTTTTTTTCTTCTCTGTTCGTTGGTCTCTTGCTGTCTGCACACCTGCATTCTGGTGACTAGAGGATGTACCTGAGCGAGTGGACACTCCCTACCCTACCTCCACAGGGTTCTACTATGCATGTGCACAGATCTATTCAAAATTTAAAGGGAAAGGCTCTGCTTAAAGCCAAACAGCAGTGCAAAACAGCCACAGCCAGCCCTGAACCGTTTATCACTAGGAAAAAGGCCTGAACGGGGCTTGTGGAGTGGGAGAGAGACAGAATAAAAAGGAAACAGTCTGAAAATTAAATCCTGAGTTATATCAAAATGACCAACAGTGGTGTCTTGAAATTTCTCAGATGGTCTTGAAGGCAAGAAGCTGGGAGAGGGACATTAAAGTCATACTCATATTTTGCTACAAAAAATTGTTCTCTCTTTCCTGCAATTATAGACTTCAGTATCCAATCTATCTTTTTTTGCTGTTGTTGTTTTTTTGGTTCCCTCTTTCCCTTTTGGGGGTTCTTTCTCTCCCTACACTACACAAGAAGAGGCAGCAATTGTTGTTGTATAACCAAGCTACAATCACAACCTATAAAAGTCCACTATCCAGGTGTACCAATACCAGCTGCCATACACCAGGTAGGGAGCCAACACCAGCAACTGTTACTCTGAGTGGAGCAATAAGAAGAGAGAAAAAGGAAACCCATTTCTTGATCACACCTACCTGAAGGCAATCAGAAAGCATAATAAAACATCAACATATATTCATTGTATAGTGGAGTAATTTGGGCTGAATTCCAAATGTTAGTAACTTGCATTTACAAACTGTCAGAAGGCATATGTATGCTTATTCTTTACTCTTCCATCCAGAATCAAAGTTCAGCCTCATATGTGTGGGTGCACATGGTATGACCTACCCCGGCTAGTCTTGGACTTCAAACTTCTGGGTTTTCCAGGAAGTTGTGAAAACTAAAGTTATCCTTAGCCTTCACTTACTTTTTTAGCTTCTAAGTCGGAACCGACTCAAAGGCACTTAACAACAACAACAAGTATACCTTACTATTTGGTCAGCTCATAATAAAAAAAAAATTAATTGATTTTGACCTCATAGATGTGTCAGCACAATACACTTTGGGGGTCTATTCTTTTCCAGTGCACATGGAACATTCTCCACAATCGACCATGTCTTGGGCCACAAAACTAGCCTCCATGAATTTACAGACACAAAGCATCTTCTCAGACCACAATGCTATGAAACTAGAAATCAACAATAGGAAGAAGACCAAGGAAATAAAGTCAAATACATGGAAACTGAATAACACCCTGCTGAAAAGCGACTGGGTAGTAGAAGAAATAAAACGTGATTTCACAAAGTTCCTAGAAACAAATGAGAAAGAAAACACAATAGACCATAATATTTAAGACATGGTAAAAGCGGTGCTGAGAGGACAATTTATTGCAGTAAATGCACATATCCAAAAAGAAGAAAGAACCAAAATCAACACTTTAATAGAACATCTCCAACAACTAGAAATAGACCAGCAAAGTAAACCTACAGTCAACAGAAGAAACGAAATAATAAAGATAAGAGCAGAAAAAAAACGAGATAGAAAACAAAAAAACTATAGAAAGAATCATCAGCACAAGAAGCTGGTTCTTTGAAAGAATTAATAAAATTGACAAACCATTGGCAAACCTAACAAAAGAAAAGAGGTAGAAGACACAAATGACACACATAAGAGATGCAATTCATGCTGAAACCTGCCGTCTTTGACCAGAAGTAAGCATTTCAAATCCTCTTAGTTTCTAGCAAGTAAGGCTGTGTCATCTGCATATCACAGGTTGTTCACGAGTCTTCCTCCAGTGGGAAAGAGTAAAATTACTCCTTAGGATTTCTGAGACTGTAGATTTTTACAAGAACAGACAGCCTCATCATTCTTTTATAGAGAGGATGGTGAATTTGAACTGCTGACCTTGCAATTAGCAGCCACATGCTTAACCCATTATACCACCAGGGATTCTTAATATTATAATTACGTATGTAATAACATGGAAAGTTGCACTCAACATACTTTTATATAGGCAAAATAGTGTATATGGGAAAAATAAAATATTTCATTTTATTATATTAATGGTCAAATAAATGTGTAAGTTGAGAGCAAGTTACCCAGCTATGGCTGAAGCTTAATGAGGTCCTCTCTGGGTAATGGAATTTCTATAATCAAGAAGATGAATAGAAAAATAAAGGTGACTTTTATTTTCATCTTCTTGATAATTTATAATGTGTAAATTCCCCACAATAAACATTTATTACTGTGACTTCAAAACACAGAAGAGGATTATTTCTCTAAAGTAAAAGCAAGGAAAGAAGGAAGGAAGGACAATTCAACCAACCTGCTGTAGTATAAAAAGATTTAATTTCCTAATTATTTAGCAATTTCTTCTAGACATTTTTGTTGAAAGTTCTGACATGTAAATTTCTTACTGCATTTAAGAGAAAGGTACAAAACCAATGTTTATTTGGTACCCAGGGATCCCGCTATTAAGAAAATCCCTCTCTTGACCCTCAGATAATTACAAGATTAATCCAAATTCCACATTGGAGTGCATTTCAGCACAAATAATTAAAACAATCAAACTTCTTCTCCTGCAATGTAGAATGCTCACAGCAATCTTTGTATCACCAGGTCATTTAGCCATCAGAGCACTTCTGGGAGACAAGAACACAGCCCTAGCATGTTTTACAAATGATGAAACTATGACTTCAAAAGACCCAATAAATTTCTAAGGACAAAGTCACTAGCCAAAGGAAGAACTGAAATTAAGGTTCCTGGACCACTGGGCCCATCTTCTAATCCTGCCGGGTACCTGCTATGTACTGAGGAATGGTGGTGAGTGCAAAGGGCACAGGTTTGAGGAGTTTGCATTAAGGGCTGCTGAAACTTATCTCCCCCAGCATGCTTTGCAGTTGTTTGTTGTTGTTGTTGTT
>NW_006408574.1:6910329-6926869 GCF_000296735.1 Chrysochloris asiatica
CATAGCAACCCTGTACAGGGTTTCCGAGGCTGTAAATCTTTATGGGAGCAGAACGCCTCATCTTTCTCCCACGGAGCAGCTGGTAGTTTCCAACTGCTGACCTTGTGGTTCACAGCCCGATTCATAACCACTGTGCTACCAGAGTTGTAATAGGGAGGGGGAAAAAAGTTCCCTGGAGCAACCAAATCAGTTTTCCATTTTTCTAAAATTCCTGTGCTCTTCAATCAAAACTATAAGATAAGCTGTTTGGAATCTCCTGAAACAGTCCAGGAAACCTTCTGAACTGCGCTTTCTGCCTTGAACTGAGCAGACTCAGGAGATCCCCTCAGAACCCAATGTTTTGATTGGACCTCTTTTTCCTTTGAAGGCACCCTTAGTAGACAATAGTATTGCTGAGAGAACTTGCCTGTAGCCTTCATCCACTGATTTCAGAGATGCATTTAAACATGTTTTGTTTGTAATACGCCCATGCATGTGTGAGTCAGAACCCTGGAAACAATACTTTTTGCCTGACCCTCATACAACAGAACAAAATGTTGCCTGATTTTGCACTATCTTCCCAGTCAAAGGTGTGTTGAAGTTTGCTGTTTGCAACCTTTGTGTCAATCCATCTCAATGAGACAGTCTCTCTCATTTTCACTGAACTTCTACATTATCATTGTTGCTATGAAGTGCCATCAAATCAGTTCCAACTCATAACTACCCTGCGCAGGGATTTTGAGGAGCGGCTGATGGGCTTGAACCACCAACCTTTCAGTTAGCAGTCCAGTGCGGATCCCATCAGGACTCCTCTTCCGTTCCCAGTCATCATATTCTTCCTTAACGGTTGATCATTCTCAATGGTGCATCTACAATAAACGAAAGGCAGTCTGACCATCTTCACTTCTAAAAAGTACATTATTTTGTAAAAAGATGTCTGGTATAGACCTGTTCCTTATCACTTGCACACTCAACAACTCGGAACTGTCCATAAGGAACAAGCCAATGTCCTGTTCTATTCCATTCTTTCCCTTTTACGGCAGAGTCTGGGGTGACTGGTTTCTCCAAGTTCAAGAACTTTCCTTAATTTTGAACACTGAAAAGTTAAAGCATCTCCCTTGGCACCAATAATGGGAGTCGAGGATCTATGGTGCCCAACAGGTTACCAGCAGCATCGTAGAAGAAAAGGCGAAACGGTCCTCCTAGGAACACGTACCACGTGCCCTCGCTGCGCTGCTGTCTGGCTGCGTGAGGGAGTCAGAAGGTGGGGGCTGCAATCCTCTGCAGAGAAATCTTACAAGTTTGAATGATAATCATTGAATTTAGTTATTGCTTTAATTTCCACTTTTAATATCTATGCCATTTTAGGAGTATCAGTGTGAAGTTGTGTTTTCTTATTTGCTCTACGTTCTCTATCTACTTGTATTTTTTTTTCAGTGCTCCCGGAACAAAAAGTGCCACGTGTCGTCAAGAAGTCAACTGCTCTGAGGAAAACGTGAATTGGCGGCAGCATTACAGTCATGCTGTTTTCAGTAACATGGTCTGAAATGGGATCCTCTGAACTTGAGTGCATCTAAGGGGTCCCGGTGGCACATCTCTCAGCTGTTAATCCGAAAGGACAGCAGTTTGAGCCCACTAGCCACTCCATGGAAGGAAGATGTGGCAGTCTGCTTCCACCAGACAACAGCTTCAGAAACCCTATGGGGTGATTCTACTCTGCCCTACAGAATCTCTACAAGTCGGAATCAACTCCATGGCAATGGGTTTGGTTTGGTGAATTGACTCAATTCTGATTTGTCACCTAAAGACCCTCTATAGGGTTTCTGAGACTGTAAATCTTTATGGGAGCAGACAGCCTCATTGTTTGCCTGAGGAGCAACTGGTGGGTTTGAACTACTGATCTTGCAGTTATCAGTCTAATGCATCAGGGCTCTTTGTTGTTGTTGTGAAGTGTCCTAAAGTCAGTTCCAACTCATAGAGACCATGTATAGGGTTTCCAAGTAGTGGCTGATGGGTTTGAACCACTGACCTTGTAGTTAGCAGTCCAATGCTTATCCTGTATCACCACACCAGGACTCTTTAGCTGATGGTGGTTTTGTGCCATAAAGTCGGTTCTGATTCATAGTGATCCTGTACAGGGATTCCAAGGCTGTAAATCTTCATAGGGGCAGAAAGCTTCATCTTTCTTCAGTGGAGTGACTGGTAGATTCAAACTGCTGGACTTTTGCTTAGCATCTCAGCTCATAACCCACTGAGACACAGGACACTTAGGACTTCTTGGTGTTGTCAAGTGACGTCAAGTTGATTCCAATTCATAGTGCCCCTGTATAGGGTTTCCAAGGAGTGGCTGGTGAGTTTGAACTATTGACATTGCTGTTCAAGTGAACCTTGTGGTCCAGTGCTTTATCCCACAGTGCCACACCAGGACTCCGTTAGGACTGACGTCGAGTCATTTCCAACTCATAGCGATCATGTATACGGTTTCTAAGGAGTGGCTGGTGGATTTGAACCGCCGGCCTTGTAGTTCAAACAGACCTTGTGCATCTAATTAAGCCATTCATTGCACTCAGTGCAGTTATACACAAACCTGCATTTTGAGATACCAGCAATAATGAAGGTACTTACTTGTAGCTCTGCGTCTTTGAGTTTAACTGCTGTCCAAGAGGCCACTGAGGCACAGCTGTGAGGAACACAGAGAGGAGAGGAGAGGTATTGTGTTATGACCCACAGAGGCCTGAGATGCTGCACCGAGACCAGCGGGGAGAACCTGGAAAACGGAGGAGGCAGAGCCCTGGAGGGAGTGTGGCCTGAGTGGACGAGGGTCTGATGTCTTGACTCCGAGACAGGAACATTTTGTTCTTTCCCAGGGGTGATCTGCTACAGCAGGCACCAGAAATGAATAATCGGTAACTTGGATGTAGGCTCTGACCTCAGGGGGCTTACAGGGAGAGACAAGTAAACAGGTGTCACCATGTAGAGTGGGTTCTGTGTTGAGTGGCGTGTTGCTGTGCGCTGTCCCATCAATTCCAACTCATAACGGAATTGGAAGTGTAGAAGTGTGCCGTGGGGTTCTCTGGGCTGTAATGGTTGTGGAAGGAGGTATATATATATATATATATACCAGGCTTTTCTCCCTCAGAGCCGCTGGGTGGTTCCAACTGAGAACATTTTGCCACCATGTTGGTTGTGACTCATAGTGACCCCATAGGACAAAGAAGAACTGTCCCATAGTGCTTTCTAGTTGCAGTCTTTATGGACACATACTGCCACTTCTTCCTCCAAGGAGGAGTGGCTGGTTGGTTTGAACCAGCCCAACGCACATCGCCATTGCGCCCCCAGGGCACCTGTACTAAGTGAGAGGATGGGACCAGAACAAGGATGCTCTAGGTTGGACTCCTGCCTCAACAACAACATCATCCTTAGAAGAAGGTCAGAGAATCCTTCCCAGTGCAGGATGAGCAGAATAGAGGGTGCCCCCTATCTTCCTGCTGGAAACACTGCCTCTGAAAATCCCCGTGAGGGCGTCCCCTATCTTCCTGCTGGAAACACTGCCTCTGAAAAGCCCCGTGAGGGCGTCCCCTATCTTCCTGCTGGGAACACTGCCTCTGAAAATCCCTGTGAGGGCACCCCCTATCTTCCTGCTGGGAACACTGCCTCTGAAAAGCCCTGTGAGGGCACTCTTATCTTCCTGAACCCCACTTCTCCATCAAGAAGATGTGTGGAAGGAGCTACCAGGACTCTGAACTGGCCGTTAATATCGATTACCCAGGGCATGGCAAGGGGTACCAAACTGAAAACGCAAAACAAAACAGAAAAGCCAGTAGTCTTTACCTGGATTCCAATTCTCGATGCCTCCATGTGAGCCAAAGTAGAGCTGTTCTAACAGAGTTTTCAATGGTTGCTTAAAAAAAAAAATGTTTTTAATAGAAAGCCAGGCTTTTCTTCATAGGCACCTCTGTGTAGATTCAAACATACAACCTTTCAGCCAGCAGCTGGGCATGTTCACCATTTGCACGCCTTGTCACCTACACTAATGTTGCTTTGAAGTCAGTTTCAACTCACGTGACCCGACGTGTGTCAGAGTGGAACTGTGCTCTGTAGAGTGCTCAGTGGCTGTGCGCCTTTGGAAACAGATCACCAGGCATTTCTTCTGAGGCATCACTTGATGTCTTTGAACCACCAATTATTCCGTTAGTAATCAAGCACTTTGTGAATCGTTTGCATCACTCAGGGACTCCTGCCAAAGCACCTTGTTACATATGCACACCTACCCTTGAGGGTTAGAGTAATTATCAGAGGAAATCTTTGCATCCTGCAGGTAGATAGTGCTGAGTTTAAAGCATGTGGTTAATGAATGCCTACTCCTGGCTTTTGTGAAACTCACAGAAATCAAAAGCCCTCCTTATAATCGGGCTTGTGGGGAGAGGATTTGTCAAATCAAGTCATGAAAAAACACACCTGCTACAGAGTCATTGTACCAAAAAGACTGGTTGGCCTTCAACTATTTCAGAAGGTAGGTAGCATGGGAATGAGAGCTGATGGTACTGAAGGAAGAAGTCCAAGCAAAACTGAAGACATTGGTAAAAAACAAGGATCCAGGAATTGATGAACTACCAATTGGTATCACTTATCCATGCCAAGACATTTGTAAGATCTGCCCATTCCAAACAAAAGTGGTGGTCCTACAAAATATGGACATCATCTAACAATGCCATTCATATCACACACAAGTAAAATTTTGCTGTAGATAATTTTAAAACGGTTGCAGCAATGCATTGACAGGGAGCTGCCAGAAACTCAAGCTGGATTCAGAAGAGAATCTGGGATGAAGATAACATTGCTGACGTCAGATGGATCTTGGCTGAAAGCAGAGAATACCAGACATCGAGTTGGTTCTGATCCATAGTGACTCTGCATACAACAGAAGAAAGCATTGCAAAGCAGAAGCATATATATATATATATGTTGTTGTTACATGCCGTGGAGTCGGTTCCGACTCATAGTGACCCTGTACAGGGTTTCCAAGGCTGTAAATCTTTACGGGAGCAGAAAGCCTCATCTTTCTCCCACGGAACAGCTGGTAGTTTCGAACTGTTGACCTTGCGGCTCACAGCCCGATTCGTAACCACTACGCTACCAGAGCTATATATATATAAAACCTAAAACCCATCATTTTTGCATGATAAATATTGGGAGCTGTGGTTGGTTAGTGAGTTACTAGCTGGGCTGTTAACCACAAGGTCAGCAGTTCGAATCTACCAATCGCTTTCTGCCTCTCTTTACAGCCTCAGAAACCCGGTACAGGGTTGTTATGAGTGGGAAGCTATTCAGTGACACACAACCAACCAACCAAATAAATATTGAATGTGATGTCCTCTTTCTTAACAAAAGAATGATAATGGCTCACTGCATTGGGCACATCTGCTTCAAAAGACCTCTATAAAGTGCTAAAAAGCAGAGATGTCATTTTGAAGACTAAGGTATGTCTGGCCCAAGCCGTGGTAGTTCCAATCACCTCTTATGCCTGCGATCACTGGACAATGAATAGGGAAGACCCAAGAATAACTGATGCCTTTGAATGAATTACAGTGTTGGGAAGAATATAGACTTCACCAGACTGCCGGAAGAAGGGACGTATCTCTGTTGGAAGAGCAGCCAGAATATTCCCTGGAAGTAAGGTTGATGAGACTTTCTCTCTCTTACTTTGGACATAATATCAGGAGAGCCTGATCCCTGGAGAAGAACACCAGGTTTGGTAAAATCAGAGAAAAAGAGGAAAACCTTCAACAAGATGGACTGACCTAGTGGCTTTGACAGTGGCTCCGAGAGGACCTGTGGTGATGGTGTATGTTGTGTTTTGCTCTGTTGTACGTCAGCAACAGTAGCAGCAGCATAGAAGTCAATTACATCATCTAAGGACAAGATGGGGCCTTTCTGTGTCATTTGCACATTTCTGGCTCTACCATCTTTCTCCTTTTAAAGCATTTTTCTTAAGGATGTGTATGAACGTTGACAAATCAGACAGGAAGCTTTGGGAATGTGAATACAGGTAAATATCTACTTAGACATTTTTTTTTTTAAGGATGTCATTTATCCTAAAGTCTGTAAGAATTACTTTAAAGCCATTAGGTTTGAAATTCTCTAAAGGCAGCGACACATTTTAAAAAACACTCTGACTATCACACTTTAATGGTGTTCAAGGCAGGCTTCCCCACCCCACCCCCCCACCCCAGGAAGAAAGAAAGAAACAAAAAAATACAGCTTTTTGGCCTGGTAATCCATAACATCCTATTGTAAGGTGTTCATCAGGATCACACACAGCCCAGTGAGGTGTCCAGATGTAAGGACTTGTTCTGATTTGAAATTTCAAGGACTTTTATTATCACTTGACTTGGGCACTGTAAATTCTAGACCTGGTGAGAAGCCAGACCCTGAGAATTTCTGGGTTTGACTTTAGATTGTCATACGTGTTGACATGCTTGTTGATGGGTTCATGACAGACTCTTGTAGACCAAGGGCATTTGCTGAGCCAGGTTAAGTAACCAGTGTGTTTGTTGTTGTTGTCAGTTGCTGTCAGAGGTGATCCCCTGATGTACAGAGAAGTGGCCTACAGGGTTTTTAAGGCTGGGAGCCCTTTCAGAAGCAGATTACCAGGTTTGTCTTCCAAAGTGTCTCTGTGTGGGTTTGAACCACCCACCTTTTGACTAGTAGTTGAGCACTTAATTGTTTACAAGCCCTCAGGACTCTGCCACATTGCTTGTATGTTTTCTTTTACCATCCTTGGAATAAAATGCTAAGAATGTTCAATTCTTCATTCTCATTTGCTTGTATCTGGTCCCGGGGCAGCGTCTGGTCCCAGTGGACAACATGAGATGAGGATAAAGCATTACATTCAATGTACCTGAATCAAAAATATCTACCTGTGTGGTGTGGCGCTGTGGGTTAGTGCGCTGACCACAAGGTCAGTTTGAACCACAAGGTCAGTGTTTCAAACTCACCAGTCTTTTCTCAGAAACCCTATACAGGGTCACTGTTGGTCAGAACGGACTCGATGGCACTTAACAACAAGCTGCCTTTAAGGGCGGTTTGCAGTATAAAAGATAATCTTGAGGACTCCCATTTGCATCTAATTCTGGCATGTCACTTCCTGGTTCTTCTGTTCCCAAACTTCCCAGAGAAAGTCAACAGAAATTCCAGGGTAACCCCTACCCCCAAAGGCAGAGTGGAGATGGTCTGCGTGTCATTTAACAAGCTTTGCTCTTGGTACACTCTCTGAGAAGTGAGTCTGAAGGTAGTTGAGTCTCACTGTGAATGGAAAGAATGGATTTGAGAAGCAGAGAAGCCGGCTGGAATGGTCAGCTGACATGAAGTCAACTCTGGCTCCATGAGGTTCAGAGTAGAACTGTACCGCATGAGGCTATAGTGGTGTGAAAGCACATCTCCAGATCTTGCTTCTAAGGTGCCTCTGAGTGAACTTGAACCTCCAACCCTTTAGCTTAGCAGCCAACCTCATCACCCAAGGGCTCCTCCTGGAATGGAACCGTTGCCAGTTCTGGTCACTGGTCTGCTTTGTTGTTGGCAGATGCTTGCCATCTGTTGGAATGATGCTGTATCTTCTTTCTCTTGTTTCCATGTGAGAAGAATATGAAGGATGAACTTCCTCAGGAAACCGTCCCTCATCATTCTTACACCTGAGACAGAGGAGGGATTTGGGCTTATGGATCAAGAAGGGGGACAGGCGAGAGCGCCAGCGGGAACCACACAAGAGAAAGAATAACGCTGTGTAGATGCTACATGTTCCTAGTCTCTGTATCAATGACATAGGTGCTCCCTCACTTGAACGTGTACCTGGAATTCATATCAGTTCCTACAGACAAAGGAGAATGATCTTTAGACCATTTCAGGCATTTATTGGATCTTCCCCATAGTTTGACTTGTAAAATAAATAGAAAATAACTTTTAAGCAAGACAATGTGTCGGGAGTGAGAATTTTGTGATGTCTGTAAATCTGAATGTTCTATTTACGGCTCTGTGTGAATTGTTCCTCTTGTGGGCAAGTAGCCAGCTTGTGACATGAGATGATAATTCAAGGACACCTGGTATAGCTCGAGTGGTATGTAAAGCATTTGAAAGCAGGTGACATGAAATACAGTTATGGAAATAAACACAGACAAATTATAATGACTTCTACATACGTCTGATATGTTCCTCTGGTCATTGAGGTGGCTCTGACTCATACTGGCTCCTGTGTGTGTGTGTTAAGTGCCGTCGAATTGGCTCTGACCCATAGTGAGCTTGTATAGGGTGCCTGAGTTATGGCTGGTGGGTGTGACCCACCGACTTTACAGTTAGTCCAGTGCAGACCCTACAGAACCACACCAGGACTCCACAATGTTAGCTATCATTACACATAGCCTTTTTCTTCTTGTCAGAAATACCATTTTCCTGTGGAAATTGTATGTTTGTAGCTATTGGAAGGAGTCCTCGTATGGCACTGTAACATAAACACTCAACCGTTATGTTGGTTTGAACTGTAAGGTTGGTGGTTCAAAGTCACCAACCGCTCCTCGGAAATCCTAACAGAATCACCGAGTTGGAACCGACTTGACGGCACATAACAATACATTAGAAGACACTCGATAAGTGAATTGAAATCTGAATCATCAAGAGGTCTAAAGGGACACAAATCAGTTTGTTCTCCACCACACTGCCGTCAGAATGTGTGTGTGCTCTAAGCTCACTCCTGATTTGCATTCTGTGGAGTGAATCTTTATGGGATGCTGCAAAGAACACAGGACCTGGATTTAGAGCAGGTTAGGACCCGCCACACTCTTTGTCCTTGGGCGCAGTCCTCAGTTGGACCACCTGTAATATGGGAACAGTTTCCCTTGTGATGGGTGGTGGTGGAGGTGGTGGTGTGTGGTGGAGTCAGTTTCCGACTCATAGAGACCCTGTCATGGTTCCGGAGACTATAAGATGTACTGGATCAGAAAGTCTCATCTTTCTCCCTCAGTGTCTGATGGACTCAATCTGCTGACCTTCAGATTAGCAGCTCAGCAAGTAACCCACTGTGCTACCAGGGTTCCTTCGTGGTTGTTGTTGTTAAGTGTCATTGAGTCAACTCTGAGTAATAGTGACCCTGCATATGGTTTCCGAGGAGCTGCTGGTAAGCTTGAATTGTCGACCTGGAGGTTCAAACTGACCTTGCATTCCAATGCATTAAGCCACAACACCACACCAGGACTCCCTTTAGTGATTGGAGGGGACCCAAAAGAAAAAAAACAAAAAAGAAACCCAGTGTAGTCCTCTAGTCTTTAAAGTGTTCAAGAGCAAAGGTATCAGTTTGAGGACTAAGGTGAGGCTGCCCCATACTAGAACCTTTCCAATCACTTTATATAATAGGATTCCTGTTGCTGCTTGGGAGAAAGGTGAGGCTTTCTGCTCCGGTAAAGATTTACTGTCTGCAGGGGAACCGACTCCATAGCACTTAACAACAACAAGGCTAACACAGACTAGGAGTCTACGTCTGAGAGTCAGACAATGAAAACTCTATGGACCAAAGAAGACCCAGTTTACTGGAAGATGAAACCCTCGAGAGTCTATGGCCTAAAAGTCACTCTTGAGGTCTGGAACTGAACTCACCCCCATGATGCGATTTTCAGCCAAACAATAAACAAGTGTATAAGGGAACAATCACACTAGTGAGGTGCCCACACCTTAGAGTAATCAACCATCTGAGATCCAAGGGGCAGCAAGAGCAAAATTCGGAAGGGTTGGGGAACCGACAAGAAAGGGAGGGGTGATGTTTCACTGTGGAGACTGCAGCAAATGAGATTAAATGGCACGTATCTGAAGTGTTGAATGGAAAATGGGTCAGCTCTGTGAAGCTTCATCCAATTCACAATAAAAAGCTAGAAAAGAAAACCTCATAGAGTGTTGGAGGCTGAGCCAGATTGAAAGGCACCCCAAGTACACAATGGAGCTGACCCACGATGATGAAGATGATGCAGGCGTGGGATCACCATGACGCTGGGGTCCCCTCCTCAGAATGGCAGCTAACGACAGCAAGTTCTTTCTTTCTGCTGTCCTAACCTAGCAGTCCTGGTGTTGCACGGTGGATTAATGCACCAGACTGCAAAGCTGTTTGAACTGCAAGGTTGGCAGTTCAAGCTTACCAGCTGCTCCTTGGAAACCCTAAACAGGGTATATAAGTAGAAACCAACTCACCAGCACTTAACAACAACAACCTCGAGTGATGCTCTCTCGCCCTCTGAGCAGCTGCCCCCCACTGACTGTGTGCTGAAATGCAGCATTTGTGGGTTCTCTCCCACTCACCTGTCCGTCTTCCCCTCTCCTCCTGCCCACATCCCCCTAGAAATGCCGAGCCTTTGCATTCAAGAATGGTTTTGATTACAAAGGTCTGCCCAGACAGGCTGGGCCTCAGGTAGCTCCTCTCACCTGGCCCGACCCTTCCTCCATCCTTGGAGCATGCAGACACCCTGGTCGGAGTGGGCAGCAGCTCCATCTCTGGGTGAGTCCTCCTAGTTAGCTGCCAGTCTGGAGCTGTTCCCACTGTTGCAGAGGGGTGCCCAGATCGCAAAAATGGAATGGACTTCTGTGGGAGGCCTGAAATCCATTTTCTCTCTCCGGTGCTTTCATCTCACTCATTTCTCTGTGTTTACAGGCTCCTGGACTTCCTGCAGACACCTGTGATTTAGATTCACAGGTCCCCAGGAAGTCTGGACATCGCAGGACACGTTATAACATCCGAGAAGGCTGGCTGCCTTCTGGAGGGACCAGGGCTGTGGCTCCCGTGCACTCTCCACACCTGAGCGCATGTGTACCCACATGTTCAGGTTAAGGGGGAATGGGGTCTGGAGACTACACAGTGTAATTACAAGAAATCCAGGCAGCCACTCCCCACTACAGTGCCCTGGGCAGAAGGAGCTGACATTCAAAATTCTGGCTTTCAGGAAGGAGGGCAACCTGCTGGCTTTCACTATTCCCTTGGGTTTGATAATTCACTGGAGGGAGACACAAAACACATAGAAAAAACTATTACTATGATTGCAGATAGTGTCTGGGTTGGCTGTTAACAACAACAACAAAAATTAGCAAAAAATAAAAACCCACTCTGACTCAGTGACTCTCCGTGTGTGTCAACGTAGAACTGTATTCCTCTGGGTTTTCAGTGGTTGGTTTTTCAGAAGTAGGTTGGTAAGCCTTTCTTCCAAGGAGCCTCTGAGTGGACTCGACCTTCCGATATTCCAGTTAGCAGCCAGGGAGCAGACACAGAGGTACCCTACAAAGGATCCATGCTCTCATTGGTTCTTGTTGCTTAAAAGCAGACCCGTCTTTGCTGAGAGAGGGTGGACTCCAGGTTAAATTGCATGCTGAGTGGGCTTTCAGATGGGTATGTCCAGGGTCCCTGACTTCAGTATCCACTTAGTGGTGACTCAGCCTTCTCCAGGGTCTGTGTGCTGCTGCTTACAGAGCAACCCACCTCCTGTCCTTCTTCCTTTCTGGAACGGCTCGGGTTTACTCTCCAGCTAGCTTCCAGTGCAGATTCCCTGAACATGGACATCCAGGGCTACTCTCCATGTTGTGGAAGAGCAAGTCTGCATTCACGCCCTGCTTGTAGCATGTCTGTGCTATCGCTGCTTCTCCAAGGTTGGACGATGACCGGAAACACTGACATCCCTCCCTGTTCTACTGTGCTGTCCCTCCATGGGGTGTGCTGGTCAGTGTGGGAGACCCAGAGTACTCTGGAGTCACCCCCTGTGACTAAGCATGTGAATGTGGTTTGTTACAAACAAGAATTTGTTGACCCTGAGGGGAATGTTTCCTCCAAAACTCACTTCCTAATGGATGCACAAAAAGATTACAAAGTGGGTGTTCTCCCAGTTTGGGGGTTAAACCACTGAATGGGGGCTTGGGCATGAGGGGCTGGCCTTTCCTGTCAGTAGCCCCTGGGCTTCCTTGGGGTTCTCTGGCTTTAGATGGCTCCTTATGTGGACTCTTGTGTCCCCTTGTCTTTTCTCCTTGTTATATAAAACACCACTCAGAAATATTCATTTCCAGACCCTCTCTACCCAGTTATGTTGTTATTGTTTTTAAGTGCCTTCAAGTTCGTCCCAATTCATGGCAACCATATATAAGGTTTCCGAGGAACAGTTGGTAGGTTTGATCTCCCAACCTTGCAGTCCAGTGCTGATCCTATAGTGCCACACCAGGAGTCTAACTCAGATATGGTGGTGGTGGTGGTGTTGTGTGCTGTGGTGTAGGTTTTGACTCAGAGTGACCTTGTATATAGTTTCTGAGGCTATAAATTTTTACATACTTCTCCTGTGGAATCCGGCTGGTAGTTTCGAACGTCTGACCTTGAAGTTGTATGATATCCACAGTATGCTACCAGGGTTCCTTGTCGATATCATAACAGAAACCCGGATTTTCAAACTGGGTCACGTTTGCTGGTGCAGGGGTTTTTTGCTTCCAGCTTAACTTTGGGTCATGGCATGCAGGGGGCACCAGTCCATTGCTGCTGTTAAGTGCTGTTGAATTGGTTCCAACTCACAGTGACCCTGTATAGGGTACCTGATGAGCAGCTGATGGGTTTGAACCATCGACTTTGCACCTCAAACTGACCTTGCAGTGGAGTGTTTATCTTACAGTCCACAGCAAGGCTCCATTCAATTCCTCACACCTATAGTAACCTCACAACGTGAACCATGCAAGGACAACCTGTATCAATATTTATCTTGTCTACAATATAAAGGAGCTCTGGTAGCGTAGTGGTTACGAATCAGGCTGCGAACCTTAAGGTCAGCGCTTCTAAACTACCAGCAGCTCCGTGGGAGAAAGATGAGGTTTCCTACTCCTGTAAAGATTTACACCCTCAGAAACCTTGTACAGGGTCGCTATGGGTCGGAACTGACACGACGGCACATAACAACAACAACAACAATATATAGGAGCTGGTCACAGTTAACATTGTTGTTGTGAAGTGTGTTGAGTTGCTTCCTATTCACAGTGACTCTGGGTTTCTAAGATTTCTTAGGTTTCTTAGGACCTTGAGGTTCGAAGTCCAATGCTACTGCACTGATCCTACAGCGCCACACCCGGAGTCCAGTTATGTTGTTGTTCTTGTTGTTGTGATGTGCCGTGGAGTCAGTTCCTACTCATAGTGACCCTGTACAGGGTTTCCGAGGCTGTAAATCTTTATGGGAACAGAAAGCCTCCTCTTTCTCCTGCGGAACTGCTAGTAGTTTCGAACTGCTGACCTTGTGGTTCGTATCCTGATTCTAAACCACTATGCTACCAGAGCTCCTTGGAGTCCAGTTATAGATGGTGATAAATGACTAAACTGTCGTTCGACTTCCTAATGATTAGGCCTGAGCTGGGATACTACAGGGAAAACTTAAAATGACTCCATAAGTTTTGACATTTGTTATTGTGTGCTGTTGAGTTGATTCTGAATCATAACGAATGAGTAGAAATGCCCCCGTAGGGTGTGCTGGAGGATACCTGGTGATGCGGTGGTTAAGTGCTTGGTTGCCAAGTGAAAGCTCAGCGGTTCAAACCAACCAGTTGCTCCTTGGGAGAAAGATGAGACCATCTGTTTCCACAGTGAGGACAGCCTTGGAAAGCCTCCTACAGGGTCAGTCACCCCTGACAGCCGTTTCCAGAGTATCAGTATTATACTTGTTGTTGTGAAGTGCCATCGAGCCTGTTCCGACTCATAGCGACCTGGGTAGTGTTTTGAACTGCCGGGTTTGACCTGCCGGCTTTGTGGTTAGCAGTCCAGTGCTAACCCTATAGCACCACGCCACGATTCCTATTCTGCTTGTTGTTGTTGTTGTTGTTAAGTACTGCCACGTCTGTTCCGACCCATAGTGACTCTGTATAGGGTTCTCAAGGAGCAGCTGGTGAACTTAAACCCCTGTCCTTGTGGTTCATACCAACCTTGCAGTTCAGCGCATTAAACCACAGCGCCACATCAGGAATCATGGTTGTTGTGGTTGTGTGCCTTGGAGTCGGTTCTGACTCATAGCCACCCTGTACAGGGTTTCCGAGGCTGTAAATCTTTATGGGAGCAGAAAGCCTCATCTTTCTCCTGCAGAACTGTTTGTAGTTTCGAACTGCTGACCTTGCAGCTCGCAGCCCAATTCGTAACCACTACACTACCAGAGCTAATAGCTAAGAGTAAATATGATCAGCACTGCCTGAAAGCATCGTCTACACAACCCCCAACCTGTCCTTGTTTTTTAAATGTATGTTTGGACTACTTTAGTCTGGGAAGTTCATAATGGCCTGGGTCGGTTCTGTTAAGGAGTTGTCATCTGGATAGACAGGCATCAGGGCAGTTAGTGACCCTGCCCTCCTTGGATGTCTATTGGAGCCCAGTGACCACCTTGTGGTTTAGTGTGAATATTAGAATTGGAGACTCCCTACATGTGACCCCCTATACCTGACCAAGATCTCCTACATGAGACCCCTTATACCTGACCAAGACATACTATAAAAACTGCTTCTAACAAAGTACAAGGAACCCTGGGTAAACACTGGACTGCTAAACACAAGGTAGGAAGTTGAAACCCACCAGTCACCTTGTGGGAGAAACAGGAGGCTATCTGTTCCCCTAAAGATTGATAGCCTCAGAAACCCTGTACAGGTCACTATGAGTCAGAACCAACTCCAACGGGTGGGATTTTGGTTTTCGGTAACAAAGTGTCATGGAACACTAGGTGTGCCTCTTTGTTGCGGTTGGTTGGACAATCTCCTAATCATAAAGTCTTTCTGTTTCTTTGTCTATCAGGAGTGTTTGCTAATTGGACTCAGTCCCTCTGGAGCATGGGACCAAAACTTTGGGATAGCACTATGAATCAATACTGAGAACAAATTTGTTGGTTTGGGTTGGAATCTTTATGGGAGCAACTTACCAAGTCTTTTCTCCCTCTGCAAAGCCAGACATTGTGCCACACCATTCAGAACCACAAAAGAGCTCTGGTAGCATAATGGTTATAAATTGTGCTGTGAACCTTAAGGTCAACAGTTTGAAACTACCAGCTGTTCCGCGGGAGAAAGATGAGACTTTCTGCTCCTGTAAAAATTTACAGCCTTGGAAACCCTATAGAGGGTTGCTATGAGTTGGAACTGACTCCACAGCACATAATCACCAATCACCATTCTGAACCACACAGGGACACTAGCATGGTGGTATTGGAACCGTGCGACAGAAGGAAAATCAACGCCGAGTCTTCCAAATCGCTCTTTCTCCTTGAGATTCCTCTTGTCACAGTGCACAGTTCCTTTCCATACTTATTAGAATGATTAGTTTTTATTGAGTGTTCACCTTGGCAAAGAAGACAGGCAAAGGCATCCATTTGGGTACAGACCACCAGAAGAAGACCATGCTGACCGGCAAACACTGACAATGTGTTGTTGCTAGTTCCTGTTGTTCTGTGCTGTTGAGTTGTAACGACAGAACCAAACCCTGCCTGGTCCTGTGTCATCCTCACAATTGTTGCTACATTTGAGCCCATTGTTGCTGCCACTGGGCCAATCCATCTCGTTGGGGGGGTTCTTCCTTTTTTTTGCTGACCCTCTACTTTACCAAGCTTCACGTCCTTCTTCAGGGACTGGTCCCTCCTGAAAATATGTTCAAATTATGAGAGACAAAGTCTCACCATCCTGGCTTCTAAGGAGCATTCTGGTTGTACTTTTTCCAACACAGATTTGTTTGCTCTTCTTGATATCTGTGGCATTTTTAATATTCTTCTCTAAAGCCATGACTCAAATGCATGGACTCTTCTACTATCTTCTTTATTCATTGTCCAAATTTCACATATGGGCTTATTGGAAACACCATGGCTTGGGTCAGCTTAATCCTCAAGCTGATCTCTTTGCTCTTTAAGACTTAAAAAAGGTCTTTTGCAACAGATTTCAATATTAATGCATTGTTTGAGTTCTTGGCTGCTGCTTCCATGAGTGTTGAAGGTGGATCCAAGCAAAATGAAGTCCTTGGCAACTTCAATCTTGTCTCCATTTATCATGATATTGCTTATTGGTCCAGTGGTGAGGGGTTTTGTTAGGTGAGAACAAGTTAGGTAGAAGAAAATAAAAGTGAAGCCGAAATGCTTTCATTTCCATTCAGCTCTGTTTAGACCCCTACGGGCCATACAAAAAGCAGTTCCTCTTTGCTGCTTGTGTGAGAAAAGAAAAGCTAAAATGCTTTGAAAGAAACTGCTGTATTCTTAAGGCAAAATTGCAGGTAGGAATAATAATAGTTGACATTCAGAGTAAACTTAATATGGGCCAAATATTGCGCTAAGCACTTTGCATGAATTATTTTCTTTAAAAACAAACAAAATGAGGCTGAGAGGTCATGTTACTTGCTTAAGTTAACATCGTTCCAAAGTGGCTCTGTATCCAGGAATCGAATCATTCAAGACAAGCTGGCTCCAGAGCCCAACTCTAAATACCAGATGTCCCTAATGAAAGATCAACAAATGCCAAGCCACCCTGTGGATCCAGAGCCTTCGGATCCATACTTCCAGAGCAG
>NW_006408574.1:6938138-6945550 GCF_000296735.1 Chrysochloris asiatica
GTGGAGGCCACCTCTGTGTGAAACCACCCACCCTTCCCCAGAGCCCGTGCACCTGTGCTGCCCCGTCAGGGAAGTGCCGGAAGTCAGCAAAGCCCTTTGATTTTGGGTGTTTATATTTGTAGTTGTTGGACTTGCTGAGTTGATTCTGACTGATGGGACTCCACATGTCCAGAGTAGAACTGCCCCAAAGGGTTTTCAAGGCCATGACCTCTTGGAAGCAGATTGCCAGGTCTTTCTTCCGAGGTGCTGCTTGTTGTTGTTGTTGTTAAGTGCTGTTGAGTCAGTTCCTTTTCACAGCAATCCTGTATAGGGTTTCCAAAAAGCAGCTGATGAGTTTGAATCACCGGCTTTTAGTTCAAACTGACCTTTTGGTCCAGTGCTTATCCTATAGCACCACACAAGTGTTCCTAAGTGGGCTCAAACCATCAACCTTTCACTTAGTAGTCAAGTATTTAACTGTTTACACCACCCAGTGTCTCCTCAACAAGACCCTTTGTCAAGGTAGATGCTTGAGGGTCCCTGTGTACAGGGTTCTGACTCAAAGCAACTCTATAGGGTCTCCAAGAAGTGACTGGTGGGTTTGAACCGCCAACCTTGTAGTTAGAGTCCAGTGCTTATCCTACAGCGCCACACCAGAACTCCTCAGACTGTCTGTTGTTGTTAAGTGCCGTCAAGTCATTTCCAACTCATAGCAACACAGCAGAGGGTTTCTGAGGAGCAGTGGGTGGTTTTAAACTGCCAACCTTTCAGTGAACAGTCCAGTGCTGATCCTACAGCATCAGCCCCAAATCCTCACTTGCATTTTCCTGTCCCAGGGATTTGTTGCTCTGGATTGCTATGCTTTTCCTAAACCTGCTCCTGCTCTCTAGGGATCCCCCAGACCTGTGTCCTTTTGACAAAAGGAAGCTCAAAGAAAAAGAGAGATTCCGAGAGCAAAGCCAGACAAGCTCCCTGGAGACTCAGTGTTGATTTTTCTTCTTCCACATGGCATTTCTGCCATGCTAGCGCCCCTGCGCCATGTCTTGCTGTTCCTATATTAGGAATGTGTTCTCAGAAACAGCTGGTGTGTTGCAGAGGTAACAGAGTCCCTTCTGAAGTGGGATGATTGGAATCCCACTCCAAAGCATACAGGCTGGTGAGGCTTGGCAGTTGGTAAATGAGAAAGTCCGGAGGAGAGTAGGAGGCCTGAGTGGTCCAGCGTGGGAGGGAGTGGCAGCCATGCCTCCCAGGTCTGCTGGCTTGGTGTGAACCTGAGTCTTCCATTGAACCACGGCCGTGGCAGGCTGCGGTGGGAAGTAGCCTGTTTATATTTTATCGATCAACACTCATAGCTTTCCAGTTAGCTGTTAGCTGTGGAAAATCCTTTGCAGCAGTCATTAGGAACTAGTCTAGATAGTGTGTGAGGGCCTGAACATACTTTATTTCTTCTGAGACAAAATGGTCAAAGGAGCATGGAAGGAAATTTTGTCTAGCTGTTGTGGCTAGCTGCCATCACGTTGGCCCCTGACTCCTGGAGATCCCATGCACAGCAGAACAAAACATTGTCCATTCCTGCACCGTTCCCATGATCAGCTGGGTCTCAGATGACTGTGACCCACAGGGATCTCACTGGCTAACTTTCAGAGGGAGATCACCAGGTCTTTCTGCCTCATGCATCTTAGCCTGGAAGTTTTCCTGGTGTGTTATTTCCAAAGGCATTTTCTCAGAGTTGTCCCTGGGGGTTATTTCCTGGAAGACCAGTTTAGAGTCTGCTTCTGCAGCCTGCCCTACAATTCTATATAGAAAGATGTTGTTAAGTGCAGTCGAGTCAGTTCTGACTCATAGTGACCTGTCTGGGGTTTCCAAGGAGCAACTGGTTGGTTTGAACCACTGACCTTGCAGTCCAGTATATTATCCCACAGCACCACACCAGGAATCCCTGTGTTATTTCCCTCCACCCCCTACCTGCTCAGCATCATTGTTGTTGTTGTTGTTGTTAGGTGCCATCGAGTTGGTAACAACTCATAGTGACCCTATGCACAGCAGAATGAAACACTGCCTGATCCTGGGCCAACCTCACTACTGTTGCCACACTTGAGTCCATTGATGCTGCCACTTGGCCAATCCATCTCATTGGGGTCTTCCTCTTTTTCTCTGACCCTCCACCTTAACAAACATGATATCCTTCTCCAGAGACTGGTCCCTCCTGACAATATGTCCAAAGTATGAGAGATGAAATTTGGCCATCCTGGCCTCTAAGGAGCACTTTGGCTGCATTTCTTCCAACACAGATCTGTTTGTTCTTTTGGCAGCCCATGGCACTTTCAATATTCTCCTCCAACACCATAACTCAAAAGCATCAATTCTTCTACAGTCTTCCTTATTCAATGTCCAGATTTTGCATGCATATGAGGTTATTGAAAACACCATGGCTTGGGTCAGGAACACCTTAGTCCTCAAGTTGACATCTTTGCTCTTCAACACGATAAAAAGTTCCTTGTGCAGCAGATTTGCCTAATGCAATACGTCGTTTGATTTCTTGACTGCTGCTTCCATGAGTGTTGATAGTTGATCCAAGAAGAATGAAGTCCCTGACAAATTCAATTGTTTCTCCATTGATAAGAATGTTGTTTACTGGTCCAGTGGTGAGGATTTTTGTTTTCTTTACAATGAGATGCAATCTGTACCTAAGGCTGTGCTCTTTGATCTTCATCATTAAGTATTTTAAGTCCTCTTCACTTTCAGCAAGCAAAGTTCTTAGTCCTCTCAATTCCTAAACTCTTCTCCCATTGTTGCCTGGATTACGGTTCTTTCTTGTTATGGTCCCCACCCCGTCCCTCGTAGATCTTCCCATGTGGAGGCCAGAGTAATCCACCAGAACAAACACCTCATCCTGCCATGTTCTTTCTTAAAGTTCTTCACTTGCTCCCTTTGCCTACAGACTAAAATAGAAAATTTAAGTTCCGTAACATAGCTTTCCAGGAGCTCTAGTAGCGTCGTGGTTACAAATCGGGCTGCTAACCTCATGGTCGGCAGTTTGAAACTACCAGTTGTTCTGAGGGAGACTTTCTGTGGGAGACTTTCTCCCATAAGGACTTGCAGCCTTGGAAACCCTGTAGAGGGTTGCTATGAGTCAAAACCAACTCCACAGCACATCACCACCACCACCAATAACAGCTTTCCAGGACCTGTATGATTTGGGCCCTGTCTAGTTCTCAGATTCATTTTTCACTGTTTATTTTCTCAGGTTTTATATTCCTGTCACATTACTCTATGATATTGTTATTAGGTGCCATTGAGTCATTTCTGACCCATAGTGACAACAGAAGGAATTGCCATGGGTCTTGTGCTCTCCTCACGAATGTTGCTGTTTGGACCTCTTGTTGTAACTCCTGTGTCAATCCCACACATTGTGCTATAGCTTGTTGTTGTTGTTGTTAAATGCCGTCAAGTCGGTTTCGATTCATAGTGACCCTATACAGGGTTCCCGAAGAGTGGCTGGTGAGTTTGAACTGCTGACATTTCAGTTCAAACCGACCTTGAAGTCTAGTGCTTATCCTACAGCATCACACCAGGAAGGGGGCTTCAAAAGTTTCATGGGAAAACTTAATGAAAAGAGAGTGGAATTTCTTCCACCAACTTTTTGAAGTGCTCATGTACTAACACACTGTGTCTTTTCATTACGCTTGTATGTTTGAGCATTTGTGTCCAATCTATTTTACTGGCAAACTCTTATTGATCCTTCAGAACCCTACCACACGTGTCATCCTTGTGGCTGCCAGGACCTTACTGGGCGGCCTCCCTACAGGCCTCCAGCACAGCTAAGCAAACCGTCACTCCCACCTCTCTTCCATTCGGTGTCTCATGCTTACATTTGTTTACCAACATTCTCTAACACTAGTCTAGTGCTGGTGTCCTGGTGTGGTGCTGTAAGATAAACACTAGACTGCTAACACAAAGGTCGGCCATTCCAACCCACCGGCTGCTCCTTGGAAACCCTATACAAGGTCACTATGCATCAGAACTGATTCAATGGCACTTAACAAGTCTGATGCTAGAGTCCTGGTGTGGTGCTGTAAGATAAACATCGGGCTGTTAACTGAAGAGTTGGAGGTTCAAATCCATCAGCTGCCTCTTGGAAACCCTATACAGGGTAGCTAGGAGCACTCGACAACAAAGTCTAGTCCTGTCGCTTGCTCTACTTCTGGAACCCAAGCCCCAAGCACTGAGCCTGACAGAAAGCACAAACTCAGCACATAGTGGAGAACGTAGCTGGAACCCATTCCTGGATCCAATAATCTTTACATGAAATGCTTCAGCAAAAGGAGGCAGATTGTATTCCAGGATCAGTATGGGTTCCAGTCTACCCAGGACTTGGGACACTATAGTGTAATTAAGAAAACACCTTCAGGAGAGAGAGAGCAGCTGAGGACTCTAGATTCATGGGGAGAGGGACTGAGAGTTGGTGGCCAGGAGGCAGGCTTGCAGAATGTGCTCTTTGGTGGTGTAAATTATTATATATGCCTGAGTGTTTAAAAAAAAAAAGAGAGAGAGAGCTAAAGTGAATAGAGAGAAATACTGTTAATGATGGTACATGGGGGGGGGATTATAATCATTGTAATGAAACAAGATGTATGATTAATTGAATGTAAAACTGATGATCTGCCTTGTAAACTTTCACTCAAACATTAAAAAAATAAATAAATAAAAATCAAAGGTCCAATCTAAGGGATTAAAAAGAAGAAGAAAGAAATCATCTTCAGGACACATGAGTTTTATCCATAATTCTATTGTTGTTAGGTGCTGTCGAGTTGTTTCTGACCCCTAGCAACCCTGTATAGGGTTTCTGAGGAGTGGCTGGTGAGCTTGAACTGCTGACCTTGTGGTTCAAACCAAATTGCAGTCCAGTGCATTAACCCACAGTACCAAGAGTGAAACAGACACTCTGCTTTTCTAAGGCTGGCTCTCCGCACTCATCTACAAAAAAGGTTTGTAGGTCCTTTCTAGACATAAATTCCCTTGTCAGCTCCTGGGTGCAGGCCCATGTCAATGACCATGACATAGGAAAGTCAGGAGACTACAATCCTGGAGAACCCTCACAACATTTCTCCCTGCTGCCTCATGAGGGCTGGGGGCCATGTAGCTAAGCTTCAGCAGAATAGTCCAGCAGTGGCTGACTGGAGTGTGGTCTGTGGTGACTAGCAAATAGAAAAGATGTGTATCCAGGATTCAATCCACCATCCATCACCATTCGTTCATCACCTATGACATGCCTGCTATCATGTTTCCAGTCACCTCATGTGCATGAGAAAGCTGGATCGTGCAAAAGGAAGACAGAAACAAATCATTTCTGTATCCTAATCTTGATGTTAGTGAAGAATATTGAAAGTCCCATGATGCCTAGCAGAAGAATGCATACATCAGTCTTAGAAGAAACACACGCAGAACGTTCCTTAGAAAGGAAGAGAGTGAGACTTCCACTCACTTGTTTGGACACATCACCAGGAAAGACTGATTATTCTAAAAGGACATCCTGGCTGATCAAGTAGAGGGTCTGTGAAAACAAAGGAGCTCTCAGTGAGTTGTGCTGATGGAACAACTTCAGCTGTAGGCTTGAAGATACCAATACCAGGAAGACAACGCAAGACAAGTGCGTAAGATCGCCGTGAGACGGAGCTGGAGGGTGGTCACTGCAACAGCCATGGTGTGTCAGGGACTCTGCAAAGCACAGAGGGTACCGACATCAATAAAGCACGGGGTCAAGACCTTCATGGTAGAGAGAGACACTGGCGTGCTACAAATACTCAAAGTAAAAGAAGATGGTGCATTAAAGCAACAAACAAACAAACAAACAAACACTCACAGCGTGGATGAATCTGGAGGGTAGCATACTGAGTGAAATAAACGGAACATAAAAGGACAAATACTGCATCAGATGCAGATTATAAAGAGTCAGGAAGAGGTTTACACACAGAAAGAAATATCCTTTGATGGTTACCAGGGATAAAAGAGGCGGGAAGAGGAAAGCAGTAACTAAATTGTTGTTGTTGAGTGAAGTGTTGTTGAGTTGGGTCTGACTCATAGCAACCCTGGATAGGGTTTCTGAGGCATGGCTGGTGGGTTTGAACTGTTGACCTTGTGATTCAAACCAACCTTGTGGTCCAGTGTTAATCCTACAGTGCCAACAGGACTTCAGTTAGTAGCTGAGTTTAGTCATCTGTGCCACCCAAACATTCACTGGGGGTGATGTTGTGTAGGGTCATGAACCCAGTCAAGACTTTAGCTAATTTAGACAGTGTTATTGTTAAGTGCTGTTAAATATGTTCTGATTCATATTGACCCTGTATAGGGTTTCCAAGGAGCAAATGATGAGTTTGAACTGCTAGCCTTACCATGTGGTCCACAGCACCAAACCAGGAGTCATTTAGACAGGAGACAGTGTCAATTCTGATAAAGGGAAAGGCAAGACACACTACCAGGGATGTCAACCCAGTGTGAGCAAGGCAAAGGAAGACAGGAGAGGTGAGCAAGAATAAAGAGCAACTTAGACAAATGCAATGACACCCCTAGTCTTCAGCACAGTGGAAACGAACAATAATTTGTAAGTAGATACATAGTAAAAAAGGAGCTCTGATAGCGTAGTGGTTACGAATCGGGCCGTGAACCTTAAGGTCAGCAGTTCGAAACTACCGGCTGCTCCGTGGGAGAAAGATGAGGTTTTCTGCTCCCGTAAAGATTTATAGCCTCAGAAACCCTATATAGAGTCTTTATGGGTCGGAACCGACTCGACGGCACATAACAACAACAACATAGTAAAAATGCATGCTCAGTAACTGAGGGAGGTTAGATGGAGGTTCACCTGCAGACATATATAGTTATGGTGTTGGAGATTTCACATACATATTTGCAAATGCTACATTTGAATGCCTATATATATAAAACAGCATATAAGGGGCACCATTATAGAAATACTTAGACTGAAGCCCTGGACACAAAGGATAAGGACTATCATTCCGGGGGATAACTAGGACAATTTGCAAAGCACAGTTCATAAACATAAAGGTCTACGACCTTTTCTGGTAAGTAACATCCGGGGCCTACAAGCTGGCAAATGGCCATGTAAGAAGCAGCTATTGGTTTTCCTGCCTGGATCCTAGGAGAATGAAGGAAGGCGGAAAATCAAGAAAGCAAAGAATCCAAAAGACCAAAAGACTAATGACCCACAGGAACCGCAGCCTCCTCTAACCGGAGACCAGAAGAACTAGATGGTGCCCAGCCACCACTACTGACCACTCTGACCAGGACCACAATAGAAAGGTCTACTTAGAATGGTTAAGAAAAAAAAAAAAAAAAAAAAGAACAAAATTCAACGCCAAAATAAAAGATCAAAATACAAGACCAAACACACTGGTCGGAAACAGAGTGGAGTAAGC
>NW_006408574.1:6946810-6965305 GCF_000296735.1 Chrysochloris asiatica
TACAAGAAGGGGCTTCAAAAAGCTTGTGAGAAAATTCCATGGTCTTTTAATTTACATTTTCCACAAACTGTTTGAAGCCCCTTCATACTTCTGGTGTTCATCTTTGAGGAGTCCTGGTGGCATAGTGGTTTAGGCTTCAACTGCTAACCAATATGTCAGTAGTTCGAGACCACTTGCCTGTCCAAAGGAGAAAGATGGAAGCAGTCTGGTTTTGTAAAGATTTGCAGCCTAGGAAGCCCTATGGGGTCATTCTACTCTGTCCTACACAATTGCCTTCGGGTCAGAATAGACCCAACAACAGGGTATCTGATTTGTTTCGTATTCCTGGTACTTCAACATAGCAGCTGAACTGTATGAGAATTCAGAAATGGTTGTTACTTCCATGCCATGGTGGCTGAGATAATTAGTATTTTTTAAGATTGATCTCTTCTGATACATTCTCATAAATATATCCCCTCTTAATATCCTTTCAAGACCCCCTCAGGCAAAGATAAAACATTACCCTCGGTCTGCTCTTCTCTTAATAGCTTTGCCAGTGTTTGCTGTTCCAATGTCAATAGTCATTAGACAGCCTGGCTTTCAACGTGGGCTTAAACCTCTTTCATTCCTGCCATAATCAGAAAAGCAATTGGACAGTTAGCATGCTCTTTGGAATCCTGTTGCAAAAGAATGAAGTTCTGCCAGAGCCTGTCATGGAAGAAGAAAACACACACAAAAGATGAACAAAACCTCCGGAAAGGGAAGTGCTGACAGGTTAACCAGGTACAGAACAGACAAGCGGTACCCAAGGCACACCGACTTGGGAGACGTGCAGAGTTGGCCAGCAGGTTCCAGCATGTAGGGGCAGAGCGGGAACTCATTAATTAAAGAGCGTTAACCATGTTGTCAGAGTTTAGACAGCAGAAAATACAAAGGACTTCCCATGGTTTAACCAGTGGGGGATGAATAAGAATATACTGAACTTACATAAAATGTCTACGGGGTGGGGGGGGGGGAGTCCCCACATATTTTGATTCTATTATAATTAGCAGACAATTTGATGTGCCCAAAATGACGATTGGCAAAGTAGAGGAAGGAAAGACTTCCTAAAATATCAAGAAGAAAATAAAAACAGATATTTCCTGAGCTCTGGTAGCGTAGTGGTTACAAATCGGGCTGCGAACCTTAAGGTAAGCGGTTCGAAACTACCAGCAGCTCCGCGGGAGAAAGATGAGGCTTTCTACTCCAGTAAAGATTTACACCCTCGGAAACCCTATACAGGGTCGCTATGGGTCAGAACCTACTCGATGGCACATAACAACAACAATTTACTACATGAGAGAAGCCTTCTGGGAAAGTAAGTTGGTACCTCCAGGGGCACCCTTTGCATTGTACTCTATGTTATTATTGCTGTTGTTGTCAAGTGCTGTTGAGTCGATTCCAACCCATAGCGACCCTGTATAGGGTTTCCAAGGAGCAGCTGGTGAGCTTGAACCGCCGACCTTGCAGTTCAAATGGCTTTGAAGTCTGGCGCATTAACCCACAGAGCCACACCAGGATTCCATATTAGTATTGTTGTTAAGTGCCGTGGAGTCGGTTCCAACCTATAGCGACCCTGTACAGGGTTTCCGAGGCTCTAAATCTTTTTGGGAGCAGAACGCCTCATCTTTCTCCCGAGGAGCGGCTGGTAGTTTCGAACTGCTGACCTTAAGGTTCACAGCCCGATTCGTAACCACTATATTAAGTGCCATCTAATCAATTCTGACTCATAGTGAGGTGTCTGAGGAGCAACTGGTGTGTTTGAACAGCTGACCTTGCATTTATTACTGACCTTGCAGTCCAGCTCATTAACTGGCAGCGATATGTAGAGTTTTGCAATACTTCAACCCTGGCACCATTTTGTATATGCTATCTTATTTAATTCTTGCAAAAGCTCCGTGAAGTGATATTTCCCAGATGGGGAAGTAAGCAGACCTGGGTCTGAATTCTGGCTCCACAAAAACAAGAATAAATTTTAAAAGTATCGCTATTTGATTCCCGTGTAAACATACACATGTTTATTCGAAACAATGTGTTTAAACATGCCAATGGGTGGTGTCAGACAAGTTCTCTCAGTAATATGTGTGTATTTGACTCCTTAGGATTTCTTCGAAAAAAAGGCCCAACAAAACAGTGGTTTGAGAGAATCTACTGGGTCAGTTAAATTCAAGGCAGAGAGCTCAGCTCAGAAGGCTATGGCAACTGTTTTGGGGAACTCCAAAGGAGTCATCCGGCTTGAACCTCTGGAACTTCCCAGGATTCAGAAGAGGTTGTGAAACGAGGGATATCATTGCTGATGTCCGATGGATCTTGGCTGAAAGCAGAGAATATCAGAAAGATGTTTACCTGTGCGTTATTGACTGTGCAAAGGCTTTTGATCATGTGGCTCATAACAAGCTATGGACAACATTGTGAATTATGAGTATTCCTGAACACTTAATTGTACTCACGAGGAAATCTGCACGTGGACCAAGAGGTAGATGTTCGAACAGAACATGGGAACACTGAATGGTTTAAAATTAAGAAAGGTGAGCGACAGGGTTGTATTCTTTCACCATACTTATTCAATTTGTATGTTGAGCAAATAATCTGAGAAGCTGGGTTATATGAAGAAAAACGTGGCATCAGGATTGGGGGAAGACTTATTAACAACCTGTGATATGCATATGATACAACCTTACTTGCTGAAAGTGAAGAAGACTTAAAATATTTACTGAGGAAGATCAAAGAGCACAGCCTTCATTATGGATTACATCTCAATGTAAAGAAAACAAAAATCCTCACCACTGGACCAATAAACAACATTCTTATCAATGGAGAAAAGATTGAAGTTGTCAAGGACTTCATTCTTCTTGGATCAACTATCAACACTCATGGAAGAAGCAATCAAGAAACCAAACGACATATTGCATTAAGCAAATCTGCTGCATAAGACATTTTCAAAGTGCTGAAGAGCAAAGATGTCAGCTTGAGGACTAAGGTGCGCCTGACCCAAGCCATGGTGTTTTCAATAACCTCATATGCATGTGAAAGCTGGACAGTGAATAAGGAACCGTAGAAGAATTGATGCCTTTGAGTTATGGTGTTGGAGGAGAATATTGAAAGTGCCATGGGCTGCCAAAAGAACCAACAGATCTGTGTTGAAAGAAGTGCAGCCAGAGGGCTCCGTGGAGGCCAAGATGGCCAAACTCCGTCTCTCATACTTCGCACATATGTCAGGAGGACCAGTCTCTGGAGAAGGATAGCATGTTTGGTAAGGGGGAGGGTCAGAGAAAAAGAGGAAGACCCCTAGTGAGATGGATTGGCAAGGTGGCAGGCTCAATGGACTCAAGCATGACAACGATAGTGAGGTTGGCCCAGGATTGGGTAATGTCCCATTCTGCTGTGCATAAGGTCACTATGAGTCAGTACCAACTCAATGACACCTAGCAACAACAACAACAAAGGGGCCATCCTGATGGATTTTCTTGAAGGACTCAGGACAATGACTGGGGCTTATTCAGAAGTTTAAAGGGAATTGAAGACGGTATTGATGAGTGTAAGACTGGGATTGCCACATGGCAGGGCTGTTTGCCCTCACAGCACTACATCTGCTTGTTCTCCCGGGCAGGGCAGCAAACGCCACCAGAATTTCACTGGGAAACCTTACCCCATCTACCCTATAGCCTTGTTCTTGCCTCTTCAGACTTCCTTTTGTCCCCAAAGCACAAAGAATATATCCATACTTTCCATCCCTCAAGGATGCCTAAACTGCCATTTTGACACGATGTCAGTTGGAAGAGTGCAGAATTCTTCGGGGAAGGGTTAGACGTAAGCACAGCCTTCAGAAGTGTATAGACCTAGGTGGAGGAGATGTGGAGAACCAAGAGCTGCACATTTCCTATTTTTGTTTAATAAACGTTGCTATGATTTTGTAGCAATCTGTTTTGACTTACCCTCTGTCAATTTTGTGACCTTTGAAAGTGACTTGACTGTGCTGAACCGGGAAGTCCATCCTCCTTGCATTCCCTCACATGAGTACCAGACAGTTGTCATTGCAACATGAATGGTTTCCATGACAACAGAAAGCTAAAGAAACAGTCCAGGTGTCTCCGGGCTTGGCTATCCTAAGCACAATGCTGACATGGGCAAGGTTGCCCTCAGACTTTTTTTTTTTTTTTTTCTCCTCAAGGCATGAGTCTTTGGAGGGGTCCTCTTCTCCCTCCTTTGAAAACCTTCTTTCAAATCCTGTCTTCATACCAAAGCTTATAATTCACAAGAACAGTGTTCATAATCAACCTTCTCAAGAACTTCTGTATATTAGCAGTAAACTAAACATTGAGCTGAGGTTCCCCAAGCAGCCATTGGCATGTTTGGAAACCTTAGAATCTTACCTTGGAGAGTTCTTCCACCAACCATGCTTCTTGATGAGCTCCCAGTTGGTGTGATATCTCCATCTGTGGCTGTTTCTGGGATCCAGGCTCTTAGACTCACACGCTTACCAGGGAAGGATGCCAGTGAGTGCCAGTCTAATCCAGAGGCAGGTTTCTGAGGGCTGTCATTGATGATTGACTTCTTTGGTGCCTTTATAGGAGGATCCTTCAAAAAGTTCTTGGAAAAATGGAATGAAAAGATAATGAAATTTTCACTTGAACTTTTTTGAGGCGCCTTATATTTTGATGCTCTGTTGAAGTCTAAGTTAAACATTGCTCATCATAGAAAAATATCCCTAGAAGAAGAGCAAGAGTCTTCACATCCATCTGAGTGACCCAGCTGTCCGAGTTCGCTGCCCTGCCTTGTCTCTGTGACTTGTGGCGATTCCCTGCAGGCAAGAGACAAACTGTTATTGGCCTGGACACATGCATGGTCTTGTCTGAGTTACAATTTGTCATTTCTTCTTATGTACAATCCACTGCGAATAGATTGTACACTTGCAGAAATAAAAATAAATAAAATAATGTCTTCTTACCAGAAGGATGAACATTTCTGCTTCTAAATTCAACACTAGAAAGGAGTCAACTACTTCATTGACCTTGGGCTTGTGGAACTCAGTGGTATTAGAGGATATGCACTGGGATGCACTGGGCTTCGAACCACAAGATTCCAGTTCTTATCTGTTGTGTTGCGAAGTGCCGTTGAGATGATTCTGAACCCTTACACAAGGTTTCTGAGCCTGGAGATCTGCAGGACCAGACAGCTTTATCTTTCTCCTGTGTTTCCCAGTCTGTCTTTATCCTAATGAGCCAGTGCACTCCCTAGATCTTACCTAGATGTCAATACTACATTCTTCTCTAACCAGGAATACCAGTTCCACTTGTCTAATTCATTTTTGGAGTCCTGGTGTGGCCCTGTGGGTTAATGCGCCAGACTGCAAAGCCTTTTGAGCTGCAAGGTTGGTGGTTCAAACTCTCCATCTGCTCCTTGGAAACCCTATACAGGGTTGCTATGGGTCGGAACTGACTCAATGGCACTTTACAACAATAAAATTCATCTTTGAAAGGATGCATGCCTGCCTTATAGTCTCCTTCAGGGAGCTTGGGAATAGAGGTTTCTAATGTACTTTGGACCACTCCCTTGAAAGTTTTGAAAGAACTGGGGAGGGTGACAGAAATAATATCCACTGAGCATAGTTATATCCTTTATAGAAATGATTCACTAAATTCTTCTGAGGATGATTCCAAGGTAGCCTGATAGTTGCCATTATGCAAGTGGGTGAGGTAAGGTCCGTGCATTGTAGTGAAGCTGCCCAATCACATTCCGTCTACAAGTCAGAACTATGAACGAAGCCATTTCACCTTGCCATCTTCCTACATCCCCATGGTCCTACTCAGAATTTCCTTGTTATCCACACAACTTGCGGAATCATAAATGTATTACTTCTGACTCTGGGAACCACAGCCAACCAGATCTTAGAGCAGAGCTTTGCTGTTGTTAGTTGCCGCTTCTTTGGCATTGATTCACGGAGACCCCACGATAGCAGAACAAAATGTTGCCCGGTTCAATGCCATCCTCAAAATCAGTGGCCTATTTGGGTCCGTTGTTTCAGCCACCATGAAAGGTTTCCCTCACCTCCACTGGCCCTCCACTTGACCAATCATGATGCCTTTCCCCAGCAATCCATCCCTCCTGGTGACTTGTCAAAAGTAAATCAATCAAAGCCTCAGATACTAGCCTGTGTCCACAGGTTTTCATTGACTACTTTTGGGAAGTAGATGCCTAAGCTTTTCTTCTTCCTTCATGGCATCAGTCTGGAAGCTCTTCTGAAACCTGTCCACCCTGGATGACTCCGCTGGGATTTGAAATACCAATTATATAAGTTTTCAGTATCACAGCAACAGGCTAACCACCACAGTACGACAGACAGACAGACAGACAGTCAATGGTAAGACAGAGGGAAACACTGTAAATGGGTATCACAGAACTGCAGGCAGTAGAAAGGGACTTACTTGATCATCGTCCTTGTCTCGTCCCACTTTTGGAGGTAGAGGCCTCAAGACCCACAGGAGGTCCTTGAATGGAGTAAATGGGTAACTTGCTAAGTTACTGACTGAGGTTGGCAGTTTGAATCCACCCAGAGGTACCTCAGAAGAAAGTCCTGGTGATCTGCTTCTGAAAGGTCACAGTCATTGAAAACCTTATGAAGTACAGTTCTGCTCTGACACACATGGGGTTGCTCTGAGTAGGAAGTGACTCAAAGTCAATGTTTTTTTTTTGAGGTCCAAGAGAAACTGTGATGTGTACAGTATCACACAAGGAGTTGAACTCAACTTGAAAGGTTGATATTCTATGCCTAGTGCTTAGACTCCTGGAGTGGCTCTGTAGGGTCAGCACTGGACTGCAAACTACAAGGTCGGCAGTTCAAACCAACCAGCTGCTCCTCAGAACCCCTATACAGGGTCACTTTGAGTCAGAAGTGGACGGCATTAACAACAACAACAATGGCCACACCAATGTCTCTTCCCCCATATAGCCCCACATCCCTGCCCCCCACAAGTCTCAGGGAGAGGTCTCAGTGTCACCTGTGGGAGTAGCCTGAGAAAAAACAATTCACCTGTCATCGTGTGGTTCAGGAAATCAAACCACCCAGCAGTCCCACTGCTCGGTCTAGACCCAGAAGAAGTGAAGGTGGGGACACAAACAATCTCCACTGTATATCAATCTCCTCTGCAGAACTCTTCACAGCAGCCAAACACGGATGGAGAGACATGAGGTGGTATACACATCTCGGCTCCCGAGTCATACCGCAAGATGGACGAGCTCTGAAAACATTGTTGTTAAGTGCCGTCGAGTTGATTCTGACCCATAACCACTCTGTATAGGGTTTCCAAGGAGCAGCTGGTGAGCTTGAACCACCTACCTTGCAGTTCAAATGGCTTTGCAGTCGGGCACATTAGCCCACAGCGCCACACCAGGACTCTTCTGAAACATTATGCTGAGTCAAAAAAGGACAAGCAATGTGTGATTTTATTTATGTGTAATAAAAAAATATAAAGAATCCAAAGGTTATTAGTGAATATTGGGGGGAGGTAGGTGTTACATTAATTGAGGTGAATAATTTGGAAGAGGAAAATGATTGCACAGCATGAAAAACGAAAAATTCAGTGCCATTGAATTCTAAATGAAGAAATTGTTAAATGGGTGCATGTTTTGTTGTGTATGTTTTCACCACAACTAGAAAAAAAAGAAAAAGTCAAATCATTCAACTAAGAATCCTAGATATTCCCAGGACAGTCGACCCATCCACAGGTACATCCAGTGCTGAGATTATTGCAGAAGGTAATTCCTAGCATTTCACACCTCCTTGGTTTTGATGTGTCTGGTGTGATGCCGTAGGATAAGCACTGGACCACAAGGTGGGTTTGAACAGAAAGGTCAGAGGTTCAAACTCACCAGCTGCTCCTTGGAAACCTTATACAGGATCATTATGAATTGAAACCTACTCGACAGCACTTAACAACAACAACAACAAATGGTCTGGAGTCCTGGTGTGATGCTGTAGATAAGCACTGAACAGCTAACCACAAGTCAGCAGTTCAAACCCACCTGCTGCTCCTCAGAAACACTATACAGGATCGCTGTGAGCCAGAACTGACTCGACCACATTTAATGGTGACCACCACCAAAGGTGGTCCAGAACTTGGGAGGTATTCTAAATCTCCAGGTTTTCCATTGTAAGTAACCATCTTTGCATTTGACTAGCGTGGGAGTCCTGGTGTGGTGCTGTAGGCTAATGAGTCAAACTGCAAAGTCGTTTGAACTACATGGTCAGAAGTTCAAGCTCACCAGCTGCTCCTTGGAAACCCTATACAGGGTCACTATGGGTAAGAACCGACTAGATGGCACACAACAACAACAATTCTCAATAAATCTTTCCAGGGCTAATCCATCCTCGCAACACCATCAACACAGTCCTCTCCCCGGGTTATAGATTGTCTTGATGTGCAGGACAAGGCCTCACCAGTGCACCTTTGACACAATGAGTCTGAACACCCTGACTTCCCACTGTCACTGGATCCCTTCTTCTAGAACATCTCTTCTTCCTTCTTCTTCATCTGGTTTCAACTTGGCGCTGGAATTTAGGTGAACATTTGCAGAGCTCTTTGGCTTTCCGGTGAACAATTCCATACTCATCTTGTTACATGACATGAGTCTCTGCTTCCTCCCTGGGTTCCTGATTTCATTTGTCCTCTTCCCTGCCCCTTCTGAACTTTACTCTTGGCAGGATGCTGCTCTTTGATCACCCAGGATGCATTGAAGACATGCCCACCTCCCTGGCATTGTTGTTCATCCCATAAGCTGTTTGGCTGAATATTGAACCTGGGGGCTTAAAGGGTGGTTCTGCCCTGAGCAGAAGGAATCTGTCCAGCTGAAGCTGACCATCCCATATGCTCAAGCCATCTTTCTGGATGAATTCCCTCCCCACTCCCAGGAGATGAAGGGGGTACTGTGGAGCAGAGAGAGGGGATGCTATTTATGGGATAGTTTGTATTTGTTAAACACAGTGCCAGGAGCTTCGTGTGTTGACTGTTTTGATTTTCACCTTCTCCTCTTAAAGTTTGGAGATGAGGTCTTCTAGGCCCCAGCTACAAAGAGTAGTTTCTTTATTTTAATTTTAGGAAACTCTCCTGGCCCCTCTCAATGTCAGGAAAACCCACAAGCGCTGTCAGGTCATTCCTGACGTATAAAGTCTGAAGCCAGGTCTTGCTCTACGTCTTGGGGAAAATGTAGTTATGTCTGTAGAACATAAATCTGTGAAAACGCAAAATTAATACATCATATCCGTCTTCAAAGCATCCACACTTGGGCACTGGGAAACGCCACAGCCAGTATTTTTCCTGCAACAAATCAGAGCTCAAGCCAGACCCCGGCGCCCCAGAATGCACCTGTTCTTGGCAGTTCTACCTGGGGAGCAACCTCTCATGATCTATGGCAGTGCCTCCTTCAGAGAACAGCCCCGTGAGGGAGGAAAAGAATGTCTGAGGGTTTGTCTGGGGAGAAATAAACAGAGGAATCGTTCTTTAAAAAAAAAAAGCAGAATTGGTATTTCCCTCGCAGCCCGAGCTACGCAGGAGTAGTTCAGATTTCTGTAGCTGGTATTCTTCATCTGGAAATCGCCAACTTGTTTAGTAATCCCTCACTGCGAATGATGGTGTGTGCAGTCACACAGGCTGGGAGTGGGTGTGTGGAGAACTGGCATGCCCTCAGCAGGGTCTCCAAGGTCTGAGTGCCCCTCTCCAGCATGCACGTGGCAAACAGCCAGGTAAGAAACCAACTTTTAACACAAATTACCTACCATTGGGCAAGTCTGTTACAAAAGACCTCTTGAACGTATTCAAAAGCAAAGATATCCTGTTGAGAACTAAAGTGTACCTGACCCAAACCACGGTATATTCAATTGTATCATATGTATGCAAGTACCATGGACTACCAAAAGAACCAACATATCTGTGTTGGAAGAAATGCAGCCAGAGTGCTCCTTGGAGGCCAAGATGGTCAAACTTTGTCTCTCATACTTTGGACATATTGTCAGGAGGGACCAATTGCTGGAGAAGGATATCATGTTTGGTAAGGTGGAGGGTCAGAGAAAAAGAGGAAGATCCCCAGCAAGATGGATTGGCAACGTATGGGCTCAAGTGTGGCAACGATAGTGAGGTTGGCCCAGGACCGGGGAGTGCTTCATTCTGCTGTGCATAAGGTCTCTATGGGTCGGTATTGACTCGATGGCACCTAACAACAACAACATATGTATGCAAGAGCTGGACAATGAATAAGGAAGACTGAAGAAGAATTGGTGTCTTTGAATGAGGGTCTTGGTGAAGAATACCGAATATACCACAAACTGCCAGAAGAATGAACAAATCTGTCTTGGAAGAAGGACATCCAGAATGCTCCTTAGAGTCCAGCATGGCGAGATCTTATTTCACGAACCTTGGACATGTTGTCAGGAAGGACCAGTCCCTGGAGAAGTAGAGGAATCCCTCCAAGGAGAGGGATTTGCATCCTGACTACAATAACGTGTTGAAATGTAACAATGGGGAGGACTGCATAGGTCTAGGCTGTGCTTCATTCTGCTACCCATGGGGTCTCTGTGAGTAGGAACCAAATCAACAGAACCTAACCACAACCCGTCATGAGGAGAGAGCCGTGTTGAGCTGAGGTTTTGACATTTGGATTTCAGTAGGAACTTTCTACCCCCAATAAGACTCTCTGTTTCAGGGTACACAGGGCCAGGTTCTGACCTGCCAACATGGTCATCAGAGGGTCCAATCCAAAAACAATGAACGTGATTGTTGTGTTCACAGCTATGATGTGACTGTGAGTAATGAATTTAGATCCCCACTCCCAAACTCAGCTTAATGTTCAATGTCTTTTCTGTCTGCACCTATAGTATTTAAACTTTACATTCAACTACAAACTTAAGAAGCCCTGGTAATGGATTACAATGAACTGGACTGCCAGCAGTAAGGTCAGGAGTTCAAATCTACCGTCGCTCCATGGGAGAAAGAAGGGCTTTCTTCTCCCATAAAGATTTACAGCCTCGGAAACCCTATACAGAGTTACTATGAGTCAGGAATGAATACAGGGTCACTATGAGTCAGAAGAAGGGTCAGAGAAAAAAAGGAAGACCCCCAGTGAGATGGATTGGCACCACAGCAGTAGCAATGGGCTCAGGTGTAGTAATGATTTTGAGGTTGGCCCGGGACTGGGCAGTGTTTCATTCTGTTGTACATAGCGTCGCACTGAGTTGGTACCAACTTGATGGCACCTAACAACACACAACAACAATAAGTCAGAAATGAGCTGGTGACACACCACCACCACTAACTGAAAGGTTGGCATTCAAAGCCACCCAGAAGTGCTGCTGAAGAATGACCTGACAATCGTCTTCAATTAAGATTCCAGCCAGAAGGACTGGTCTCTATTCCCCTGGAACAATGGCACCTAACAACAACAACAGTGTGCCCTGGAGTTCTGGTATGGCGCTGGACTACTAACTATGAAGTCAGTCGTTCAAACCCACCAACTGCTCCTCAGAAACCCTACCTAGGGTTGAAATGAGTTGGAACTCACTTAACAACAACAACATGAAACCTGGTGTAGTGCTGTAGGATAAACCTGGGCTGGTAACTGAAAGGTTGGCAGTTCAACCCACCAGCCGCACTCAGAAACCTTATTCAGGGTTGCTATGAATTGGAACTGACTAGCGATTCAGGATTTAATAAATTCTGACCCTGAAGTAACGTGATAAACAGCGAAAATGTTGAACTTGGCAAGGAGTTCATTTTATTCAGATGGACAATCAATTTCAGAGTCCTGGTGTGGTGCTGTGGGCTAATGCGTCAGACTGCAAAGTAGTTTGAACTGCAAGGTTGGTGATTCAAGCTCACAAACGGCTCCTTGGAAACCCTATACAGGGTCACTATGGGTCAGAATCAACTCGACGGCCCTTAACAATAACAACAACCATCAATCAATGCTCAAGAAAGCAGCAGTCAAGACATCAGATGACATACACATTGTTGTTGTTGTTAGGTGCCATCGAGTTGGTACTGACCCATAGCAACAATATATTGCACAGCAGAACGAAACCCTGCCCAATCCTGGGCCAACTTCACTATTGTTGCCAAGCTTAAGTCCTCTGATGCTGCCACCTGACCAATCCATCTCGTTAGGGGTCTTCCTCTTCTTCTCTGAGGAAAACCCCTACCTTACCAAACATGATATCCTTCTCCAGTGACTGGTCCCTCCTGACAATATGTCGGAAGTATGAGAGTTGAAGTTTGGCCATCTTGGCCTCCAAGGAGCACTCTGGCTGCACTTCTTCAAAAATGGATCTATTGGTTCTTTTGGCAGCCCATGGCACTTTCAATATTCTCCTCCAACACCATAACTCAAAAGTATCCATTCTTTTATGGTCTTCCTTATTCACTGTCCAGCTTTTGCATGCATATGTGGTTATTGAAAATACCATGGCTTGGGTCAGGTGCACCTTAGTCTTCAAGCTGACATCTTTGCTCTTCAACACTTTAAAAAGGTCTTGTGAAACAGATTTGCCTAATGCAACACATTGTTTGATTTCTTGACTGCTGCTTCCATGAGTGTTGATAGTTGATCCAAGAAGAATGAAGTCCTTGACAACTTCAGTTTTTTCTCCATTGATAGGAATGTTGTTTATTGGTCCAGTGGTGAGGAGTTTTGTTTTCTTTACATTGAGATGTAATCCACACCGAAGGCTGCGCTCTTTGAGCTCCATCAATAAATGTTTTAAGTCCTTTTAACTTTCAGCAAGCCAGGTTGTATCATCTGCATATCGCAGGTTGTTAACATGTCTTCCTCCAATCCTGATGCCCTGTTTTTCTTCATAGAACCCAGGTTCTCAGATTATTTTCTCAGCGTACAGGTTGAATAAGCATGGTGAAAGAATACAACCTTGTCGCACACCTTTCTTAATTTTAAACCATTCAATGTTCCCATGTTCTGGTCAAACAACTGCCTCTTGGTCCAAGTACAGATTCCTCATGAGCACAATTAAGTGTTCTGGAATACTCATACTTCGCAATGTTGTCCATAGCTTATCATGACCCACACAATTGAAACCCTTTGCATAGTCAATAAAACACAGGTAAACATCTTTCTGATATTCTCTATTTTCAGCCAAGATCCATCAGACATCAGCAATGATATCCCTCATTTCACAGCCTCTTCTGAATCTAGCTTGAACCTCTGGAAGTTCTGTCAATGTATGATTGTAGCCGTTTCTATATGACCTTTAGTAAAGCTTTACTTGCATGGGATATCAAAGAGATTGTCCAATGATTTCCACATTCCATTGGGTCTCCTCTCTTTGGAATGGGCACAAATATGGATCTCTTCCAATCAGTCGGCCAGACAGTTGTCTTCCATATTTCTTGGCAGAGATGAGTAAGTGCCTCCTATGCCTCCTCACTTTCTTGAAAGATTTCAATTTTGATTCCATATGCCTTAGACCGCTTTAAAGTGTTAAAGAGGAAAGATGTCCTTTTGGACACTAATAATCACTAGAGTTAAGCCATGGTATTTTCAGTTGCTTCATATTCAGGTAATGTGTGGACAGTGAGTAAGGAAGACAGTACAAGAAATGGTGCATCTGAGATATGGTGTTGAGAAGAATATTGAAAGTACCAGGGCTGTCTGAAGGACAAACAGATCTGTCTTGGTGGAAGTGGAGTCAGGATGCCCCTCAGAAGCCAAAACTGTGACAGTCAGAGATCCAGGACACTGAGGACAAAAAGATTACCCGTGGACTGGGCGGGGTGGTACAGGACTTTGCCGATAAGAAGGCATTTGTCGGGTTGGATGATAGACAAGTAGGAAGGGTGAGGTCGTAAAGGATTATTTGGAGCCGGAGAAACACTGGAAACAAAAGGTCATAAACAAGGCATAGAATCATAGAAGACAACCAATAAGCTAAAGGGGAAATGGTAGACCATAACACCCCTCCCCACCCCTGCCAAAAATTGCTATCAAGTCAACTTCAACTTCTAGTGATCCCAGAATATCCCAGATGAGAACTGTGCTCTAAAAGGGTTTTCTTGGCTGTATTTTTTTTTTTTTTTTCCCCATAGATCTACTGACCTCCTGACTTTCTTCCCTAGATGGGTCTGAACTACCAGCCTTTCAGTTAGTTGTTGTCAAGTGCTGTCGAGTCAATTCTGACAGATAGCAACCCTGTATAGGGTTTCCAAGGACCTGCTGGTGAGTTTGAATTGCTGACCTTGTGGTTCAAATGGATCTTGCAATCTCATGCTTATCCTACAAAGCCACACCAGGACTTCAGTTCGTAGCTGAGCTTAACCCTTTGTACCATCTTAGGTCCATAACACACTGATAAAAGGTCATTGGAGCTGATATTGTGCAGGGCCATGAATCAAATTGAGACTTTAGCCTGTTTATTTTTCTATAGTATATGCGGAGTACTGGTATGGTGCTGTGGGTTAATGCGCAGGACTGCAAAGTCAATTTGAATTGCAAGGTCAGTGGTTCAAGCTCACTAGTCACTTCTCAGAACCCCTATAGAGGGTTGCTATGGGTCAGAACCAACTCGACAGCCCTTAACAACAACATAGTAGGTACAATGTGGATTGAGAGCCTGGGTGTTTCTAGAAATTGTTAGAAAGTAGAGTTGGATGGAGTGGTTAAGAGACAAGGAAGAAATCATGAAGACTCCTGATTTCTAGCCCAGTGACTAGGTTATTTCTGCAAATAAAAGAAAATCCAGAACATAGCAGTGTTCGATGCTATTATGAACTGTATCGTGTATTTAACGAGAAACATGGACTGAGTTCATTTGGGAAGGTCTGGTTTGTTGGTGGAGCCATGTTTTAGAAGCATACAGATCAAGACTATGATAGATGCCTGGTGGGTTGGATCTTTACTCAGACAACATCTAATTTCCTTGTGAGAGAGGTATCTTGCAAAGGAACAGGAAACTGCTATTCTTGGTTTATACCAATTATGGTTTATTTCTTGGGGCAGGACATTTTTCTACTCCCTCTAAATTGGGATTCTGTTATCAAGGAAGAAGGGTTGTATGGAATGTTTTCTGAATGAGCAATCAAATCCTAGTTCATCATGGTTAAAAGTATACAATTGACTATTGCTGTTGAGTTGTTTCCAAGGAGGAATCCTCGCGTGGCACTGTGAGTTAATGCACTAGTCTGTAAGGTCAGCGGCTCAAACCCACCAGCCGCTCCTTGGAAACCCTATGCAGGGTAACTATGGGTTGGAACTTAACAACAACATATATACAACAACGTTATTCTGGTCCATAGTATGAGTGTGTTGGCTCTGTACGATAAGCACTGGATTGCTAACCACAGGTAGGCAGTTCGAACCCACTCTCTGCTCTGTGGGCAAAAGATGAGGCTTTCTGTTCCCATAAAGATTCACAGCCTCAGAAACCCCAAACAGATCACTATGAGTCAGAAGCGACTTCACGGCACACAACCACCACTATGTGTGTGCTTATGTGCTTATGGGCAGTTGTGAATTCTGTGTCAGGCAGGGTGGAGAGGACATAGGAAGTCCATGTTAGTAGTACGTGGGAAGCTACCCATGTGATATAGTGGATTGAGTGTTGGACTGTTAACCACAAGGTTGGTGTTTCAAATCCACCAGTGTCTCCTAGAGAGAATGATGAAGTTGCCTACACCCATATAGATTTACAGTCTCAGAAACCCAATCCTATAATGTCCCTCTGAGTCCTAATCAACTCAAGGGCAGTGGGTGGGACCTAATAGGACTAAGTTTTATGATTGGGTATGGAATGACAAGTATTTCTTTCATGGAACAGAAAGAAAAAACAAAGAAATAAGAAACAAATATGCCCAAGGTCGCAGTACCTAAAACATAAATCTATTACACAGTCCAGACAGCAGCCCCAATTCCCCAACCCTCCCCAAAATGAGATCCTTCCAAGGAGTAGTAGGGAGTTTTGAAAGACATTCTTTGACCTAGACTCCTGTAAGTTATATGCAGCTGAGCTCCACTTCATTGCATAATGAATGAATCAACTACTTTAAATCACTTTACAACATTCCACACAGGATCACATTTCCTGCCTTGTTACCAAGACCTGTTCAATACAGTCCTTGCAGAGAAATAATGCACTTCATTGTAGTAAAAAAATGCCCACTTGGAGATCTTTAAGTGTTACAGTTCTCAATTATCTCACCCCAAACCCACTGTGAAGTGATAATTAGGGGCGAAAAGCTAAACAGATTACTGCAGAACTCTCTCCTGACAGCCATTTAATAGCTAATCAGCTGTTAAATCCCCAAATTATGCATTTCTCAGTAGCACACTGATAGCAATAAATGGCCAAAGTTTGAAGTGATGAACTTGTCTTTCACAACTTGGCCCTAGCACGCCAAAAGTACGACATGTTACCAACATAGAGGATTCCAAGTCCTTGAAGAAGCGTGTTCCTGTGTGGATGAATGATGATTCTTAAGTTCCAGTTCTGGTCATGACACCTTATTGTGAGAGCTGCCTTTGTCCACAGAAGATACCACAGTTTATTTGCATCAGCAAATTGTTGTTGTCAGGGGCCATCGAATTGATTCCAACTCACAGGGACCCTGTGAAATGCTACCCAGTCCTGCACCATCTCCTTGGTGTCTTCCTCTTTTTCGCTGACCCTTTTCTTTACCAGACATGATGTCCTTCTGCAGGGACAGATCCCTCCTGACAGCGTGTCCAAAATACTTGAGACAAAGTCTTGCCTTCTTTGCTTCAAAGAACTATTTTGGTTGTATTTCTTCCAAGATGGACTTGTATGTTCTTCTTATAGTCTGGCATATTCGATATTCTTTATTCTGTGTGACACCTACAACCAGAAAGATGGTGATAGCAGAGCCAGTGTGTGCAATATATATGGGAAACTATCTCTGGAAAGCTTCAAAAAGGTCATAGAAAAATGTGAAATTTCTTTCTTTCTTTTTTTTTTTGATAGGGATGGACTTTTTAAAACAATTTGAGTAAAAAATGTGATTATTGATTTTGAAAGTATATTGAAATAGATGTAGAAAGAATAAATTATGTATAGTTTGTTCATTTAACAACAATAACATCAACAAAGTGGCTACAAAAGTGAAACTCTGTGAGGCAGAGCCGGCTGTCTGTTCCTATTTTTTTACAGACTAATTTACACAACGTTCTTTTGCTGGGTATATGATTCTTGGTTGGCAAATTTTCTTTCAGAGTTTTAAGTGAGTCTTATGATTGTCTTTTTACCTGCATGGTTTCTGCCAAGAAATCAGATCCTAGTCTGATTAGTTTTTCTTTGCAAATAACTTTTCATTTTTCCCAAGCTGCTTTCAAACATTTGTTTCCTTTGTCATTCCATATCCTCTTCTGAATCCAGTTTCTGTTTCTGACAGCTTCCTGTTGATGTACTGCTGTAACCACTTTTGAATTGTCCTTGTAAAGTGCCAGCCATCGAGTCAGCTTCAACCCATGGCAACCTTATATAGGGTTTTCAAGGAGCAGCTAGTGAGTTTGAACCACCAACCTTGCAGTTCAAACCAACTTTGCAGTCCAATGCATTAACCCACAGTGCCACACCAGGACTCCATTATCTTCATCAAAATGTTACTTGCCTGTGATGTAAATAGTGTTGTATGATGGTTTCCGTATTCTGTTGGCTCACCTACTGTTGTAATGGGCACAGATATGGATCTATCCCAATCAATTGGTCAGGTAGCTTATCTTCCACATTTCTTGGTGTAGACGAGTGAGGGCCTCCAACACTATATCAGTTTATTGAAACATTTCAACTGGTAGTCTGTCAAGTCAATGCCTGCAGTGCAGCTGGGCCTTCTTCCTTCACTACCTCTTGCAATAGTATACATCAATCAATCCTTTTTCAGGGAGCGGGGATGAGGGGTAAGTAAGGATATGTAGAAGTATGGAATTAGGGTTAGGACTATGGCTATGGATAGAAAAGGCCTAGAACTTCCTTTAGTGTTAGGGTTGTGGTTAGAACTAGGGTTTATGTTACGAGTAGGGGTTGCACTAGGGCTAGCAGTAAGCCTTAGTCTAGTTTTAGGATTACAGTTAGGTTTACTTCATTTTAGTATCTCTTGAAATCTACTTGATATCCACTAAATTTGGAAGTTCTGTAACTATGTTCTTGCCTCTTTTTTAATTTTTGTTGTTGTTGTTGTTGTTGTTGTTGTTGTTGTTGCAAACTATTGCTTCTGATTCCCTGATTTCAACCATGTAGTTTTGAGGAGCTCTGGTAACGAAGTGATTACGAATCGGGCTCTGAACCTCAAGGTCGGCAATTCAAACTACCAGCAGTTCCCTGGGAGAAAGATGAGGCTTTCTGCTCCCGTAAAGGTTTACAGCCTCAGAAACCCTGCGCAAGGAACTGACTCCACGGTACTTAATAACAAGTTTTGAGTTTTATTTTGAATACTTCTATATCTAGGCTCTGGTAGCGTAGTGGTTATGAAT
>NW_006408574.1:6966068-6967321 GCF_000296735.1 Chrysochloris asiatica
TGGAACTTGCTTAACTTCTAGAATGATTGTTTTCTAGACTTTTATGATGTTAGGGAAGTTTTCTTCCAGCAACTCTTGGACAATTTTGTCTCTGTTTTTTTTATGCTCTTCCTGTTTTGGAATTCCAATCATGTGTAAGTTATTCCTCTTGACAGTGTCCCACATAGATCTTAGGCTTTCTTCAGCTTTTAAAATTCTTTTTCTGATTGCTCCTCTGGAAAATGAGTATTAAGAGATTTGTCTTAAACCTCACAAATTCAGCCTTCCATTGATTTAGTTCTACTTCTTTGCTGTTTTAATTTACTACCTATTTCCGAAATCTTAGTATTAATCTTCTGACTTTCTAATTGCAGTTTTCGTATGGCTTTCAGGTTTTCATTTGTTTTGTCTTATTGTTCCTGTAATATTTTCCTGAGTTCTTAAGTATTTGCTTATATTCTCCTTGCTTTCCTCAATCTTTCTCTCAAGTGTTTGAAGCATTCTGTCTTTTTTTGTGTGTAAGCAGAAATTATCTGTTTACTCTGAGACATTGTGTTGTTGTGTTGACATTTAGTTGGTGACTGTATGTTGTGTTCTCAGGCACTCACCACCTGTCTCCTTGTGGATGTGGTAAAGACTGGAAGTGCCAACGTGGTTTTCTGTTCACTGTTTGTGTAGCACAATTTAGCAGGTTTACTGTCTACAGAGTTCTGGTAGCGTAGTGTTTACGAATAGGACTGTGAGCCGCAAGGTCAGCAGTTAGAAACTACCAGCAACCTTTCTCCGTGGGAGAAAGATGAGGCGGTCTGTTCCCGTAAAGATTACAGCCTCGGAAACCCTGTACAGGGTCACTATGAGTTGGAACCGACTCCATGGCACAAAACAAAACAAAACAAAACAAAACAAAACAAAACAAAAAACCGTCTACAGAAACAGTGTAGTATGCCTATTGCCTGACCCCAGGCAGAGCAGAGGCAGCATGGTGGGGGCGGGGGGATGCCACTAACTGCAGGGTTGGTGGGGGTAGGGACTGACCATGCCCTTAGCTACCAGGAGAACATGGGAACAAGGGAAAACTGTACCCCCTTGCTGCCAATTTCCAGCCTTGTCCTATTCCTGCAGGCTACTGTATCAGCAGCTGTTTGCAAAAGTCCCAAATGACCATGCTGCTGTATCCATCTGAGAGTCAGCTGATGTCTCCTCTCTCGCTGCTCCTGTTCAATTTCCTCCTCTAGTCAGTACCCATGGACCTCGCCAGATGGAACACATAGAAA
>NW_006408574.1:6969501-6979481 GCF_000296735.1 Chrysochloris asiatica
ACATGACAACAAGTCAGTACCCAACCCATCTCGGTCCGCTCCTCTGATGCTCAGGCTTCCAGGACCATCTTCTGTTTCTATTCCACGTGTTCTTGTTACAGGGGGTCAACTCAGTGCATAGACGTACACCACCATTTTGGTCCAAAACGCAACCGTTTCTTTTTGGTACAGTGGCGTGGTATGTTCCTTTCATCTCCTGATGCTTTCTGCATCATTCAATGTTTTGCCCAAAAAATACAACCTGGGGCTTAATTTTTTTCTTAAATTTTTTAGCTTGAGAAATGCTGAGCAAGTCCTTCCCTTTTGGTTTTGTAATTCCAAGTCTTGCACATTTCATTATATTACTTGATTTTGTCTTCTCAAGCTGCCCTTTGAAATGCTCTGTTCATCTCTTTTAGTTCATCATTTCTTCCCATTGCTTTAGCATCCCTACTCTCAAGTCAGTTTCAGAGTCTCTTCTGACCTCCATTTTTGGCTTTTCTTTTTTTCTGATCTTTTTAATGACCTTTTGGTTACTTCATGGATGATGTACCTGATGCCACCACACAACTCTTCTTATCTCTTTAGTCATTAGTGTCTAATGCATCAAGTCTGTTCTTGAGATGGTCTCTGAATTCAGGTGGGATATACTCAAGGAGTCCTGGTGTGGCACAGAGGGATGATGCACTGGACTTCAAGGTCAGTTCGAACCGCAAAGTTGGCCGTTCAAGCTCACCAGCTGCTCCTTGGAAACCCTATACAGGGTCTTTATGAATTAGAACTGACTCAACGGCACTGAATAACAACAAGAAACCTGGACTTGCATATGAACAATGAATGATCTCTTCCATCGTGGGCCCTTGGCTTCATTTTAGCTGATGATATTAAGCTTCTTCATGGTCTCTTCCCACAGATGTCATCAATTTGGTTTATGTGTATTTCATCTGGTGAGGTCCAAGTATATAGTTGTATTTTACATTCTTGTAGGTGAATTTGCAATGAATAAATTGTTGGTCTTGCAAAATTCTGTCATGCAATCGCCAGCATTGTTTCTATCACCAAGGCCATATTTCTATTTCCAGCTTTTTGAGGAAGTGCCATGCCATTTTCCACGGTGGTTGAACCATTTTACAGTACCACCAGCAATGTAGGAATGTCCCAGGCTTTCCACACCCTCGCCAGCATTTGTTATTTTCTATTTATTTAATTAATTTATTTAAATTTTGCTGGAGTCTTGGTGTAGCGTTGTAGGATAGGTTCCTACTCAGCGTCGCTGCATCTTTTCGTCTGATGATCAAAGCATCCACTTTTGCTTATTATGTCTGCTTGTTTGATATTTAATGTGATGTTTCCAAACAAGACAATGCTGGTGTCTTTGTTCTATACGGTTATTGTAACAATAATACTACGAGGGGGTGACTTTGAGCAACAGAAATTGATTTTCTGACAGTTTGCTGTTTAGTGCTAGGAGTCAGTTCTGACTCATAGCAACACTCTGTAGGGTTTCCAAGGAGCTACTGGTGAGTTCGAACCACCAACCTTGCAGTTAGCAGTCCAGTGCTCATCTTACAGCACCACACCAAGACTCACCTCACAACTTTGGAGTGTGAATTCAAGGTGCTGGCATCCTCCTTTGTGTACTGAGAGGAGAATCCCTGTTTCAGCTTCACCAACCTGAAGATCTTCAGTTCCTTTGTGGTCTTCAGGTAATACCTGTCCTTCCTCATCACTGCTAAATTGTCTTAGTCTACTCTGTTCTTTATATTTCAGCAATGGTGAGATTTAAGACACATCCTAAGAGGACTTTTGGAATGGGGCTGTAGGATAAGCACTGGACTGCTAACCAAAAGGTCAGCAGTTCAAACCCACCTGCTGCTCCTCAGAAACCCTAAACAGGCTCACTATGTTAACAACAACAACACTGATTGAGCAGATTAGATAGAAACTCACAGCAACAACAAAGCCTGTATAGCGCCTCACTGCCAATAACAACAAATACCATCTTCCCAAGTGGGATTGCATCCATAGATATCAAGGTTTGGATTCTGACACATATATTTTGGTGGAGGACATGATCCAATCCATAGCAAATACTCTTTCTTGGTCTGCCCTTTAAGGGTGAGCAGGAAAAGCCTTCAAAATCTCCACTTTGAGAAGACCCCATATGTGACAAAGACAACCTATTAGAATGCAGCACAAACTCTCCTTGTAAGCATGTGAACTGTGACCAACACCTTCCAGGCCCTATAGGAGATTCCCTTGCATCCACCCTGTGTCTTAAAAGTACAAAGCCATGGCACTGGGTGAGTGGTGACCCCATGAATGCACAGTTGAAAACTCCCAGATGTTCTGTGGGAGAAAGATGAGGTTTTCTGCTCCTGTAAAGATTTATAAAACATGTACAGGGTCGCTATGAGTCGGAACCAACCCCCATGGCACATCAGTACCACCACCATTACAGAGGGCAATTCTGTAAAAGATCTTTTTGAAGTGTTAAAGAGCAAAGATGTCACACTGAAGAATAAGGTATGCCTGACCCAAGTCATGGTATTTTCAATTGCCTAATTTGCATGTGAAAACTGGACAATGAATAAAGAACACCAGAGAGGAATTTGTGTATTTGAATTATGCTATTGGTTAAGAATACTGAATAAAACATGAACTGTCAGAACAAACAAATCAGCCTTGAAAGGAGTACAATCAGAATGCTCCTCAGAAGCAAAGATGATCAAACTTTGTCTCATGTACATCAGACATGGTATCCCTGGAAAAAGACATCATGCTTGGGAGAGGGTCAGTGAGAAAGAGATTCCTAATGATGGATTGACCCAGTGGCTGAAACAATGGGCTCAAACACAACACTAACTTGTGTGGATGATGGAGGACCAGGCAGTGCTTTGTTCTGTTGTGTATAGGGTTGTTATGAGTCAGAACTGACACCACAGCACTTAACAGCAATTGAATGTGTCAATGGCAGAATATCTAAGTCACAGGGTTTCCTAATTATTGAAATGCTACTGCAAAATGGCAGAGTTCTGATGTGGCGCTGTGAGTTAATGTGCTGGACTGCAAAGTTGGTTTGAACCACAAGGTCAGTGGTTCGAGCTCACCAGTCACTCCTTGGAAACACTATACAGAATCTCTGTGGGTCAGAACTGACTTGATGGCACTTTACAGCAACAGCAACTGCAAACTGGGAGAACCCAGTGGTTCCATAGGATAAGCACTGGACTGTAGCCCATAAGATTGGTGGTTCGAGCCCACCAGTTGTTCTGTGAGAGAAAGATGAGACTTTCTGCTCCCACAAAGAGTTATAACTTCAAAACACTTTTGCTGGTTCACAATGAGTCAGAACCAACTTGAAGGCTCTTAACAATAACAACAACTGCAAAGTGTAAAAAAAACTCTGTCGTTGGCATCAATCAGCTAATGTTTATTCAGAGCCTTTGTTGTTGTTGTTAAGTGCTGCAGAGTTGGTTCTGGTTCATGTAGTGACCCTGGATAGGGTTTCTGAGGAAGGAGCAGCTAGTGGGTTTGAACCGCCAAACGTTCAGTTAACTGTCCTGTGCTGATCCTACAGCGCCATCTTAAATTTAAAAGACTGATTTTTGTGTGTGATCGCTCAATAACCCTCCCAACTATCAGAGTTGATGATTCTGTGACTCGATAGTATGGTATCCTCAAGTAGTGCTGTGGGATAAGCACTGGACTTCTAACCAGAGAGGGCAGTTCAAATCCACCAACCGCTGCTCGGAAACTCTTTACGGACTCGATGGCACATAGCAACAACAACAGCATAGCGCTGGTGGTTGGTTTGTTGTATATTTTAGAGCAAGTCCCTGAGCAAGTCTCGGACTTCCACCCAGATCAATGCTTGAGTCTCTGAAGATTGGATTTTTGTTGTCTTTTCCCGTTTCATATAAAATAAAAAACAAAAATCGGCTGTTGACCTCTTGGATTATTGCTGTTGCTTAGTGCTATCGGATTGATTTCAACTCATAGCAACCCTGTATAGGGATTCTGAGGAAGGGCTAGTGGATTCAAACCACTGACCTTCTTTCAAACTGACCTTGCAGTCTAATGCTTATCCTACAGTGCCACACCAGGACTCTGTACTCTTGGAAGGACTGGCTATAGTCTTGAGTTATTAGAACACATAAGCCATTCTCTCCTGGAAACCCTACACAGGGTCACCGCGAGTTGGCACTTAACAACAAGTCATACTTGTTCCTGTCCATCAGATTGTCCTAGCAGGTGCCTTACCCTCTGATAAAGAAAGCCGAACACTGATGGAATGAGTAGCGAGAGAGTATCTGATTTTTTACACATTTCCTGAAATAGATCAGAGTTAGGGTCTTGAAGAATACTTTCAAACTGGCCTCCAATGGGTTCTGCTACTGATGTTATTATCATTATTACAATTGTTGTTGTCAAGCTGATTTACCATTCTGGTGGCCCAATCACTGCTAGCTGGTTCTGGTACCGCCAAAGTATGTACAGAATACAATGATTTAGAACTCAGTCAGATGGCTCGTTCTTCCACGAGGAATCGATGGAAGAAACAAGATTGACCAAGTGCGTGTTCATATTCAGAACATGATTTAGAGCTGGGAGCTCAGATGGGTTTCCTCATTACACTGAAGGATTATAGAGATGTACAGAAACCCAGTTGACTCATCATTACTAACACACACGTGCTGGGACGCACAGGCAGGTAGAAGAATTGAAACACAACTACCTTACGGTGAATTCCAGGGAGCTCATAGGCTTAAATCACAGAAAGTTGACACCAGGCAAATGGAGTTTCTAAGGCTGAACAATAATTTGGGACCAAAGGTATTTGAGAATGCCAGTTATGAAGAAAAATTATTTCTTAGGATGGGCATGGCAAAACACCTTGTAGAAATGGAGTGATACTGCCTACCATATGACGGAGCTCCAGAAAGCCCATGCAAACATGGGGTGAAAAGAAAATAGAATTTCCCCACAGACTTTTTGACACTCCCTCAGATCTGAATTGCCAGTACATCTTGTGCTTTGAGTAAATGTCTTGACTAACATGGTTTTCCACATTCCACACAGTTCTGTGAAGGTAAGGGATCTGTGAGGGGGTCCTGGGAGAGAAAGAATGGGTCAGGCTCAGCTCCCAGCAGGATGACATCATGTTGCTCAAGGTCAAGCCTGAGTGAGAAAAGCCATTTGACCCAAGCTCAATCCTCACCACTCTTAGCTGAGGAAAGTGGAGATTGGATTGGGTCATGTAATTATTAATGTTGTTAAACAGCATCCAGTTGGTTCTTACTCTTAGCAACTGTGTATAGGATTTCCGAGGATTTAAATCTTTGTGGGAGCTGAAAGTTTCATCTTTCTCCCACAGAGTGGCTGTGGACTTGAACCGCAGACCTTGTGGATTACTCTCTGTAGGTACCATGCTCTGGGGTTCATATAATAAATGTTGGAATTTGGAGATGCAGGCAGTGGGAACATTTCTTTCTTTTCATGTTTGGATCATTATTGAGAAAGGACCCATGGTGGTACAGTACTTAAAAGCCCCTCTGCTAAGCAAAAGTTGATAGTTCGAATGCACCAGTATCTCCCTGGGAGAAAGATGTGGCAGTCTGCTTACATAATGATGAAAACCAAAAAGCCAAACCCACTGCCATTTACTTGACTCACAGCAACCCTCTAGGGGGTGTCCCAGACTGTAAATCCTCCTGGGAACAGACAGTCTAATCTTTTTCCCATTGAGCAGCTGCTGGATTTGAACTGCAAACGTTGAGATTAGCAGCCCAGTGCTTATCCCACAGGGCCACCAGGGCTTCTTTCCAGAAAGATTGCTGTTGTTGTTGTTAAGTGTCATTGAGTCGGTTCCGACTCGTAGCAACCCTGTGTAGGGTTTCTGAGGAGCAGCTGGTGGATTTGATCTGCCGTTCTTGTGGTCCACAGTCCAGTGCTGATCCTACAGTGCCACACCAGGAGTACAGCCTTGGAAACCCTATGGGACAGTTCCATTCTACTTTATAGGGTTGCTGTGAGTCAAAATCAACTCAACAGCAATTGGTTTGGGTTGTTGACGGTAGATACAGCACAACATCCACCAACGCAGCAGTGTCCACATGTCCAGTTCAATGGTAGTGATGGCACTCTGAGTCTAGAGCCACTGTCACCCTCCTTGGCTAAGTTGTTCCCCCTGGGGCTTCCTATCTAAGGTCTGGGCTTGCTGCTGTCACTTGGGTCCTGTACAGATAGAGGTTGAAAGAGCACACTGCTCAATGCAGACGACATTTCTTACTGATCAAGGACAACTGTCCGTTGGTTGACAGAAGACCCCACGTTACGTTTCTAGTTCAAGGTTTATGGATGATCTCAGAGCAACGGTGTCAGAGGTTCAACCAGTCTCAAGGTCTCGTCCTGATAGCGACATGGCAAGAGAATCACACAAACACATGTGTACATACACATATGGAGTCCTGGTGTGGTACTGCAGGTTAATGCACTGGACTGCAAGGTCGGTGGTTCAAGCTCACCAGCCACTCCTCAGAAACCCCATACAGGGTCACTATGAGTCGGAACCAACTCAACGGCATTTAATAACAACAACAACAACAACACCAATACATATATTGGTGACTGTGTATGATAAACGCTGGACTGTGAGCCACAAGGTCAACAATTTGAGCCCACCAGCCACTCCAAGAGCGAAAGATGAGGCTTTCTGTTCCCACAAAGATACACCCTTGGGAACCCTATACAAGGTTGCTATGAGTTGGAACCAACTCAATGGCACTTAACAGCAACAACATACACACATATATACATAAATACGCACATACATGTGTACACATGAAATCTACACATACATCCACACACATGCACATATATGTGTGCATGTGGAACGCACATACATATACACACACCTACATATTCACAGGATCATACATGCACTTACACAAACACACAGATACAAGTATGAAGCACATACACATGATACTGTGTACACAGATACTGTGTACACATATACTTGTGTGCCCACATACATGCATGGTGCACACTTACACATGTGAAATTTACATACATGTACCTACATGTATTGACATGCACACTATATATGTACACATATAGACACGTTGTTCTTAAGTGCTGTCAAGTTGATTCTGACTCATAGCAACCTTGTATAGGATTTCTGACGTTCTAGGAGACCTCATCTTTCTTTTGAGGAGTGGCCAGTGGGCTCAAACCACCAACCTTGTGGTTCACAGTCTAATGTTTATCCTATGAATGCACATGCATATATACACACAGGCACACACACATATATATATATACTTACAAGGAGGATTCAAAAAGTTCATAGAAAAAATAAAATGAAAAGAAAGGGAAAATTTCCATTAATCTGTTGAACATACATACTCATACATACACACCAACACACATAGGTATATGTACACATACACACATATACCTACATACTCATATTGTTGTTGGTAATTTCCGTTGAGTTGATTCTGACTCATACTGACCCTGCATAGGGTTTCTGAGGAGAAGCTGGTGGGTTTGAACTGCCGGCCTTGTGGTTAGCAGTCCTGTGGTTATTCTGCAGCGCCACACGTGGACATGCGCACACAATCATGCATGTAGATGCACACACCGTTTAGGTGGTATTTGCCAAGCTTCTCTGCTTTTTTCCTCCTGTCATTTGACCCTTTGTGCACTGTGATTCTTCACAAATTACATTGTGTGCATTGTGTCAGAACTACTTTACCTAATTACATCACTTCCCGTGTGCTCTATATTTATGTGTGGGCTCATTCTATGCAAGGGCTTGTTATTTGTGGAGGGGAACTGTTGCCAGATCTTATCGCCCTAACTAGATTTGAACCCACTGTCCTTGAGTCGATTCTGACCCATAGTGACCTTGTACAGGCTTCCCAAGGCCATAAATCTTCACAGGAGCAGATGGCCTCATCTTTCTCCCAAGGAGAAGCTGGTGGATTCAAACTGCTGACCTGGCAGTTAGCCGTTGCAGGTCTATACTATTGCACTACTGTTATTTTTGTTTGTCAAGTGCTGCCAAGTAAGTTCCAACTCATACCGACCCTGTCTAAGGTTTCCAAGGAGCAACTGGTGAGCTTGAACTGCCAACTGCAGTTCAAACTGACCTTGCAGTATAGCACATTATTGTACTACAAGGGTTCCTTAAGGAGCTCTGGTTACAAGTCGGACTGCTAACCTCAAGGTCAGCTGTTTGAAACCACCAGGGGTTCCGTGGGAGAAAGATGAGGCTTTCTGCTTCTGTAAACATTTACAGCCTCGGATACCCTGTACAGGGTTGCTATGAGTCAGAACCGACTTCACAGCACATAACCACCACAGAATTTCTTAAACTAGAGTCTGTTGTTGTTTTGTTAAGTGTGGTCGAGTCAGTTCCAAGTCATAGTGACCCTGAATAGGATTTCTGAGGAGGGCTGGTGGATTTGAACATCTGACTTGAAGTTAGTGGTCCAGCGCTTATCCTACAGTGCCACACCAGGAGTAGATTCTTGTTGTTGTTAAGTGCTGTTGAGTCGGTTCTGACTCATAGCGACCCACCATAGGGTTTCCAAGGAGTGGATGGTGAGCTTGAACAGCTAACTTTGCAGTTCAAACAACTTTGCAGACCAGTGCATGAACCCACGACGCCACACCAGGACTCAGAAGTAGATTCTAAGTCCCTTTAAATTGGGAGTCAAGTATCCGCTTTTCCCCCAGTGAAAGTGACACGTGGTTTCTCAGGAAACCCTTGTTGTTGTTAGGTGCCAATGAGTTGTTTGGTTCTGGCTCACAGCAACCCTATGAACAACAGAACGAAACACTGCCCAGTCCTGCACAGAAAATCCTTAGCCTAGAGGAAAAGGAGCCTTGAGCAAGTCAGAGGGCTGAACAAAGGACAGAAGGTCAGGTGGGAGAAATGAGCTCGTGATGGGACACATGGAGTCCCATGGCATCATGCTCAGCTGTCTTCTTTGTTTTCTTTTTTTACTCACAAAACTTGCTTTTCAGTCAGATCTCGAGTTCTCCTACCTAGCTACATCACCTGTCTTCCCTACTTTTCCCTAGGCTTCCTTGTCTTCACTCAGATTTCTTATCACTGACGGGATACATTGATAATTTGAGCATGTATTCACATCTTCATTAACGAATAACAACCAAGTGTGTACTGGAGGCTGCATATGGTCCCTGACTTCACAGGCCTTAACTAGACAATTTCAAGCAAGATGTGATAAAGATAGAACTGTAAGAAAACAAATGCACATGCCAGAACATGTCTAAAGGTTCCAGTTCATAAATGCATGGGATTATTCCAAACAAAACACGTTTAAACATGTCTCTGTGATCAGAGGATGGCTATAGACAAGTGTTCTCACTAATAAATTTGCCTTGGTCTTGTTAGGGGCCCTTAGATTAAAAAGTCCATTCAGAACAGTGGCTTCCAAGGGGATCTGTTGGATGAATTCAAACAAAGGCAATGAAGTCAACTCAAAAGGTTATGCTGACTTTCGGATTTGGGGGGTGGAAGTGGGGGAAGGCGCAGAGAGATCCAAAGAGATAACCTTGATAGATTTTCTCAAAGGACATAGGCCATTCATGGGCACTTGTAAAGAAAAGAGTTTTAAGAAAACTGAAAACTGCATTGATGATAAAAAAGACCAGAAAAGTTGCACTGAGGAATTTTTCCCATCATGCCGATTAACCTGCTCATCCTTGGAGGGTAACAAGAACTGTCCTATGAGAACGTCATTGGAAAATCCTTCCTAATCCAAATTACAATCCTGATCATGCTCCTCCAATCTCATTTAAAAGGAATACACTTTGATTGTCCTGAGGATGCTATATGTACCATTTTTTTGTTAATGTTTTATTGTGAATGATATGATAGTTTACATGGGAGAACTTTAGTTTTACATTCATTCCATCTTATATCATCTCACTGCCATGGTTCCAATCCCCTCCATGCATCATCA
>NW_006408574.1:6981656-6985643 GCF_000296735.1 Chrysochloris asiatica
CTACCTATACTCAATGATGAAGATCTTTGATCTTCATCAGTAAGTATTTTTAATCCTCTCCACTTTCAGCAAACAAGGTTGTATCATCTGCATATTGCAGGTTAATGACTTCCAGTCCTGATACCATGTTCTTCTTTCTACAATCCAGCTTCTCAGATTATTTGCTCAACATGCAGAAAGAATACAACCCCCACACACACCTTTCCTGATTTTAACCTTTCGGTGTCCCCTTGTTCTGTTCTAACTACTGCCTCTTGGTCTATGTACAGGTTACCCATGAGCACAATTAAGTGTTCCATAGTACTCATTCTCCGCAATGCTATCCAAGGCTTATCATGATCCACACAACAGAAGACCTTTGCATAGTCAACAAAGCACAAGTAAACATCTTTCTGGTATTCTCTATTTTCAGCCAAGATCCATCTGATAATCAGCAAAGATATCCCTCATTCCACATCTTTGTCTGAATCCAACTTGAACCTCTGGGAGTTCCCTGTCAATATACTCTTTATTTCCAACTTTCACATTCCAATCACCAGTAATTATCAATACATTTTGTTTGATAAATTTCAGATTGAAGAAGTTGACCGAATTCTTCAATTTCATCATGACCTGCTTTAGCAATTGGTGAGTAAATTTGAATAATAGTGGTATTAACTGGTCCTGCTTGTAGGTGTATGGATATTATCTTCTCACAGACAGTGTTATCTTCAAGATAGGTCTTAAAATGTTCTTTTTGATGATGAATTCAACTCTATTCTCCTTCAATTTGTTATTCCCAGCATAGAAACCATATGATTGAAATACCAGTCCATTTCAGTTCACCACTTCCTAGGATATCAATGTTTATGTGTTCCATTTCATTTTTGACAACTTACAATTTTCCTAGATTCATACTTTGTGCATTCTATGTTAAGATTATTAATGGATGTTTACAGATGTTTCTCCTCTTTTTGGGTTGTGCCTCATCAACAAATGAAGACCCCAAAAGCTTTACTCCATTCACATCATCATGGTTAACTCTATTTTGAGGAGGCAACTCTACCTCACTTGTATTTGAGTGCCTTCCAACCAGAGGGGCTCATCTTCTAGAACTATATCTGAAGATATTCTGGTGCTCTTCATCATGTTTCAATATTCTGGTGTTATCTGACAGTGTTCCACTGCTATTCATAAGGTTTTCAGTGGTTAGGCATTCAGAAGTAGTCCACTTCTCCTTCTTCCTAGTCTGTCTTAGTCTGGAAGCTCAGCTGAAACTTGTCCACCATGGGTGACCCTGCTGGTATTTAAATACCAGTGGCCTAGCTTTCAGCATCACAGCAACAAGTAAGCCACCATAGTAGGATAAATTGACAGTGGAGTGGTGGCCGTTTCGATGTAGTGTAAATAGATTATTTTAGAACCCTTTGGGGAAGGATTAGACAGATGGAAACATAACCTTCAGAAGTGTGTAGACTTAGATGGAATATATATACAAAAACACCAGCTTCACATTTTGCTTAATAAAGGTTTCTATGATATTTGTAGCAGTACTTTTTGACTTGTCCTCATTTACCGGAGGGCCTGGTGGGATTTTTTGATTCTTTGGTGTGACTTATTGAATTTGACTGAAATTTTCTTGGTGAATATCATCATATCAAAGAACAAAAACTGGAAAATAACTTTGATTTCAAAGGAAGGATTTTAGAACTAGAAACTATTCAACCTATAGAGGAGAAGGCAAATGTATGAGGTCAAGTCAAAAATTATCTGCACTCTGGCTGTAGAATTTATTTTAATCAACTTTTAGAAAAGATAAATGCACTATTTCCCAACATGATCTCCTTGCTTCTCACTTTGTCCATCTGTCAACTAGCTTTCTTATTCCCTTATTTTAAAATATTTTAGGCTGCACTGTGAGCCTAAAACACTTTATTTCATCACTGCTGTCTTCACTTCATCATCAGAAGTGAATCTTCATCTTTGAAGGGCTGCTTTCAGGGAACCAAACAAGTGAAAGTCCGAAGGAACAAGATCAGGACTATAGGGAGGATGCGTTAACACCTCAAAATGAAGTCTTTGCAGAGTGTCAGCCGTGTGGGCAGAGGTGTGTGGACAGGTATTGTCATGCAAGATCACAACACCCTTGAATAGCAGTCCTCTGCATTTAATCAAAAGTTTAGGCTACACCAAGTTTTTTGATCTCTTATATAAGTATGACATGTTGTACATTTGTATGATGAGTAAATAATACTGTATAGAAGACATTTTTTTTTTCTATGAAATCTACCAAAAACCTACTAAAATAATGAATTTAGCAGATGGTAGAACATACGGTCAATTTAAAAAATCAATTATATTCTTTATGTTAGCATTGAATAGTTGCAAAATGAAATTTAAAAACTCCATGTCTTTATGTGTAATAGTAAAAACTGTACTCCATGTGATAAATGAATTAAAAAAAAAAGAAAAGTTTAGGCTTCAGCTCTTCTGTGAGCATCTCACTGTAAGGAGCACTGTTGATTATTAAACTTTTTTCCTGATGGTGTTCAAATACTGACCCTTGAGAATCCCAGAAAACTGTAAGCTGATGGTTGACTTTTGAACTTTTCTTTGGTCAGCGATTGAAGTTGCTTCCATTCCATACTCCACTGTCTACTCAAAGGCTTGTAGGGATGAATCCATGTCTTGCCACCAGTAACAATTTTTTTTTAAGGAAACTTTCACCTTCCTTAGAGTATCAGTCCAACCTTTGTTTGCGGATGTCTACATTCACCCCTGCACAGCAATGACCTTGAATGGAAAGAGCAGATAAAGCAGTAAAGCCAACAGAAGTTTTAACGTAACCAGAGTGTGGATAAATTTTTACTGACTCTCATACAGTGTCATTAAGCTATAAAAGTCCTGATCATTTTTCTTGTTTAACTTCACTCTTAATGGAAGTTATACATGCATTTCATTTTCAAAGTTTAATAGTAATTGCATAAAGACAACAGTTGTACACACGGTCCCCAAGACTTGATCCCTTATCATCAACACATTTGATTCTTTGGTAAGGATTGGCATCACCTGCCCAAATCTCTACAAGAAACTGTTCTGGCTAGCTTCTTTATTATTGCTGGGGTGCATGCTCTCAGTCCAATTGAGGATTCCCAGGGTGTAGGGTTTACAGGTGGAGCTCTTAGCCACCATGTCTGAAACCCAGTCGCAGGCTTAAAAAAGACATCCACTATTTGATAGGTCATCAAATATGGCACTTTCTTGAACTTTCTGGGCATCCATACATGGTCATGAGGACCAGCCCCTTCTCTAAGCAGAACCAGGGCTGATGCACATGTTAAGGTTGTGTGTCAACTTGACTGGGCCAGGATTCTCAGTGGCCTAGCAGTTAAGATGTAGCAATCAAATGTGGCAACAATAGAGAGGTTGGCACAGGATCGGGCAGTGTTTCATTCTGTTGTTCATAGGGTCGCTATGAGTCAGTACCGACTCGATGGCATCTGAACAACAACAACCCCCTCCATGATGAGATGTAATACGATGTAACAATTCTCCTAGGATGGGATCTAATGTGACCAGCCTTGATCTGATGTGATTAATGCTGTGTGTTATAAATCTTCACTTCTCTGATGTTAATGAGGCCAGATGCAACCTACACGATTTGGTTTTATCTTAAGTCAATCTCTTTGATGATATAAAAGAGATTAAATTGGCAAGCAATCTGTGTTGGAAGAAGTACAACCAGAATGTTCTTAGAAGCCAAGATGACCAGACTTCAACTCTCATACTTCAGACATACTATTTAGAAGGGACCAGTCCCTCCTTTATTGACTACGCAAAGGCTTTTGATGGTGTGGATCATGACAAGCTATGGACAACATTGAGAAGTATGAGTATTCCAGAGCACTTACTTGTACTTCTAAGAAATCTGTACCTAGACCAAGAAGCAGTTGTTCGAACAGAACATGGGAACACTGAATGTTTTAAAATTGGGAAAGGTGTGAGACA
>NW_006408574.1:6986727-7007377 GCF_000296735.1 Chrysochloris asiatica
ATGGTTGGTAAAGAGGAGGGTAAGTGAAAAAAAGAGAGACCCCCAGTGAGATTTATTGGCACAGTGGCAGCAGCAATGAACTTAAGCATGACAACAATTGTGAGGATGCCACAGGACTGGGTGGTATTTCATTCTGTTGTTCATAGGGTTAGTATGACTCAACAACACCTAACAACAACAACAACAGCAACACACAGGCAAGCAAAGCTCACAGGGACATAGTGTCACCAAGACAAAAGAGCTAGTTGTGGAGTATGTCCTTTGGACCTGGGGTCCCTCCACTGAGAAGTTCCTAGATCCAGGGAAAGACTGATGCCAAGACACATGGAGAACTCCAAGGAACGCTGGGCCTACAGATGCTGAAAGGAGACAAGGGCCTTTCTCCAGAGTCGACGCTCTGAATTCAGACTTGTAGACTCATAAACTGTGAGAGAATAAAATTCTATTATTAAAGTCCCTCCCCCCTTATGTTATTTCTGTTAAAGTAGCACCTGAGAACTAAGACTGCCGGGATAGATTTTGGTTTTAGAAGGCAGAGTCCTGATGTAGCGCTGTAGGATAAGCACTGCGCTTCGAGGTTGGTTTGAACTGCAAGGTCGGCAGTTCAAACCTACCAGGCACTCCTCAGAATCCCTGTACAGGGTGGCTGTGAGTCAGAACTAACCCGACAGCATTTAACAACAACAATGGCAGAGTGGAAATTAAAGGAAAGACATGAATTATAAGGCAGTCTTGGTTTGAGTTCTGTGTGACCTGGGACAAGTCTCTTTGCTTCCTTGGACTCTAGTTCCCATACATAAAATAGGATGAGCACCACCGGCTCTTATTCATAGCGCTGTCCTGGTGTAGCACTATAGGATCAGCACCGGACTGAGAATCACAAGGTCGGCGGTTCAGTGGTTCAAACCCACCAACTACTCCATGAAACCCTAAAAAGGGTCATGATGAATTGGAACCAACTCAATGGCACTTAACAACAACAGCTGTAAAATCACCCAATGAGTTGTATGTACACACCAGTAAAATGTTTCAACAGTTCAGCCTGTGTCTTTGTCATTACTACTACTGTTATTTTGGTAGTCAATACATTCAGTGCTATCTCCCTCCTGCTCTGGCCTCCTATGCTCCTAACATTCTGTCTTCAGAGGATGGAATTGCCACTCCATGACTTTCCTTTGAGAATATACAACTATGACTAAAAGCAGACTTGCTTTGTAAGAACCATCTGGGCCTCTCTTTAAAATTCTTCTCCAGTGCTCTGTTAAGTTGTAAAAAGGACTGTACTGCTTCATAAAACAGTAGAGCAGATTTCGTAAGCAATCATGTAGTCCTACGCTGTCCAATGGGGCATCTGAGGTGATGGAACTGCTGAGTGTGATGCTGTCCAACATGGTGGCCACAAGAGACATTCACAGGGCCGACTGAATACTTGCAACATGGCTCATGTGCCTAACAAATTGAATTTTTCATTGTATTAATAATTTTATATATATTCAGGTTTTGTTTATTTATTTCTGTTTGACCAAAATAATTCATCTGTGGTATCAGGAGAGACATAGTCTATAGAATCTGTAGTTCGTTTTCCTTCTGCCTGCTAAAATTGACCAGGTGGTTCACAGTTATAGCAACTGTAATCCATCCATTGTCAAGTTCTTTACCAGACTTTTCATGTTTGGTTTAACTGGTGGATGGACCTCTGCCTACTTCCCTTATTTTATTAACTTTTGCACAAATGATAGCACTAGAATTTTGTTATTTTGAATTTATTAGCTGAAATTATTTTATTAGGAAGAGTTTGTTTCCCTCTTCAACTCTCATAGTTTGTAGTGCTAAAGTACAGCTTAGGAGCTCTGGTAGCGTAGTGGATTAGCTGCTAACTGAAATGTCACCAGTTTGGATCTACCAGCCTATGTACGGAAAAAAATGAGGCTTTCTGCTTTCGTAAAGATTTACAGCCTTGGAAAGCCCATACAGGGTCCCTATGAGTCAGAACCAACACCATGGCACATAACCACCAACCAAAGTATAGCTTAGAGTCCTGGTGTGGCACTGCAGAGGAGTGGGCTAGACTACAAGGTTGGCTTGAACCACAAGGTCAGAGGTTCAAACTTACTAATTGCTCCTTGGGAACCCTAAATAATGTCGCTATGAGTCAGAACTGTCTTAACAGCACTGAACAACAACAAAGGATCGTTTGGAGTCCTGGTGGGTGCGATAGGATAAGTACTGGACCAAAAGGCAGGTTTGAACCTTAATGTCGGAGGTTCAAACTCACCAGTAGCTCCTTGGAAACACTATACAGGATTGCTTATGAGACACAACTGATTCAACAGCATTTAACAACAAGAAAGTATCATTTATATACGAAAAAAATATATATTAAAAAGTTCTTGATTATTTCCCTTCACTGGACAGTTTTCAGAATAAGTGCTGCTTTTGTTAACTGTTGTTAAGCTGTTTCTGACTCATGGTGAACCTGGATAGAGTTTCTGAAGAGCGGCGGGTGGGTTTGAACTGCTGACCTTGAGGTTTAGCAGTCCAGTGCTGGTTCTACAGCAGCCTACTGGGACTCCAGAATAAGAGTTAGCTCATTGCAATTTTTGTAGCCAATTTGGACAGCACCGTTCTTGTCTAACTTCTTGACTTGACAGACTAGGCAACAGAGACCCAGAGATGGTGTGCTGGTGGGTCAACCTAAGTAGGAACAGAATTCCTATAAACTCTTATACATTTTTTTAATATGTGAGTTCATACTTACCTCTGGAGTCCTGGTGTGGCACTGTGGGTTAATGCGCTAGACCACAAGGTTGTTTGAACCACAAGGTTGGTGGTCAAGCTCACCAGCCGCTCCTGAGAAACCCTATACAGGGTCACTATGGGTCGGAACTGACTTGATGACTCGATGACACTTACAAACAACAGTACTTATTACTGAATGATCTTACTGACCTTTTATTTAATTTAATAAAGTACATTAGATTGTGTTTCTTTGTCATCAAGGAAAAGTCAGCTATGACAATTTGGGTAGAAAAAGCAAGGTGATAACACGTTTCTAAGAACTGTTTCTACTGAGATTGAATGGAGGTTAGTGGCTGAATACGGTGTCAATGTGTGGCAGATACTATATAAGGACACATGAATTGAATTATAGTTTAGATGTGAAGTTTTTGGTCTACCACTTTTAAAGCTATTATATTTATAAGGGACTCTCAGAGGTTACCTAAGCCATGGTATTTTCAACTGCCTCATATACATGTGAAAACAGGATAATGAATAAGGAAGACTGGAAATGCATTGAGGCATTGGAATTGTGATGTTGAGTATACCATAGACAGACAGAAAAACCAAGAAAATGTCTTGGAGGAAGCTCCTTAGAAGCAAGGATGGCTGGACTGTGTCACTTCACAGAGACATATTGTCAGGGAGGATCCGTCCTGGTGAAGGACATCCTGCATGGTACAGGAGAGGGTCAGTGAATAAGAGGAAGACTCTCAACAAGATGGATCAACAGAGTGACTGCCACACTGGGTTCAAGCTAACAACAATGATGACGATGGTATAAAGATTCTAAGGACTGGACAATTTTTAAATTCTTGCCCTGAATCAACAGTCTGAGGGGCATTGAGATGGCTGCTCAGCCTCTCTGGGTATTGGTGTCCACAGCTGACCTATAGAGATAGCAACCCCTACTTTATAAGGCAGGTGTCAGATTCAATGTAAAGTTAGTGAAAATTAAATGTAAGATTAAAAATATTCATTGTGGGCACTGTTAGTTTTCCTGTGTGACAGTATAGGATAAGCACTGGACTGCAAGGTCAGTTTGAACCACTAGGTTGGTGGTTCAAACTCACCAGTTGCTCTTCGGAAACACTAGACAGGGTCATTATGAGTTGGGACTTACTCAGTGGAACTTAACAACAACAGTTTTCCTGCGTACTTCTGCATTGTTTCTTGTTTAACCAAAAGGATATGTTTTCCTTGAGCAGGATTTCTCAGGGATGCAGAAAGGTGGACCAGAACCTGTAACCCCTGGAGGACTTCGCTCTGACTTCATACACAGTGAGTCTAGCTGGGGTCTTCAGAGGAGGTGTAGGAGTTGTTGACAAAGGAAGAGCAGAGAGGTGAGAGGAGTGAGCAGATGGATCCACACCCAGAAGGGATGAGAGGCCAGTTATTACTTGATTCCTCCAGCCCCATTTCCCCATCACACCACCGTGTACCTCTGGGACACCTTCAGTGGAAGACACCGGTACTCTGAACTCCTCCATCATTCATGATCTGGGGGACCAAATGTCTCAGCCTTTCTAGTTATGCCTTCATCTTCTGAGAAGAGAGGATTTTATGCTCGTGGACCTCAGGAGATGCTTTGAGGGGTCATGCTAGGATTTCTTAGAACCCTCCACCTTCAATTCAAGGTTTCATGCTGGAACCTGTCTAAGCCCCCAGGTTCTGACCATCTGCAAGGAATACACAAAACCTCCTCCTACTGCATCAGCTCTAAGAGTCCCCTGTGGCACTGACTGAAAGGTTAGCAGTTAAACCTGATTCAGCAGCAACCCAGCAGAAAGATCTGGCAACCTGGTCCTGAAAGGTCACCATGCAGGCCTACTCTGAGACACCCAGACTTGTCATGAGTCTGAATGAACTCAATGACAATGTTCTCTTCTTATTTCCTAAACTATCAACTCTGCAAGAAAAATAAATATATAAAAGCAAACATGTGTGTTTTTAATGCTTACTCTCTTCCAGGCATAGTTGTCTCAAAACACCCATGAGGGAAGTACAATTCTTATCCCCTCTATTTTATAGATAAGAAATTAAGGCACTTAATTAAGGTGACATAGCTAATAACGAGCAGAAAACTTTCAATATGGAAGGTCTGACAACACACTGTTGTTGTTGACAGATGCTGTCAGGTTGGTTCAGACTCACAGCAGCCCCCGTACTACACAATAGAAGGGAACACTCCAGCCTCACAACTGGTGTTGTGTTTGGATCCATTGTTGTAACCCAGGTGTCAATTCATCTTGCTGGGTGTGGGGAGGGTCTTCCTCTTTTTTTCTGACCTTCTGCTTTGCCATGTGTCTTAGTTATCTAGACTGCTACAAGTGGACAGCTTTAACAACCAGAAATTTATTCTCTCACTGTTGGGAGACCAGAAGTCTACATTCAGAACACTGACTCTTGGGGAAGGATTTGTTTCAACATCTGTAGGTTCAGCCTTCCTTGGAGCTCTCCAGAGATCTTGAGCCCAATCTTTCTGGGTCTAGGAGCTTCAGAGTGCAGGGACCCCAGGTCCAAAGGACACAGCCCACTCCCGGCTCTTCCATATTGGTGATAGTGGGTCCCTCTGAGCTGAGGTCACTCCTCTCCCCTTTTATATATGAATTATCTGATGCCCCTTCTAGCCTAGTCTATAACTTCCACCAACCAGTTCTGCTCTGCTGGATCTGGGTAAGAGAAGGTGGGAGAAGATACTGATAGGTTAACATGATTCAGTTGTGGGTTTTAGCAGAGTTCATTGTCTTAGTATATGTCTGGAAACTTTAGCCTGTGTTTAAAATGAACCATCTCAGAAGCAGGAGGGAGATGGGGATCTCACCACCATCAGAGAAGACGCCCCAGGAGTGGAGCGCATCCTTTGGACCCTGAGATCCCTGTGCACTGAACCTCCTGGACCCAGGGACAGGAAGCTGTGACCCTGGAGGAGGGGTAGAGGAACAACAGCAGTAGAACCAGGAACCAGAGCATGAGACAGAGTCGTGGACTTCCCAGCCCACAGAACAAGTAAAGCTGAGTGACTTTGGGCAGGAGGCTTGCTTGTAGAGTGGAGTGCCTCCAGGCACTTAAGTGAGGAGCTGGGTTTGCTGATCCACAGAGCTAGAGCCGAGAACCTTCAGGCTGAGGTTATGGGGGAGTGGTGGGTCGTGTCGGCATTGATCAGCAACTTACTGGAACAACTGTGCCCTGAGCATTTCTGAACCTGAATTGTAACCTGTTAAATTCCCTAATAAACCCCATAATTGTGAATATAGTGTTTGAGTAATTGCAGTGTGGCCACTGCAATGGATTATTGAACCCAGCTGAGGAGTAAAGACGGTTATGGGAGAAATGGTTGGTACCTCACGGTTTTTTTTTGTTTTTTTGTTTTTGCAATCTTAACATACAACTTAATCCTATAGATGCAAATTGACCTTCACTAGCATCATAGACCTGGTGTGGCACTGTGGGTTAATGCACCAGACTGCAAAATCATTTGAACTGTAAGGTTGGTGGTTTGAGCTCACCAACTGCTCCTCAGAACCCTATGCAGGGTCGCTATGGGTCGGAACTGACTCGACGGCACTTAACAACAATAGTATCATAGACGTGAGGATTTACAACACAAGTTAATTACACTGGATGAGCACTGATCACACCAGATCGTATCATGGGGTTGATTGTATTATAGTAGATCTCACCATGGAGGTGACAATTACATCTTAACAGCTCAACCACTGAGCACAGTGGCCCAGTCAGGTTGACACAAAGCCTTAATTTTCACACCGAGCATAATGTCTTTCTCTGGGGACTGGTCCCACCTAAAGTATGAGAGACAAAATCTCACCATCCTAGTTTCTAAAGGGCCTTCTGACTATTCTTCTCCCCAGACAACAAAAACAAGTTTTGGAAAAAAAACAGTCTTTTATTTACTTGTGTTTTTTGCCTCCTAAAGAGCTCTGGTAGCGTAGTGGTTACAAATCTGGCTGTGAACCGCAAGGTCAGCAGTTCGAAACTACCAGCGGTTCTGTGGGAGAAAGATGAGACATTCTGCTCCTGTAAAGATTTACAGGCTCAGAAACCCTGTACAGGGTCGCTAGGAGTTGGAACCGACTCCACACAACAACAACAATAATTGAGTGATTAGTTCTTTATGTAACCAATACATACCACAGGGCCCGGTAAAGAGCAAATACCCAGTCCATGATGAACGTATGCATTGATGAACAAATGACCAAGAAGGTGGAGACTTGCCTCTCTTACCTCAATCAGAACTTGAGAGTTTGGGGTTGAATTCTGCATGTTCAGCATGATAAGAGCACTTCCTTTCTATTGACTCTAGGTGGAAATACAGACAGGTGCCAAAAAGTGAGTTTTCCATTTCAGCTAAACCCATTTACATGAATCTTGACTCACCTTAGCTCACTGAGTTGGGAATGCAGCTCATCCACAGTCAAAATGCCCAGAGTGAGCTTTACTGGGAGCTCAACAAAACATAACTTACACCAAACAACAGATCAGTAACAGCTTCCTTCACAAAGGGATGGTCTGCAGACCCTAATCCAGATTTTGAGCCTTAAGCAAGGTGAGGTGCAGTGAATGATTTAATATGGCCTTCTACCCATAGACTACTAGTCTATGGTGTGCTGCAAATCCTAGGCTCTATGCCTGTAGTTGGAGTCCTGGGGTGGCACTGTAGGAAAAGTACTGGACTACTAACCACAAGGTTGGCTGTTCAAACCCACCAGCTATGGGTTTTGGCCTATACAGAGTTGCTATGAGTTGGAACCAACTCGACGACACTTAACAACAGCATCAATAACAACTTCTCTGTGGTTATGGTCCAATTTTGAGTAAGTTATCTGTTATATTAATGAGGCAGGATTAAAGTATGATGTATCTTGAGTCCCTTTTTTAGAGAGTGTAACTCAAAACCCCATCATTCGTTTTCTTGTTGGGACTATGGTCTGAAAATTAGCAGTCATCTTGACTATCCACGTTAAAACAAGAACTTCCTGTTTTCAGTTGTTTCTCTGTTAACAGGCAAACTGCCAGCTTCCTGCTTAATTAAGAAGAGCAGGAGACTAGGGTCACAAAAGTGGCTGAGACCAGACTTGGCCCAGCTAACAGGCACAGTAATGACCAAGGTGCACTCCATCTGACCTTTTGACATCAAGAGACTGAAAACACACCTTTCATTGACACCAAGGACGAGAGCAGAATGCCAACTTTTGACTCCTGTTTCCCAATACACAGAGAATTGGTACTTGTGTTAGGTTATTCTGACAAACACCAATCAGATGTCAGTTACTGCCCTAGAAGACCCCTGGCCCAGGACTTGGGGGACCACCTTGGTGATGGGTCCCGGTGTGCTCACTGGTTTTGGTTAACCTAATGAAGCCTTCTTCTTTCAGCCGTGTTATATCTCTGTGGCTGCACTGAATAAGATTGGCAGAGTTGGTTCTCCTGCTCGGAAGGCTGCATCCGGCTCCTCTCTGTCTGACCTCTGGGCCTTGGGTCTTGAACCTGCAGCCAGATAGATTCTGCAGTCTTGTGAGTCAACAGTCTTATGTGACACGAGTGAGGAGAATCCTCCACATTGACATCATAACTCAGACATTACCTTATGTACCATTTCCTTGATGGTTCCTTGATGAGTGTTGCAGTGAGTTGTAGAAACTGGAACCTGAAGTAAAATGCTGAGGTAAGAGTGGTGGTTGATATTAGAGAGGATGGATTGCTGTAGCATTTTGGAAAAGATCTCTGTAAATATCTTTAACCTCCAGCCCATGGAGACCAGCTGTGCTGTTGTTGTCAGGGGCTGTTGAATTAGGACTTACGTAGACAACAGAAGGAAGCGCTGCCTGGCCCCATGCTAGCCTCATAATCATTGCTATGTTTGAGCCTCTAATTGCAGTCACTGTGTCAATCTTGTTGACCCTCTGCTTTATCAAGCATGATGCCCTTCTCCAGGAACTGTTCTCTCCTACTAACGTATCTGCAGTAAGTAAGATAAAGTCTCACCAACTTCACTTCAAGGAGCATTGTGGCTTTACTTTTTCCAGAACAAGTTTATCCATCCTTGTGGCAGTCCATGGGAGAGTCATCATTCCATGCCAACACCATCATTCACATACATCAAGTCTTCAGTCTTCCATGTTCATTGTCCAGATTTCACATACATATGAGGCTACTGAAAAATTCCATGGCTTGGGCCAGGAGCATCTTAGGCCTCAAAGTGATAGCTTTGCTTTTTAACTCACTCAAGAGGTCTTTTTTTCAGTAGGTTTGGGCCATACAATATATCATTTGTTTCATCTCTTGACAGTGCTTCCATGGGTATTGTCCCCTCCACTTTCTAGGACTCTGTTAAGTGGCTATATTTATCTTTGATAGGGACATCTGATAAACCCGTCTTATTTAATTGTTCATCTCTAAGATGAACATCTTCAAGTCGATTGTGACCTTGTATAGGGTTTCCAAGGAGCAGCTGGTAAGTTTGAACCACCGACCTTGCAGTTCAAACGACTTTGCAGTCTGACGCATTAGCCCACAGCGCCACACCAGGACTCCTATCCTACAGAGTCACATAAAATAATCAGAACCTCTTAAAAAATCACTCATATAATCTTCAAAGTTTGTATTTCTAAAAGTGGAGTTCTAAGATTTTTAACAGGTCCTCTGGCTTTAGGAAAACCTATCTGAAAAAAACAATGACTAAAATGATGGCCTTGAATCCACTGGAGATCCTCTATCTCGAATGTAGCAGTGTTGCTGTCTCTATACCTATGACTGCTTTATCGACCTACAGCCCTGCCACCTTGGTGAAATGCCGTGAGCACAGGCAGGGCAGTCATCGTACCCAATGTATTCATCATACTCCTGTATTCCGATACCAGGCACAGTTGTTTTCACACAGTGAGACCTCCAAGTAGGTGGGATTGTGCAAACCTGATTCAAAAAAACCTTCCAGAAAAGCTGTAAAGAAGTTGGGTTTTAGAAAACTTCCCCAGAAGACTTCTTCACTGAGAAATTTTGTTGTCATTTAGGAATTGATCTGATAACTGTGGAAGTGGTGAGCAGCATGTGAACTGTAAAACACGTGTCTGACACCTACAAGCATAGTGCTGCTGTTGCTTTGTGCTATTGAGTTGACTGCAATTCACAGTGACCCTACACACACCAAAACACTGACTAGTCCGGAGCCCATTTTATTACGCTTCATACGTAATGTTGCATTTTTTCATACATTAGAGGTTTGTGGCTGTTTTTCTGATGAACAATGAACAAGTGTTTGTATGTTCAGGAAGGTTTTTTGTCAACTTCTTTGGGCCAGGATTCTCAGTGGTTTAGCCAAGCTCATCCGCCATGATGAGATCTCATATAACATAATCATTGCCAGCAACCAATCAACTTAAAGAAAGTTTCCCAGAGGTGTGGCTCACCACGTCACTTGCCTACTTTCATGAACTGAATTGTGTTCCCCCTAAATATGAGGAAAAGTCAGAATGTGTTGCCTCTAACATTACAGTGTATATATGCATGAGCTTATTCCAAACAAAATGTGATTAAATATGTCGGTGAGATCAATGGTAGACTGAAGATAAATTCTTCCGGTAAGACTTTTGAGTCTCATTAAAGCCGCCAACCCACTGCCATTGAGTTGATTCTTGCTCATAGTGACTCTATATAGGATCTCCTAGACTTTAAATCTTTAGGGAATAATTAATCTCATTTTTCTTCCATGGTGTTGCTGGTGGGTTTTAACTGCCAACCTTGTGGTTAGCAGTCCAGTGCTTATACCATGATGCATCAGGGCTCCTTTAATAGCATTGTTGCTGTTGTTAAATGCCATCAAATCAGTTCTGACTCATAGTGACCTTATATAGGGTTTCTGAGGAGCAGCTGATAGACTTGAACCACTTACCTTGCACTTAGCAGTCCAGCTTATCCTATAACGCCACACCAGGACTCCATTGTTTTTGTTTAGTGCCATCTAGTTGGTTTTGACTCATATCAACCCTGCATAGGGCTTCTGAGGAGTGATTGGTAAGTTTGAACCACTGACTTTATGGTTCAAACCAATCTTAAGGTCAAGTGCATATCCTACAGTGCCACACCAGGACTTTAAAAAAAAGATCCCATCAAAGCAGAGGCTTCTGAAGGGATCTGCTGGGCCACATAAATTCAGGGCACAGAGATCAGCTTAGAAAATTATATTTTTGGGGATCCCAAAGAAGTGCCCTTGAAAGAACACAAGTGAACCACAGGCACATCTGATGAAGACATTTAAATAAAACTGAAAACGGAATTGGTGAATCAAAGGCCAGGAAAATTATGACAAGGATTTTTTTTTTTTTTTCCCATCACAACAAAGTACCTGTTTATTCATTGGGGTAAGCAAGAGCTGTCCTACAAGATATACATTGAGAAATTCTACCGTATCCACCCTAAAACTCTCATCTTGTTCCTTTAGACTTCTTTTTGTTCCTGAAACTCAAAGAACATTTAGAAGGAACGAGCCCCTCAAGGATGCTCAAACTGCCATTTTAAGGTGGTGTAAATTGAAGATGGCAGAATTCTGAGGGGAGGAGTTGGAGAGATGGACACACCACCTTTAAAGTACTTAGATCTAGATGGCAGATATGCTGAGAAGCAATGGCTTCATAGTTTGATATTTTTGTTTAATAACAGTTTCTATGCTGATATAGAAAATCTTTCTGACTTATCTTTGCAAGTGTTGGAATTCGGACCCTGAAACCTATGGGTGTGATGCCGTTTGGGTACAGGATTTTCTCTATATGTTCATGAGGCCATATCACAATATAGTGTGTCTCCATGACTTCAGAGATAGAAAGAATCCATTCGACAAGAATTGAACATACATAAGAGAAAGCTACATCCCATGAGGCGGGGCCAAGGATCAAACAAGACACACCAAGAAGAATGCTGGAGAAGCCAAGATGAGGCTCTTCCCTCAGAGCTGACAGAGACAAAGTTGGTCCCCTGAATTCAGAATTCTAACCTCCTAAACTTTGGACATAGTGTCAGGAGGGACCAGTCCCTGGAGAAGGACATCATGTTGGGAAAAGTAGAGGGTCCGAGAAAAAGAGGAAGACCCCTAGTGAGATGGATTGGCACAGTGGAGGCAGCAACAGGCTCAACCGTAACGACAATTGTCAAGTTGGCCCAGGACCAGGCAGTGTTTCATTCTCTTGTGCATTGGATCCCTATGAGTCGGCACTCACTCCATGGCACCTAACAACAACAAACTTGAGAACAGTTAATTATTGAGGAACTTCTACATGAACCAAGAAGCAGTTGTTCAAACAGACAAAGGGAACATTGAATAGTTTAAAATTAGGAAAGGTGTGAGACAGGGTTGTATTCTTTCATCATACTTATTCAACCTGTATGCTGAGCAAATAATCCGAGAAGCTGGGTTTTATGAAGAAAAACGTGGCATCAGGATTGGAGGAAGACTCATTAACAACCTGCGATATGCAGATGATATAACCTTGCTTGTTGAAAGTGAAGAGGAATTAAAATACTTACTGATGAAGATCAAAGACCACAACCTTTGGTATGGATTGCATCTCAATGTAAAGAAAACAAAAATCCTCACTGGACCAATAAATAATATCCATATAAATGGAAAAAAGATCGAAGTTGTCAAAGACTTTATTTTGCTCGGATCAACTATGAATACTAGGAGCAGAAGTCCAGAAATCAAATGACATATTGCATTATGCAAATCTACTGCACAAGACCTCTTTAAAGTGTTCAAGAGCAAAGATGGCAGTTTGAGGACTAAGGTGTGCCTTATCCAAGCCATGGTATGTTCAATAGCTTCACATGCATGCGAAAGCTGGATGGTGAATAAGGAAGACTGTAGAAGAATTGATGCATTTGAGTTATGGTGTTGGAGGAGAACATTAAAAGTACAATGGACTGCCAAAAGAACAAACCAATTTGTGTTGGAAGAAGTACAGCCAGAACACTCCTTAGAAGCCAGGATGGTGAGACTTTGTCTCTCTTACTTTGGACATATTGTCAGGAGGGACCAGTCACTGGAGAAGGATATCAGGTTTGGTAAAGTGGGGAGTCAGAGAAAAAGAGGAAGACCCCAAAGAGATGGATTGGCACAGTGGCAGCAGCAATGGGCTCAAATGTAGCAATGATTGTGAGGTTGGCACAGGACTGGGCAGTATTTCATTCTGTTGTGCATAGTGTAACTATGAGTCCACACCAACTCAATGGCACATAAACAACAACAACAAACTTGAGGAGTCCTGGCGTGGTGTTGCAGGATAATGCACTTGACCACAAGGTTGATTTGAACTGTAAGATCAGTGGTTTAAATTCACCAATCACTCTTCTGAAACCCTGCACAGGGTCACTGTGAGTGAGAACCCACTCGACAGAACTTAATCCCAGCAACAGCAAACTTGAGAAACTAAGTCTCTGTTCATAAAAGTCATCCACGTGTGGCCTTTCTGTTATAGCAGCACTAGAGAACAAAGATGGTGAATCTAGAATGCTCCTGTGTCTGTAGGAAAAAGTCTGAACTCTGTCGGCTGGCAGGTAAATGCCTTCCCAAGGTGAGTGTACCTTCCAGCTCTAACACAGTTCCTTGTCAAATGATGCTCCAGTTCCTCCATGCCTCCAGGCCTTGGTTTGTGTTCTAAGCACTGCCCAAGACCTCTTCTTTCTTCAATGCCCGCACACTCCTCTGGGCTCACCTCCCAGATGCCCTGGCCACCTCCACCTCCAAGGCCCTCAGCATCCCAGAGCCCCGGGCTTCAATCTTCAGTCTCATCCATTGTGCTGGGGTACCTTGATGTTTGCAGGTGGAATGTGGAATCAGATAGACTAGATGTGTGGGGCTTGTCTTTACTCTCTCACTTTGTTATCTGATAACCTGAGGATGACAGTCCTCACACATCTCCTGAGGTCCTCATGAAAATTAAACAAAATAAGGAATGCAAAGCATTTGAAATAATTCTGAGAACATCTCAGCTTTCATGAAATGTTCCTTGAAGATGTTGTTGCTGATGTTAGCTGCCAGTTGAGTTGATTGAAACTCTTGGGGACTCCATATGTGACGAGTAGAATTAAGTATTCCATGGGGTAGTGAAGGCCATGAGCTTTTGGGAGCCAGATCCCCAGGCCTGTCTTCTGAGGCAGCTCTGGGTGAGTTTGAACCATCAACTTTTTGGTTAGGACTCTAAAACTTAACTGTTTGTGCCACCTATAACATGCATCAGGTATTAGACTAAATTAAGTAACAGAAAGGTACACATTCCCCCCTGGAATGCTTAAGAAATTAATAATATTATTTTACATTAATAATACTATTGTTATTAATAACATTATTAATGTTCCATTAATGACATTAATTTACATACAATAATAATAAAGTCACTTGATTAACAATGAAATCTTTATGAGGAGAGCTGGGTGTGCAGTAGATGAAAAGTTGTTTCCACAGAGTCGAGGGGTTTCTTCCTGGTGAGGCTGACACCTCCCTCTTCCTCCACCTCTTAGCCTAAGGCCATTACAACATGAGCAATGGGGGGCACCTGGGCCAGGAACAAGAGCCACCTCTCCCAGGCCAAGAAGTGTCCCTATTTGAGGAGAAGATGTCAAATAAATAAATAAAACTCTGTATAAATTTAAATAATTGGAAGGCAGCTTGACTGAAAAAGACACTTTTCTTTTTCACTACAAATGTCACCATCTGGACTTTTCCTTTTTTAATTTCTTCAGGACCTGACAAGTCACTGGGCTGATAGAATCACACCCAGTCAAAAATGACAGACATATCTCAGCAAGCTGGTCTGGGCAGGGCTCCAGAAAGGTCGATGAGGACCCAGCAAACAGAGGGAGGGTGATGCCCATCCCTCCCCCAAACACGGCGCTCCTTAGGTGCAATCTGCTTAAATAGATAGAGCCCACACACTGACAGACGGACTTACAGACAGACACAGACAGGCATTCATAGCACACGCCATACACACATATACATAGACAGACAGAGACATCACACATACATATATACACAGACAGGTAGACAACACACTGACAGCACACCACACCGCGTACCCATATAGACAGACAGATAGACAGACCACACACACACACACACACACACATCAAACACACCACAAAGAAACATACCACACAACCATGCACACATAGATAAACACACCCACACAAACACAGACAGACAACACATGCATACACCACACCCCACACAGACACATAGGCAGACAAACACACTCAATACACCACACAGACACACACTGCAGAGACACACGCCACACACACACATGCATATCACACTTACACAGACACACATCACATAGAAACATAGACAGACAGACATACCACACACTATACAGACACATCACACACACTCACACACACACACCACACAAACTCTGACAGTTGCACACATATGCAGACTGCCCTCCCTCCCTACATACACTTTACAGACACACATATCACACACACATGACACATGTGCACACACACAACAAGCACACATGCTGGATATCCACAGCATCCCAGACAGCATTCAATTAGCTCTGTAGGGAATTCAGTTCCCAGTGAAGGGACAAGGCAGGGAATGCCATTGGACCGACTGTTGCTATTAATACAGTACTGGTGCCTATCCCCAGCCCCTGCCCATTTCTATGCATGTCCTGGTTTCCCCCAAACATCCTAGATGGAGAAGATGAAAGGAACCCAAGGGACCCAGTGGAGTCACTCCCAAAAACCCCTCTTTCAGGCTGGCTAACCCAGGAACCTCGAGGGGCCACTAGCCTCAGGAAGTCACATATAACTCTTCCTACCCACCAGCCCACCTCGCTTCATAGGTTAATTTTTGCTACTTCTGCTGATCTAGTGAGGATTGTCTGCAGATACAATGCCCCCCACCTTTAGATTTTATGGGGAATATTTTTTTCCCAAACAGAAAAATTTGCCATTTTGAAAACTGTCATCTAAAATGAAGTCCAAAGTCTCAGATGTTGGAAATATTTGCCTGTGGCTTGTTTTGTTGGCACTGGCTTTGTGTGTAAGTGTTGTGAGAGTGTATGGACATACATCTAGCTACATGCACACAGAGTCCTGGTGTGGCACTGTAGGATAAGCACTGGACTGAGAGGTTGGTTTGCACTGCAGCAGTCAGCAGTTCATACCCACCAGTCGGTCCTCAGAAACCCTATTTAGGGTCGCTTAGGAGCTCTGTTAGCGTAGTGGTTATGAATCGGGCTGGTAACCTCAAGGTCATCAGTTCGAAACTACCAGCTGTTCCGTGGGAGAAAGATGAGGCTTTCTGCTCCCGTAAAGATTTACAGCCTTGGAAACCCTGTACAGGGTGGCTATGAGTCGGAACTGACTCCACGGCACATAACCAAATGGACTTTTAGTACAAAATCGGCAGTTCAAACCCACTATCTGTTCCTTGGAAACCCTACACAGGGTCACTATGAGTCAAAATCAACTCTACAGCACTTAACAACAAGAACCCACACACTCGATTCAAGGGCAGTGAGTTTGTTTTCAGTTTGACTTTGAGCTTGCAATCATAGTCTGGTGCCTGATGCATAAGAACATTGCAAAACTTGTACAAACTTGGGCTGACTTTTAATTGTGTGTATAGACATGCAAATGGATAGGTATGTGCTGTTAGGGCCATCAAGTTGGTTGGATGTAAATTTTTTTTTTTACAGAAGCAGAAACCCCATCTTTCTCTTATGGAGTTGCTGCTGTGTTGGACCTGTTGACCTTCCAGTTAGCAAACCAGTGCTTATTCTATAGTATCAGAGCTCAAGGTCTAGAAAGAAGACAAACATAGATAGATAGATAGATAGATAGATAGATAGATAGATAGATAGATAGATAGATAATAGATAGAGGATAGATAGATGATAGATGGATAGATAGTAGATAGGTAGATAGTGGATAGATGGGTAGATAGATGGATGATAGATGGTAGATAAATGGGTAGATGGTGGATAGACTGATAGATGGGTAGACAGATAGGTGATAGATAGATGGTGGATAGATAGGTAGATGGGTAGATAGATGTGGATAGATAGGTAGATAGGTGATCTGTGTTTGCTTCAACAGCACATACACTGAAGTTGGATCACTACAAAGAAGAATGGAGGTCAGCAGGGCCCTGGCATAAGAACGACATGCAAATTCATGAAGCATCATGTGTTTTTAAAAGGGATTGTCTCTGATCACTAAAACACAAAACTAAATTCCCGTCCGGTCACCTGTGACTATTGGAGACCCCACAAGTGTAACAGCAGAACCTTGCTTTATAGGGTCTCCAGTACTTGATCTTTCAGATGTAGATCACTAGGGCTTTCTTCCAAAGCACCTCTCAGCTGGCATTAGAGGCATTGTACTTCTGTATCATGGTGGTCACTTCCCTGACCAAGAGAAATGGAATCAGATGCTCTGTTCTATGAATGAGAGGTGGACTTGCAGAGTCCACACAAAGCTGGGAGCAGTAAGCTCTTCCTATGGCAAGGATTTTGGTGTCATGAAAAATAAAGACACCAAACACCCAGTTATGAGTCCTGGATCAGTTGTGGTCTATAGGTGTGGTGCCTTGAAGTTACTTGATACACCTTTTCTATTTAAAATCTTTTTAATTCCCACCAAATGACTGGGTTGCTGTTGTTGTTATATGTCATGGAGTCAGTTCTGACTCATAGCAACCCTGTATAGAGTTTCTGAGGAGCGGCCGGTGAGTTTAAATTAATGACCTTGCATTCAAACTGCCCTTGCAGTCCAGCACATTAACCAGCAGTACTCCCGTAAAGATTTACACCCTCGGAAACCCTGTACAGGGTCGCTATGGGTCGGACCCGACTCAACGGCACTTAACAACAACAACAACAAACCACCAGGACACTAAGTGATTGGGTGGGACTATGCAAATAAGGTATATAAGACTCTCAGGCTGGGATTGGTTAGCTTTGTCCTTCAGTTAGGTTTAAAAGGAGACAAGAAGCAGAGACAGAAAATCCCAGGACCATCAAGAAGGAAGAGCTTGAGTGGAGCATGAGACCTCAAGGGGAGCAGAGATAATGGCAGAGATAACAGCAGAGGCAGTAGTATGGAGAGACACAGCGGCTTCCAGCTCTAGACCCATGGACTGAGTAAGGCTGAGTGCCTACAGGCAGGAGACTGGCTTGAAGAATGTGCCCTTTGGGCATTCACAGACTGGCTCAAAGAGCTTTGTAACATTTGTCCCAACAGGGCAGAGGCCAAGGAACCACATGGCTGAGAGGCCAAAGACAAGAGTGAGGCGTTTGGATGCTTCACACGAAAGTCGTGCCTCACAGAGAGTGAGGTAACAGCAGTGGAAAAACAGACTTTAGATTTATATCAGAACCGAGCACCTACTGCACAGCAGTGATGAGGAGACTGAAAGGCAGGCATGGACTTCATCTTCCTTCTGGAACGGCTCTGATGAAACACGCCCCTTGGATCAGGTTTGTTGATTCTCCCCCAGATGGCCATATGATGAAAATCGGGAACAATACATGGGCTTGGAAATGTGGAATAGGAGTTTATGTCTCTGCACCACCCATTGGTTTTTATTTTGTGGGGTGAGGAAGATGAGCTTTCATCACTACGTCAGGCTCTCTGGGGTGCATTCTTGGTCTTAGCTATTACATTCAGCAGCACCTACAGGTGAGTTAAGTAGTTCCTCTCATTATTTTAGTGAAAAACAACAAACTGACACATGAAGTGGGTGTGTATTCTCTAGGATCTCGTTTAGATGTCTTTACAAAGAAACAAACAAGATACTAGATTCCAGAAAGAAATTCTGATTCATGGCAACCCCACCGGTGTCAGAATAGAACTGTGCTATTTATGTAGGGTCTCCAATGGCTGGTCTTTTAGAATTAGATTGCCAGGCTCTTCTTCCTCTTCTTCTCTGGGTGGGTTAGAACCAACAACCTTTTATTGAGTAACTGAGGTCTTAATCAGTTTTGCCACCCAGCTACTACAAAATCTGTCTGTGATGGTATAACATACAAATGCCTACAAGGCAAATGAACTAATGTAACTATTATTCAGATTTATGCACCAAAAGCCAGTGGTGATGAAATTGATGTATTCTACCTAGTTTTTCAGTCTGAAATTGATCAGATGTGTAATCAAGATGCATTGATAATTTCTAGTGAATGAAATGTGAAAGTTGGAAAGAAAGAACCATCAGTGATTGAGAAATAAGGCCTTGGTGATAGAAATGATGCTGGAGATTGCAAGATAGATTTTGCAAGACCAATGAGTTATTCAAATGCATTTTCTCAACAACCTATAAGACTACTATACATGTGGACCTCACTGTATAGGAATCAAACTGACTACATCTTTGGGAAGAGGCTATGGAGAAACTCAATATTATCAGCCAAAACAAGATTAAGGATTGAATGTAGACTAGACTATCAATTGCTCAGATGAAAATTTAGACTGAAGCTGAAGAAAATTAACACAAGACCGTGAGAGCCAAAATATGACCTTAAATATATCTGATCTCAGTTTAGAGACCATTTCAATAACAAACTGAAGCATTAGACACTGATGACCAAAGATCAGAAGAGCTGTGGAGTGACATCAAGAAAATCATTCATGAAGAAACCAAAAGGTCATTAAAAAGACAGGAAAGAAAACAAAAAAACAAAAAAACAAAATGATGTCAGAAGAGACATGAGCACAGAGAATCTAAAACAATTGGAAGAAATTAGGAATTAAAACTGAAGAGCATATTTTAAAGGGCAGCTTGAGAAGACAAAGTAAAGTACTATAACACGATGTACAATGACCTGGAATTAGAAAACCAAAGGGCAAGAATAAGCTGAAGGAACTGAAGAAAAAAATCCAAGCCTTGGGTTGCAATATTGAGGGATTCTATGGGCAAAATATTGAATGATGCACGAAGCATCAAAAGAAGATGACCTTGTACCAAAAAGAATTCATTGATGCTCCGCCATTTCAAGAGTTGGAGTACGGTCAAGAATCAAAGGCACTTAAGGAAGAAATCTAAACTGCACTTAAAGAAGGCATTGGCAAAAAACAAGGATCCAGAAATTGATGGAAAACCAATTGAAATATTTCAACAAACTGGTAAAACGCTGGAGGTGCTGACTTGTCTTTGCCAAAATATTTAGAAGACAGCACCTGGAAGAGAAAAGTATGTGTGCCCATTCCAAAGAAAGGTGACCCAACAGCATGCAAGAGTCATCAAGCAATATCATTAACATCACATGCGAGTAAAATTTTACTGAAGATAATTCAAAAGTGATGCCAGCAGTACATTGACAAGGAGCTGCCAAAAAGTCAAGCCAAATTCAGAAGAGGACATGGAATGAGGGATATCATTGCTGACATCAAATGAATCTTGGCTAAAAGCAAAATATACTGGAACAATGTTTACTTGTGTTTTGTTGACTATGTATAGGCATTTGACAGTGTGGATTATAAAAAACTATGGATAACATTTTGAAGAATAGATATTCCAGAACACTTTGTTGTGCTCCCCTGGTTTATTGTATATAAACCAAGAAACAGCTGTTAGAACAAAAGAAGAAGATATTGAATAGCTTAAAATCAGGTGAGCATCAGGGTTTTATCTTTTCACGGTACTTATTCAATGCTGAGCAAATAATCCAATAAACTGAATTATATGAAGAAGAGCATGACATCAAGATTGGAGGAAGACTCATTAACAACCTGCAGTACGCACATGAGACAGCCTTGCTTGCTGGAAGTGAAAAGGAATTGAAATACTTAATGCTGAAGACCAAAGCCACAGCCTTCGGTATGGGTTGCACCTTAATGTCAAAAAAAAAAA
>NW_006408574.1:7008352-7009088 GCF_000296735.1 Chrysochloris asiatica
ATGGAGGGTCAGAGAAAGAGAGGAAGACCCCCAGTGAGATGGATTGGCCAGGTGGCAGCATCGATGGACTCAAGTGTGGCAACAGTAGTGAGATTGGCCCAGGATCGGACATTGTTTCGTTCTGCTGTGCATAAGGTCGCTATGAGTTGGTGCCAACTCGATGGCACCTAACAACAACAACAACAACAAATTTGCTGCAAAAGACCCATAAGGTATATCGTTGAAGAACCTATGCTGTTGGAGATGAATATTAAAAGTTCCATGAGCTTCCAGAAGAACACAGAAATCTGTCTTGGTTGAAGTCCACACAGAATGCTCCTTAGAAGCAAACACGGCGAGACTTCAACTCTCATTCTTTAGACATGTGATCAGAAGGGATCAGTCCCTGGAGGACACCATGCTTGGTAAAGTGGAGGGTCAGTGAATAAGAGGAAGACCCCACAATGGCAAGGACTGAGAGTGGCAGTAGCAATGGGCTCATTTATAAGAACAGTGTTAGGTTGCCACAGGACTAGGCAACATGTTCATCTATTGTGCATATGGTCGCTAGGAGTCAGAACAGACTCGATGACACGTAACAACAACAACAACAACAACAGGGAGGAGTAGTAATCTTACCGTCCAGGAACAGAGGTCCATGTGATCATCAAGGGAGAAGAGCATGAGCAGAATGTGGGACCCTATCCAAAGAAGCAGCAACACCAGAGATGGAGGCAGAGATGAGGACAGGAAGAGA
>NW_006408574.1:7009522-7011362 GCF_000296735.1 Chrysochloris asiatica
TCTGCAGTCCCAGAACCCCAAAGGAGCAGTTCTGCTTGGCCCTATACAGTCGCTAGGAGTTGGAACACACTCGGTTGCAGTAGGTGTGGTTTTCTGGGTTAATCTTTATAGAAGCAAATTTACCCGTCTTTCTCTTCAGAACTGCTACACGGGTTTGAACTGCCAGCCTTTTGGTTGTTATTGTTAAGTGTGTCGAATTGGTTCTGACTTATAGGGACCTTGTATAGGGTTTCCAAGGAGCAACTGGTGAGTTTGAACCACTGACGTTGCGGTCCAGTGCTTTATCCCACAGCAGTGAACCAGGAGTCTTTTATAGACAGCACCATGCAGGGGCCTCCTCATCACAGAAGTGAGACTAAAACCCTGCAGAGGTTGGTATTTAATTAGTCGGGAAAACTACCAATGAGCTCCCAACACAGTGCCTGGCACATGAAGCACTTAAGGTCTCCCAAGGAATTTAATCATTGCCCATGTATGAATCCCTGTATCATGTTCTCTGGGACAAATGGAATAACGCTACAACCTAACACAGATGCTTCATGGAACCTTCATTTGAGTAAAAAAAAAAAAAAAAAAAACTTTGTATGTGACACCCATGTAATGAAGGTGTGATTTGTGTGTGGGGGCTGGCGCGGCCGAGTGCACTGGGGGAAATGGAACAGAGCTAATAAGTTCCCTCTGAGATCTCAGCCGGGCTCCGCCTGACTAGCTGCATATTCATGTCAATTTCCTCCAGGTTTCCCAGGGCAAGGAAGGAAGAGGCGAGATCTTTAATCATTTTTTTATTCTAATTGAAACATTTTCCTTGTGAGTGGAGAGAGAACAGGTGCCTAACGAGCCTGCACGACAATTCAGGAGGTAGTAGATCAATGGACGCTTCCTGTTTGGACGCTCGCCAGCTCTTGGCAGTCGGGGACCAGGAGCTGGGTGAATGCATGGCCAGCTCAAGAAGGGGGGCCTCACACAGGTGTGCCCTGCAATCTTGTTTCAAGATAAATGAAGCATCCGCAGACCCACACGGCAGGGATGACTTATCTAGCAAAACCTCTCTATGGGTATGTAACGGTGAACAATCCCAGACTGCAAACATCGTTCGTCAGAAAGGCAGACGATGGCTGCATCTTACGATACCTCCTTTTCCTTTACTGTGTTTCTCTGTTTTTGGTGTATAAAATACAGACACGTTAAGAACCACGGGTCCAGAGGATCAGAGCTGAAAATCCGGGAGGAAGGGAAAGCAAAAAGAAAGGAAGGAAGAAGGTAGACAACAGAAGGTGTATTACAAATACCAGGAGGCTTCAAAGAGTTCCTGGGAAACGTCCATTATCTTTTCATCCCACTTTTACACAAATTCTTTGAAGCCCTGGCGTTCTCTTTTATAGCTCCAGGAAGGTGAAATGAATTCCCTCAGTTCTCTGGAGGTCAGGATCCTCAGCCTCTCACACCCCGGCGACCGTGTGTGTAAAAGGAAATGTGCCTGTCTCTGCGGCATCTTGGTGATAACTAACTACGGTCCTGGTCGTTGCGTCTGTCCATCTCTTGGAGTGCTGCTCCCCTCCCCCATTTGCACTGACCTTCTAGTTTACCAGCCAACATGGCCTTTCTTACCTGCTGGCCTTTCCTGGTGGTGTATTTAAAGAAAGAGAACCAAAGTCTCTCCATCCTCACTTCTAACGAGCATTCTGGTTGTATTTCTTCTAAGACAGGTGTGTTCCTTATTTCTGACTCATGGTGTATGGATGTGTGCAGAGTAGAACTGCTGCTCTATAGGGTTTTCAACTTCTTTTGGGAGAAGGTTGCCAGGCCTGTCTTCCAAGAAGCGTCTGTTGTTGTTATTGTG
>NW_006408574.1:7011517-7013113 GCF_000296735.1 Chrysochloris asiatica
AGGGCCCTCTGTTGTTGTTAAGTGCTGTTGAGTTGGTTCCAATTCATAGAAACCTAGTACAGAGCTTCTGAGGTGAATTTGAAGCGCTGACCTTGTGGTTCAAACCAACCTGTGGTCCAGTGCTTATCCTACAGTGCCACACCAGGACTCCCAAGGTGCCTCTGTTTCTGTTATTAAGTACCATGGAGTCGATTCTGACCCATAGAGACCTTTTATAGGGTTTCCAAGGAGCAGCTGGTGAGTTTGAACCACTGACCTTACAGTTCAAACGACTTTGAAGTCTGATGCATTAGCCCACAGCACCACACCAGGACTCCAAGGTACCTCTGGGTGGGTTTAAATCGCCAGCCTCTGGCTGGTTATTGAGTGCTCCACTGTTTTTGCATGGCCACCATTGAAATGCAGTGATTCTTGTTTAGTCCCTATGCTACAGCCCAACCTTCGCGTGAACATGAGATGATTGAAAAGATGCATCCTAGTCATCAAAGTGGCATCTTTTGTAAAACTCAGCCTATTCCAGTCTTGAGAGTCCAGCATCCTGCTGATGAAGGGAGCGAGAAAGGAGCTAAAGAGAGATTGGCCCTGATGCAAATTTCATAGATCTCAAAGGATTTTCAATGCCTCATGTTTGGAGATAAAAAATGAAGGTGTCAAAGACTTCATTTTGCTTGGATCCACAATCAGCATTCATAGAAGCAGCAGTTAAGAAATCAAACGATGCATTATACTAGGCACATCTGCTGCAGAAGACCTCTTTAAAATGTTCAAGAGCAAAGATGTCACTTTGGGGACTAAGGTGAGCCTGACCCAAGCCATGATATTTTCCATTGCATCATATGCATGTGAGAGTTGGACAATGAATAAGAAAGACCACAGAAGAATTGACTCATTTGAATTACATTACTGACAAAGAATATTGAAAGTCCTATGGGCTACCAGAAGAGCAAACAAATCTGTGTTGGAAGTACAACCAGAATACTCCTTAGGAACATAGATGGCAAGACTTTGTCGTTCATATTTTGGACATGCTGTCAGGAGGAGCCAGTCCCTGGAGAAGGACATCATGCTAGGAAAAAAGGATCACCATTGAAAAGGAGGAAGACCCCCCAATGAGATGGACTGGTCCTGTGGAGCAACAATGGGCTCAACAGCACAACAATTGTGAGGTTGGTGCAGGACTGGGCAGTGTTTCATTCTGTTGTGCATCTGGTCACGATAAGTCAGAACTGATTCAACAGACCCTAACAGCAACAATGACATTATCTTTGAAACTTCATTGCAGAAACAAAAAAGTACCATGATATTTCTTCTCAGTTATTTTTCTTTTTTTAAGTTTTCATTGTGAGGTTTACATGGGAGAACATCAGCTTTACACTCATGCTATCATATTTTGTTTCATTGCAATGATTACCATCCCTTCCATGCATCATCAAATAACCCCAAAGGGTACACCACACAGGCCTGACCCCCGGCCACCAGCACACAGCCCTTCTCCCTCCCTGAGTCCAGTGTCCCAAACCACTCCATCTGTCCACGTCACCATCTCTGTCTCCATCCCTGGCATCACTGCCTCTGTGGGCAGGGTCCCGCTCTCCG
>NW_006408574.1:7015373-7018824 GCF_000296735.1 Chrysochloris asiatica
TTGTGCTCCTTTCCCCTGTCAGTGTATTGTCCATTTCTGATATTTTATTATTAATCATCTGGACCTCTTTTTGCAGGTTTTGAATTGTTTCCAATGCTGTATCAATCTTGTTTGATTGCTCTTGTAGTACTTTCCTGACTTCATCCTTAATTTCCTCCACCCATTATTGGAGCATTTGAATTTGTTTCCATATCATTCTTCTGAATTCCTTCTCAGGTAAATCCAAAAGATGCTCTTCCTCTTCTGGGGAGCATTTGTCTGCCTCCAGCTCATTTGTCTTAGTTACTCTTTGCTGTTTTTGGACATGTTTTGAGATCATTTGTTGTGGGGTTTTTTTTGGTTTGTTTTTTGTTTTTTCATTTCCAGTAGTTTTGTGGGGTTTTTTAATGCTTAAATGGATGTTTGTTATTGAGTTATTAAGCTTACTGGGTGTCTCCTGGCAGTAATGATCAGGATATAGGCTTCTCTTTTTGCATGTAATTCTTAACAGCTGTTATTGGCTCTTGTCTCAATGGTGGGATGTTATGGGGTATGCTTGTAGTTTGGCTGTATGGCCATGATTGCTGTCTCTTCTTGGGAGTAAAATAGGGAGAAAAATCTCCCACCTCCAGGAAAAATGTGTGATCAAAAGGATCAAAATCAGAAGCAATATTAAAGCAGAGACAAAAACCACCACTTTGAAGCAAAAATAAGACTGTGGCTGACTGGCCAGTTGCCTTGCCACACAGGCAGTGTGTGTGCACAGTATGAGCCTCCAGTAGTGGGTGGGGGTGTCCGCTCACTCAGGCCCCTCCTCTAGTCACCACCTTAGAGGTGCACAGATGGATATTGAGAAGATAATGGGAGTAAGAGTGTCTACTATTTTTTGTCTCTGAAGGTCAGTTAGGTATCTACATGTGCACAGCGTAATTCTCGAGATAGTTGTGTCTTTTTTGTTGGGTTTTTACAGATTGTTCATATGGTTTGTCTGTCAGGCCAGACCAGGATTTTTTGTTGTTGGATAGGCCAGAGTAAAGGGTCCTACACAAGTTAACTTTAGCGTTGGGACCCACAGGCTGATGTCATAAACAGTTGCCAAACTCTTTCTCTCTGTGCCATGAGAAAACTGTGGGGTCAGCACTGGACTTTTTTTGTGTGTAGGGGTGCTCACCCACCTACCTGAAGGTGTCCAGGACAAAGAATGCACAACAGGGAAGGGGAGGAAAAAGTGTGTAGAATCCCCTTGCACCTCCTTTTGCAAATGTCACTGCACCACTTTTAGCACCTGTTTCATGTGCAGGTCTGGCTGTAGCCCCACCTTCTGAACCCTGCCCGGGTGGGGTGGCCACAGAGGGAGTCCTGTCTGGAAAAATTCCTAACACACAGTATTTTCCTTTATAGTGTGATTTTTCCACTTGTGAGTGTGGGAAACTGATGCCCTGGGCTCTATTAGCATAGGGCCCAGAGTTCTGGTTGTGGTCAGTGAGCACAGCTTCTCTGGGTTTTCAATCCCTCCCCCATGGAACGTTTCTTACCTGACTGTCTCTGCTGCCACCCAAACCAGAAAACCTCTCTTCTCAGTTATTTTTGAACAACACAGTGATGGAAAGAGAATACTTCCTAGAGTCAGATTCTGCATTTGGGGGCCATTCCACAGAAGAAAGATGAGCCTGAGGTTTAATGCAGAAAGATCATTTTTTGGAACTTATTTTAGTTTGGAGAAGGCAACATAAACCCTCATCCAAATACTGGGCACCCCTATTGTGCAAAGCCTATAGGAGTATTACAAAAGAATATAAATTCTCAATTTAGGAAGGTCCTTAAAGATGACACTAAACTAACATATCTCTCAAGATAGACTAACGGCTAGAACAATTTCAAAATCTTAGTGGGTTTGCAGAATAAAGATTTATTCTCATTCTTACGAAGTCTGAACTGGATGGTCCCAATTGGACAGCTGTCCTTCTTGCAGTGAGTTTAGGGATCCAGACTCTTTCTAGTGTGAGATGTCACCACCTAAGAGATCCTCAGAGTTCTTAAGAGAAGGCAGAAGAGCACATGGGACTTTCTTGGGCTAGAGATGGCCCACATTCAATCCATCAGAGTCAATCACATGATCTTATCGAGTTATACGGCAGTCTGGGAGTTGTAGTCTCCCACAGCATTGTCACTAATTATTAGGTACCTTCAAGTTTACTCTGATTCATAGTGACCCTATGCACAACAGAATAAAATACTGCCCAGCCCTATGTCATCCTCACAATTCTTGTTACACTTGAACCCATTGCTGTTGCTACTGAGCCAATTCATCTCACTGACAATCTGTCTTTTTTTTTCACTTTGCCAAGTAAGATGGCTTTCTCCAGGGAAAAATTCCTCTGATAGCATGTCCAATGTATGAGAGGCAAAATCTTAGCATTCTGGCTTCTACGGAGCATTCTGGCTGTACTTCATCCAACACAGATTTTTTTGTTCATGGTATTTTTAATATTCTCCTCCAACACCATAATTCAAATGCATCAATTCTTCTATGGCTGTTCTTACTCATTGTCCAACATTCACGTGCATATGAAAGTATTGAAAATATAATGGCTTGGATCAGGCACACTGTAGCCCTCAAACTGACATCTTTACTCTCGAACATTTCTTTTTTTTTTTAAGTTTTATTGTGAATTATGTGATAGTTTACATGAGAAAACATTTGTTTTGCTTTCATCCTATCATATATAATTTCATTGCCATGGTTATTATCCCCTCCATGCATCATCAATCAATCAAAGGGTATACCCTGCAATCCTACCCCCCCACCCTCCCGGTCATCAGCACACAGCCCTTCTCCCTCTCTGGGTCTGAAGCCCTCAGCTGCTCCATCTCTCCATGTCATACTCTCTGCCTCCATCTCTGGCATCACTGCGTCTGTGGGTAGAGTCCCGCACTCCACTCTTCTCCCTTGATGGTCCCAGGGACTTCCGCTCCTAGACTGCAAAGTTAATTCCCCTCCTTGCTAGAAAATGTCTACCTTTACTTTTCCAACCCTCACAATCAGTCCTGATAACAATTATTCACTATTGTATCACAAGAGATCTATCTGCATTTCCTTTCATCAGCCCTGCCTAGCCAGTTTGGATACTACTCAGTGGAGAGTCTACCTTCCTCCATGCTCTCTGGAGCTAGACTCCTCTTGAAAGCTTGTAAGCCAGTCGCTTCTGGCCTTTGAAGCACCCCATTTTGGGTAGCCAATGTCCAAGTTGCCCATTCCTGTCTACTTTGTATATGGAGGGGGTGGGAATGATCCTTGCTGTAAAGATTTGTTCCCTCTTTAGAGCTACTGCATCCATAGGTGTAGGTCCAGTTAATCAAATTGTATCAGATTTTTCTTTTTTCCCTTTTCTTTCTTCTTCTAGTTGAGCTCTGATCATCCAGTCATTGAAGCCAGGTCAAGTGGGTATTATCTGCAAGTGTGGGTGTTCTT
>NW_006408574.1:7020114-7026759 GCF_000296735.1 Chrysochloris asiatica
TTCTTTTTACTTCTGGTTGAGCTCTGATCATCCAGTAACTGAAGCCAGGATAAGTGGGTATTGTCAAACTCATTTGATTTTGACTGCTGCTTCCATAGGTGTTGATTGTGGATCTTTGAAAAATGAAGTCTTTGACAACTTCAATCCTTTTTCCATTTATTATGATGTTATTTATTCATCCAGTTGTGAGGACATTTGTTTTCTGTTCACTGAGGTGCAATCCATACTACAAGTTGTAGTCTGTGATCTTAAATAGTAAGTATTTGAAGTCCTCTTTGGGAGTTTATATTATCTGCATATTACAGGTTGTTAATGAGTCTTCCTCCAATCCTGATGCCATGTTCTTCAATTTCTTGGATTATTTTCTTGTTATACAGACCGAATAACTATAGTGAAAGAATACAACCCTGGTTCACACCTTTCCAGATTTTAGACCATTTAGTGTCCCCTTTTTCTATTTGAACAACTGCCTCTTGGTCTAAATACAGGTCCTTCGGGATACATTCTTCACAATGTTATCTATAGCTTGTCATGATCCACACAGTCAAAAGTCTTTGAATCTTCAAGAAAGTATAAGTAAGTAACCATATTTCTGGTATTCTCTGCTTCCCGTCAAGACCCATCTGACATCAGCAATAATATTCCTCATTCTATGTTGTCTTCTGAATCGAGCTTGACTACCTGGCATGTCTCTGTTGATATACTGTTGCATCCATTTTAAAATTATTTTCAGCAAAATTTTTACTTGCATGTGATATTAGTCAATGATTTCTGCATTCTGCTGGGTCACCTCTTTTTGTGCCCAAATACAGACCTCTTCCCATCCATTGATCAAGTACCTGTCTTCTACATTTCTTGGTATTGGTGAGTAAGCACCTCCAGTGCTGCATCAGTTTGTCAAAAGATTTCAATTTGTCTTCCATCAATTTCTGGAGAGTTGTTCTTTGCCAATGCCTTCAGTGCAGCTTGGACTTCTTTCTTCAGTACCATTGGTTCTTGATCATATATTAACTCTTGAAATGGTTGAATATCAATCATTTCTTTTTGGTGCAGTAATTCTGTGTATACCTTCCATCTTATTTTAATGTTTTCTGCATTATTTAATATTTTACCCAGGAATCATTCAATATTGCAAGTCAAGGCTTGATTTTTTTTCTTCAGTTCTTTCAGCTTGAGGAATGCTGAGTGTGTTCTTCCCTTTTGGTTTTCTAACTCCAGATTTTGCACATTTCATTCAAATTCTTGACTTTGTTCTCTCCAGCTGACCTTTGAAATAGTCTCTTCAACTTTTTTACAGCATCATTTCTTCCATTTGTTTTCCCATCTCTACATTGGAGAGCAAGTTTCAGGGTCTCTTCTGACATCCATTTAGTTCTTTCATTTCTTTCCTGTCTTTTTAATGACCTTTTGTTTTCTTCCTGTATGATATTCTTGATGGCATCCTACAGCTCTTCTGGTCTTTAGTGTCAAATTTGTTCTTTAGATAGTCTCTATGTTCAAAGTCATACTTTGGTTCTCATGTACTTATTTGAATTTTCTTCAGCATTAGCCTGAACTTGCATATGAGCAATTGATGGTCTGTTCCACAGTCTGCCCCCGGTCTTGTTTTGGCTGATGATATGGAGTTTTCCACCATCCCTTTCCACAGATGTGGTTGTTCTTAGTGGTTATGTGCCGTGGAGTCGGTTCCGACTCATAGCGACCCTGTACAGGGTTTCCGAGGCTGTAAATCTTTATGGGACCAGAAAGCCTCATCTTTCTCCAGTGGAACAGCTGGTAGTTTCGAACTGCTGACCTTGTGGTTCGAAGCCTGGTTCATAACCACTACACTACCAGAGCTCCTGTGTATGCCATCTGGTGAGGTCCATGCGTACAAGTCACCTTTTATATTATTTTAAATGTATCTACAATGAGTAAGTCACGCTGTTGTTGTTAAATTCTGTCCATTCGATCCCCATACATAGTGATCCTGATTAGGGTTTCTAAGAAGCTACTGGTGAGTTTGAATTGCTGACCTCATGGTTCAAACCAACCTTGCAGTCCAGTAATTAGCTCACAGAACCACACCAAGACTTCCAAAATTCTATAATGTGATCTCCAGTATAATTTCCATTATACCAAAACCATGTTTTCCAACTACTGATCCTTCTTCTTTGTCACCAACTTTTGCATTCTTATCACCAGCAATTATCAGTACATCTTGATTGTGTGTTTGATCAATTTTAGACTGAAGAAGTTGGTAGAAATCTTCAATTTCATCATCACTGGCTTTAATTATTGGTGTGAAAATGTTAATAATAGTGGTATTTACTGGACTTTAATGGAGTCCTGGTGTGGAGCTGTGGGTTAATGCACCAGACAGCAAAGCCATTTGAACTGCAGGGTCGGTGGTTCAAGCTCACCAGAAGCTCCTCTGAAACCCTATACAGTGTCGCTATGGGTCAGAACTGACTCGACAGCAGTTAACAACAACAACAATGTAGGTGGATGGATATTATCCTATCAAATACCGTATTGTACTTCAAAATAGATGTTGAAATGTTTTTTTTGTTTTGTTTTGTTTTTAATAAAGAATGCTCTTGAATTTGTTGTTCCCAGCATAGTAAGCCATGTGGTTGTCAGATTCAAAATGGCCAATACATTTCAACTCACTAACGCCTAGGATATTGATCTTTATGCAATCCACTTCATTTTTAATGACTTCCAATTTTCTTAGTTTCATAATTCATAATTCCGTGTTCCAATTATTAATGGACATTTTCACCTGTTTCTCCTCATTTAATGTTGTGTTCCATCAGCAAATGAAGGTCCTGAAATCTTCACTCCATTCATGTCATCATGGCCAGCACTAAATTGAAGAGATAGCTCTTCCCCAGTGGTATTTTGAGTGCCTTCTATCCTGAGGGGCTAATCTTCCGGCACTCTACCTAACAATATTCTGGTGCTGCTCATCATGTTTTCATCTTCTGAAAACGATCTGACAATGTTCTACCAGTGTGTATAGGTTTCAGTAGGTAAACATTCAGAAGTAGTAAACCTCTCCTTCTTCCTGAAATCTGTCCACCATGGGTGACCCTATTGGTATTTACAATACCACTGGAACAACTTCCAGCATCACAGCAAGACACAAGCCACCACAGTATGACACACTGGTCGATGATGGTAGTTAAGGTGGCCTGGTATCTGTCACCCAACTATGTTTTCTTGCGCCTTGCTCAGTTCTTTTACATCTCAAAGGAGAATTATGTAGGAAACTCCATGCACCAAAAACTACCCCGTAAACTCAGAAAACCCATTCCCAAGTGGGATTATAACCCAAGGTATGGGGTCAGCATTTACAACAATTTTTTTAGGGAAGACACAATCCAATCCCTGAACAAACCCTTAACCAGTTCTCTCTGTAGGTACCACATCTTCCTGAGGTCTCCATTTGATGGCACAAATGGTTGATGAGCACAGCTACTAACCAAATGGTTGGAGGTTCAAGGTCACCCAAAAGTACCTCAATAGTAAGACCTGGAAATCTACTCCTGAAAAAGCATCCATTGAGAATCCGTTGGAGTGCAGTTCTACTCTGACATACCTGGAGTTTCTATGAGTTAGAATCTGCTCAATGACACCTTTTTTATTTTTATTTTATGGACTTTTGGTTTTCAGTTCAGTATATATTTGACCTCCAAATATAGCTGGCCCTGGTGGTACACTGGTTAAAGTGTTTGAAGTGCTACACTGCTAGGCAATAGGTCTCAGTTCAAACCCATGAATCGCTTTACAGGAGAACGACATGGCAGCCAGCTTCCATAGATTATAGCCATGGAAACCCTACCAACAGTTCTCCCCTGTCCTCTAGGTTCGTTATGCATCAAAATGCACTTGCCAGCAGTGGGTTCAGTTTGTTTGTGTTTGTGATAGTGTGGAACACTATACGCCCACTCCTCTGCTACGGTGTTTTGGTATTGCTGCTGGTGGTCATGTGGAGGGATTTACTAATCAGATAGGGGCCACTTCCTGGGAAACTTGGACTCCTTTTCCTTAACCAAATCACACATGCTGTAGTGGGAACAATTCTTAAAAGAGGGGATTATAGTTTTATCTCATTGCTAGCTCCAAGGCATGCCAGTGAATTAAGGTTATGGAATTCTTGGGCAAGCTCAAGATGAGAGAGTTATGATGAAAATATTAAAACGGGAGAGTAAGACATATTCCTGATTGGTGGTGGATCATCTTAGATACTTCTGGGAATCAACAACCCATGTCACTGCTGTCATCTGTCCCTGGGACATTCATTCATGTCACAAAGCAGTAATTCCTATTAGTATGAAATATACGCAGCCCATGTGAACAACTCAAACTAAGCATGCACTCCCAATTCTGGGACAACTATAGACATTCATGAAAAGCAGTTACATCCATTGGTATCATTTTAACAATCATGTTTAGAATGTTTACACATTATTCATATTTACCATAAGATACCCCACCCTAAGGAGGGTTTAGTGAGTATTTGTTGGGCTGCTCACTGAATGTCAGAAGTTCGAATCCACCAGATGCTCTGTGGGAGAAAGAGGAGGCTTTCTACTCCCTCAGAAACCATACCCAGGGTCACTGTGAGTTGGAAATGACTCCACGGCACATGGTCAGCAAGCCAAGGAGTTCTAGTGGTAACGTGGGCTACAATTGGGTTGCTGGCCACAAGTTCAGCAGTTCAAATCCACCAGCCACTCTGCAGGAGAAAGATGAGGCTTCCTGCTTCCATAAAGATGTACAGTTTTGGAAACCATGTACAAGGTCATTATGAGTCAGAACCAATGACACATCACCACCATATCACCCTAATGGTAATTTGCCACCAGCAACACAGTCGTAGTTTAAAAGAATCTGACAGAATGTTCCTTAGGAGCAAGGGCGGTGGGACTTGAACTGGCTTTCTTTGGATGTGTCATGGGAAAAGACGGATCACTAACAGGGACATGATCTGGTTGGTAAAGTAGAAGGTCAGCAAGATGAGGGGTATTCATGAGGTTAACTGACACACAGCCACAAGCTTGGAGTCAAATTCACACAGAGTCACACAAAACCAGGTCAGGTGATGTTTCCCTCTGTGGTTCACACCAGGGGGCTTCTAAAGGTTCATGCAGAAAGGCAGTGAAAAGATAATGAGGTTTCCCACAATGTTTTGAAGCCCTCTTGTGTGGTTGACATGATTTGGAGCTGACTCAACTGACACTAATTCAATGTTAGTAATGATGAGGGGGAGGGGAAAGGACACGGGAAGGGGGAGGGGTGGGGATAGGCGTAGTGATAGGGGTAGGGGCAGGGGTAGGAATAGTGGTGGGGTATTGGCAAGAGTACGGGTAGGGTTAGGGGTAAGGATAGAGGTAGAGGTAGTGGTAGGGGTAGGGGCAATGCCTTCACTTGTAGGGGTTTGGTGCCCTGTTCTCCCCACTCCCGTGTGCTGCTACAGAGGGAACCAGAGGCTGTCCCTCAGCTGCTGCCTTACCACTGAGGAACGCACAAGGGCTGCCAGCAGAATGGCTGTGACACACGGGGTCTCACAGGCTGACTTTTAGAAGTCTGTCTTTCTTCCACCTGTCTCAGTCTGGAAGCTCTGCCGAATGCCACATCACAGCAACACTCACACCTCCACTGACAGATGGGGGGTAGGGAGTGGGGCTGTCCTTGAGGTGCTCTGGCTGGGCATCGAACCCAGGTCTTGCACACGGAAGGTGAGGATTTTACCATTAAGCCACCAATACCTCCTGGATAAAGCACATATCAATATGTAATAAGCCTACTTCCTAACATGTTAGCACAAGCTGTTCGGACTTCAGAATCACTCACTGAGTTTCCATCCTGGCATCCAGTCCTGACTCTATCACCTATTAAGTGTGTGGCTTCCACTTCTTCACCTGAAAACCAAGAACATCAGAAATGACTTTGGGCACCAGTAAGACAGTGGACACAAGCAACTACCACAGTTCCTGTGTTTGGTTATCGATCATTCAAAGAGCAGCAGCTGGTGCAAACAGTAAAGTTGTTAGAAAAAAAACACAAAACCCGGAAGTGTTTGAGTTGGGACACAGCATGCTATTTAGATGACTACAGTGACTTCAGCTAAAAGGCTGTGCTGAGATGCTAAGGGGCTGTTTCCCCCACGTGGGTTTGAAGGATGCTCGTGGTGCGTGTATTTCTGTCTCTATGTTGGGTGGGCTTCCACACGGCACAACCACATCTCATTTTCATGTTGATTCCACTTCTCTGTGGGTGCTGTGCCTCCTTTTTCTTGTTGTGTTGGAAACTCCCTGCTCTTTCCACTGCATCTGGGCAACTTCCCAGTCCCCAATCAATACAAGGGGACTTCAAAAAGGGAATTAAAACATAGTGTATATGGGTTGGAATCGACTCGATGGCACTTAACAACAGTGTGTGTGTGTGTGTGTGTGTGTGTGTTACATATACATATGTAAGGAGCTATGGTAGTGTACTAGGTGTGAGTCAGGCTGTTAATCTTAAAGTCAGCAGTTCAAAACTATCAGCTGTTCCGCGGAAGAAACGTGAAGCTTTCTGCTCGTGTAAAGATTGTCAGTCTCAGAACCCTACACAGGGTTGCTATGAGTCCGAACCGACTCCACGGCACACCAGCAC
>NW_006408574.1:7028479-7030180 GCF_000296735.1 Chrysochloris asiatica
TAAGGTCAGTGTTTCAAACCCACCAGCTTCTCCTCAGAAACCTTTTATGTGAGTTAGAACTGACTCAATGGCACTTTGCAACAACAGCAAGCCCATCCCTAATGACCTGAGGGCCCTGAGGATTTGAGTATGTCCATACAGTCTTGTTTACCTTATTAACTGAAGAGAATTGTGTGTCTTTAAAGGCTTTTTAAGATCAGAAAACAAATAGAAATCACAGGAGGCAGATCAGGACTATAAGGTGGATGCACGTGGTTTGCCCCTGAAACTCCCAACATTGTCCTGGTTTGATGACAGGAATGGGCAGGAGAATTGTTCTGTGGAGAAAACCCTCGGGAGAACTTTCCCCGATTGTTTTTCTATTAAAGCTTTGGCCAAAAGTCCCCAAACACTCTCCTAATAAGCAGATGTTATCAATCTTTGGCCCACCAAAAAGTCAACAAGCAAAATGCCTGAGCACCCCAAAAAACTGTTGCCATGGTCTTTGTACTTAACTGGCCTGTTTTCACTTTGATTGGACTGTGTCCACCTCTTGGTAGCCTGTACTTTGTCTGTAGAATCCATGTTTCACTTCCTGTTACAATTCTCGAAAGATAAAATACTTCTGGATTTTTATTCTACTTGTTTAACATTTCCATCGAAAACCCGGCTTTGCCTGCAAGACTTCTGACACCCATTGGATAGCAAGTTTTCTTAGCTTTAATTTTTCAGTCAGAATTGTGTACAGTGAAGCAGTTGAAATATCTGTGGCGTTTGTTTCTGTGTTAATCATTGTTTCCTTTCCACTGGGGCACAAACAAGATGAACTTTTCTTGGCAAATTGATGTTCCTGGTCTGCAACTAGGGATTTCATCTTTAGCATTGCCTTTTCCCTTCTGAAAACAAATGATCCATTTGTAAACTGCTCACTTCTTTGGGGCATAGTCCCCACAAACATTCCGTAAACCACCTGTGATTTCATTCTTCGGCCACACAAGCTCCAACACGAATCTGATATTTGTTCTTGCTTCAATTTTAGAAGAATTCTTGTTGCTCTATTAGGGGATTAAAATAAAAAAACAAATTCAAAGTGACATCTTATCCTGCTTCATGCCTCAAACTAGAACTTCTTTAGCCAGTTTGGCATAAACAGTTCTGAAATCACAGCAGGATTTAGACTATAATACAGAACTCTGATAGTGTAGTGGTTACGAATTGGACTGTGAACCGCAAGGTCAACAGTTCAAAACTACCAGTTGTTCCGTGGGAGAAAGATGAGGCTTTCTCCTCCCATAAAGATTTACAGCATCAGAAACCCTGTACAGGGTCTCTATGAGTCGGAACCGAGTCCAAGGCACAGAAGAACAACAGCTGTTTAGTGCTATGTTGTCGTTCCCCCTGATCAAAATAAAGTTGTTTCTGATCTTTCCTTGTCGGCTTTTATCCTCTAGCACCCAGAGACACTTGGTCTCACACATACAAGACCAAGAAAAAAAATAAATAAATAAATAAAGCAAAGAATATTTGAAATCCACACAGTTTTTTCATAATTCACATTTTCCATGAACTCTTTGAAGACCCTCATGTTTTAGAACTCTACCTTTATTTATTTATTTATTTATTTTCTCATTCACTTTCCTCTCAAATTTCTAATCTGCATACTTTATGGATACATTGCAGCTCATCACAACTTTTCTTATTCTGAAGTCTCTGATTTCAAGT
>NW_006408574.1:7032225-7033383 GCF_000296735.1 Chrysochloris asiatica
AGTCACTGTATAAAAAGGAAATGGTTAATGTTCAACAGTTTCAAGAGGTAGCATATGATCCAGAGCCAATGATACTGAAGGAGGAAGCCCAAGGTGCATTGAAGGAATTGACAAAGAACAAGGTGCCAGAAATTGATGGAATGAAAATTGAAATCTTTCAAGAAAGTGAGGTGGCACTGGAGGCATTAACTCATCTCTGCCAAGAAATTTGAAGGATGACTATCTGGCCAACTGATTGAAGAGATCCATATTTGTGCCCATTCCAAAGACAGGTAACCCAACAGAATGCAGAAATCATTGGACAATCCCTTTGATATCCCATGCGAGTAAAGTTTTCCTAAAGGTAATACAGAAACGTCTGCAAGCATACATTGACAGAGAACTTCTAAAGGTTCAAGCTGGATTCAGAAGAGGCTGTGGAACAAGAGATATCATTGCGGATGTCTGATGGATCTTGGTTGAAAGCAGAGAATATCAGAAAGATGTTTACCTGTGCCTTATTGACTATGCAAAGGCTTTCAGTTGTGTGGATCATGACAGGATATGGGCAACATTGCAAAGTATTAGTATTCTGGAACACTTAATTGTGCTCATGAGGAATCTGTTCATCGACCAAGAGGCAGTTGTACAGAACCTGGGAACACAAACTGGTTTAAAATTAAGAAAGGTGTGTGACAAGGTTGTGTTCTTTCACCATACTTATTCAACCTGTATGCTGAGCAAATCATCCAAGAAGCTGGGTTGTATGAAGAAAAATGTGGCATAAGAATTGAAGGAAGACACATTAACAACCTACGATATGCAGATGATACATCCTTGCTTGCTGAAAGTGAAGAGGACTTAAAACATTTACTGGTGAAGATCAAAGAGCACAGCCTTCTCTATGGATTGCATCTCAATGTAAAGAAAAAAAAATCCTCACCACTGTACCAATAAACAACATTCTTATCAATAGAGACAAGATTGAAGTCATCAAGGACTTCATTCTTTTTGGATCAACTATCAACACTGACAGAAGCAGCAGTCAAGAAATCAAACGACGTATTGCATTAGGCAAATCTGCTGTACAAGACCTTTTTAAAGTGTTGAAGAGCAAAGATGTCAGCTTGAGGACTAAGGTGCGCCTGACCCAAGCCATGGTATTTTTAATAACCTCAT
>NW_006408574.1:7033483-7045208 GCF_000296735.1 Chrysochloris asiatica
CATATGCATGCGAAAGCTGGACAGTGAATAAGGAAGACTGTAGAAGAATTGATGCTTTTGAGTTATGGTGTTGGAGGAGAATATTGAAAGTGCCATGGGTTATCAAAAGAACCAATAGATGCATTTTGGGAGAAGTGCAGCCAGAGTGCTCCTTGGAGGCGAAGATGGCCAAACTTTGACTCTCATACTTCGGATTTATTGTCAGGAGGGACCAGTCTCTGGAGAAGGATATCATGTTTGGTAAGGTGGAGGGTCAGAGAAAAAGAGGAAGACGCCCAATAAGATGGATTGGCCAAGTGGCAGCGTCAGTGCAGTCAAGCGTGGAGACAGTAGTGAGGTTGGCCCAGAATCAGGCAGTGTTTCATTCTCCTGTGCATAGGGTCACTATGAGTCAGTACTGACTCGATGGCACCTAACAACAACAACAACATTGCTGTAGGATAAGCCTGGACTGTTAAGCGCAAGGTCCACAGTTCAAACCCACGAGCTCATTAGAAACCCTACAAAAGGTCACCAAGAGTTGGAACCAAATCCACAGCACTTAACAACAACAACCCCAACTCTAACTCTCTTATTGGCTTATCCCATCAGACCATATCAGGTGGTCATCACATAACTGCCACACCACTGAAAATCATGGTCCAGCCACGCTATATTGGGGGACACAATTCAGTCCATGACACTCATCTACTGAAGTTTCTGTGCTGAGTAAACCAGTGTGTGGACATTTACGGAGCCTTGTCCCCGAGACAGTGTTTGGTGGTGGTGGTGTTGAAGGCCCTTTTGTCCAGCCCTACTCATGGTGACTCATGCATTATAGAGTAGAACTGAGCGCCTCAGGATTTTTGTGGATCTCATCTTGTTTTTATTGCTGTTAAGTGCTGTTAAGTCAGTTCCAACTCATAGCAACCCTATTTAGGGTTTCCAAAGAGTGACTGCTGAATTTGAACCACAAAGTCAAGGTCAAGTTGACCTTGTGGTCCAATGCATTATCCTGCAGAGCCTTACTAGGACTCTTCCTGTCATCTTGACTTAAAAAAGCAATTTTTTTTTTAACCACAAGTGGCGTCCCGGGGTGAGCTTGAACTATCAACCCTGAGGTTAGCATGGACAGTGTTTACATGTTCAGAATCCAAGATGCCTATAAGGCCATGGCAGTAAGAAGAGGACCATGGAGAGAGTGGTTTGTACTCAGAGCTTCCAAGCGAGTAGAAAAGACAAAGGCTAAGAATCAGAGAACTGGTCTTGGTGTCCTCCAATCGGTGACAATGTATGGGAGTCTAGACAAGTCTCTCAATCACTAAACTCAATGTCTCGATTGATAAAATGGGAATGATTGTGATACTTACTTACCTATGTGGCTGAAACCAAGTGACTTAGATACAATAATCACAGTGACATGGTAAATGATACTTCTTGTTGTGAAGTACTGTCGAGTCAGTTCTGAATCATAGCAACCCTATCAACACCCTTTCCTGAGCCATAGCAACACCCTTTCCTGAGCCAGCTTCACGATTGTTATTTTTGAACCCATCGTTGCTGCGACTGCATCAATTCATCTTGCTGTCCCTCCACTTTTCCAAGCATGATGTCCTTCTCCTGACAATATGTCTGAACTATGAGCAACAAAATCTCACCATCCTGGCTTCTAAGGAGAACTCTGGCTGTACTTCTTCCAACACAGATCTATTGGTTCTTTTGGCAGTCCATGGCACTTTTAGTATTCTCCTCCAACACCATAACTCAAATGCATCAATTCTTCTACGATCTTCCTTATTCACTGTCCAGCTTTCACACGCATACAAGGTTATTGAAAATACCATGGCTTGGGTCAGGCGCACCTTATACTACATCAGGATTATTCCTAATATTATCATTCTCACTCTTCACCCCATAAATCCATGATCTAGGGTGGTGCAAACAATTTCTGCTCTGTTCTGGAGCTCTGTTCTACTCTGGAACATATGAGGTCACCAAGAGTTGGAACTGACTCAACAGTAATAGGTTTTGATTTTTCTCTTTGTTTGTGTTTTGGTGCATGAATCTGCAAGGATACTATCTGGAGGACAGATAATGTTATGGGAGAAGTCTAGTCTTGTCCCTGACACTGAGCAGGTGTATAAGTTTGGATCATTTCTTTCTTTAAATCCTAAAGTCAATAAACTAGGTGAGCATCATTTGCAGGTATTAGAGTGGGGTTTAATGAGAGCCATGGAACAGGCATAGATGGACAGTCTGAAGTGAATTTTTAAGCAGGAGCAATGCACAAGAGCTTCATGGTCACTGGGGCCACTCCTTGTGTCAAGTCTCAAGCCGTAGGAGAAAGGTGTGCCCTAGGAGTTTCCTCTGGTAGAAGAAAGAACAGGATGCCAAGGGAATACTGGTAACAAGGAACCTTCAGAGCTCCTTACCTGATAAGACTTTGCAATTCATCCAGAGAAACTGAAGCACATGGAAGGGATCTGCTCCATGTCCTATTATTGATTATGGTCTCAATCCATCTACAATGAGCATTGTCTTGTATGACGTGATGAGAAACACATCCCGGGTGAGCTGAGTTTAAGTTAAGAAGTGAGAGAAACAGAAAAGGTTCACAATTGCCAACCTCCTTCATGATATTCTTCCCTCACATTACCAGCAGAGGGACCCTAAACTCAAATATGTTCCTCCCCTGGAATGATTAACAACCTCTGCTCACATCTCATTTTCACAGAGCAAAATCTGAAACCCCCTTGATGATAAGACTTTGTCTTCTAACTCCCCAACCTCATCCACAGGTTCTCCTCCCCATACCCAGGCCACTCTCAACGTACATCTTCCTTTTCTTCAGAGCTCAGTGCCTTTGCGCATACTGTTCCTCTGTTGGGACTATCTCTATCCAGTTCTCTACTTGGAGAATTCGTTCTTCTGTTTTCAGTTCATTATTGTGTTAATGACCCAAAACTACAGTATGGTACTTCCCATAATATTTTTTTTAAATGTGTTTACAGATCTGCTTCTCAACTAGTGTATGAATGTCTGAACGCGGAACTCATGTTTAATGGTACTAGAAAAGGCTCTGCTCATCTTTTCTGGAGTTTATTAATGGCTAGCTCTGTTGATCTGACTCACAAAACTTTGGAAGCTTCTGGAAAGGCTAACAAAAGAATAATACTCTTTGGAATTGTTTCTGTTACTAAGTGCTGTCAAGTGTATTCCGACTCAGAGCAACTCTATATAAGGGCCCTAAGGAGTAGCTGGTTTGAACTGCCGTCCTTGTGGTTAGCAGTCCAGTGCTGATCCTACAGCACCACGAAGCTACACCCGCCAATACCAATTGCTGCTGGGTCCATTCAGACTTAGAATGAGCTCTTGTGTGCCAGAGTAGACCTGTGTGTGAGTCATTGCTTTTTTTAGAGTTAATTTTTTTCAGAATCAGATCACCAGGCTCTTCTTCCAAGGTGCCTGTAGGTGGACTTAAACCTCTAGCCTTTTGTTTGCACCACTGAGGGACAAGCAATAAAGCAAAGGGAGAAAAAGAGGTGGCAATAAAGTAGCTAATGAGGCAGCAAGTAGGGGTTCCAAGATGGAGCAGGAGACAGACAACTGCCTAGTTATAGTCTATTTGGTTAATTAATTTAAGTGGACATCTGATGAACACACATAGGGAGAGGAGCGTGAGGCTGAGGAGTCTTTGCTAGGAGAAACGTGGACATGTATGTTGGTGTCTGGAGTAAAATAATCAGCTTAGGTTGTCTGAGTACCTTGGAAGGATTCATTACTGGTAAACACCTAAGACGTGTTCAACCTATTTCCCCTTTTTCATCTGCCACCCCACAGATCAGACAAAGAAAACGTCTTTCTTTTTTCAGTCTTAACCATTCTCATGCTCCTTAAACTTTTAGAGTCCCTGAGTGATGTAATGGTTAACATACTCAACTTATAACGAAATGTTGCCAGTTTGAGTCTGCCCAGAGGCACCTTGGAAGAAACCCCTGGAGATCAGAGCCACCAAAGACCCTATGAAGCCCACTTCTACTCGGAGACACACAAGGTTGTCATGAATCGGAATAAATTTGACAGCAACTGGTTTCTGATTGGAATGAGGAATAGGAGCAAATCCCCTCTGCAGCCACATTTGTGATCCCTTTTTCTACACTGTGGTAGTGGTGGCTATGTGCAGTGGATCCTGAATATGGTTTCTGAGGCTGTAAATCTTCCTGGGAGCAGAAAGTCTCATGTTTCTCCCATGGGCACATGGTGTAGTGCGGTAGGATAAGCACTGGACTGCAAGGTCGGTTTGAACCACAAGGTCAGCAGTTCAAACTCACCAGCTGCTCCTTAGAAACCCTATACAAGGTCCCTGTGGGTCGGAACTGACTCAACCTGCACTTAACACCAACAAGGAAACAGAGCAGTGTGTTTGTTGACTGAATAATAAAATTAAGGAGCTAACTATCCTTTATCTATTTTGCCTTTGGCAAATGGAGCAACTCCAGGGTGCTTGACCTTCATGCTGGTATCTTTCTGTCAGTCCAATGAGTGGTGTGTTTGGTAAGCATCTGTTTGGGTTCCCATTACTCAGTAAATGCGTGTTCTTAATGAACATGATCAGTGCAGATCAAGCTGACATTACATTAAAAATCGGGAGGATGGCTTTGGTGCTCAAATGGAAATAGGCTGGTGCCGGGGGATAATGAATACATGAGAATTGGGGCTGCATTATTAAACTGGGGGGGGGGGGGAGCTTGTCATTAGTTCCCACTGCTTCTTGGAGTTATTGTTAATCGCTCTTTGAATGAGGAGCGGGGAACATGTGGAGAAAAGGATGCGAAAGAAACAAATGTGTAGACAGCGCTGCTGACAGAGATAACCAGTACTTGGAATTGATCGCCCTGCAGTTTTTGCTGCAAAGCTGGTGATCTTCAACCGATCTGTTTCTCCAAACTCCATCTGAGGTACAAGCCACTGACAACTTTAAGATTCCTCCTCATGGCTTCCCAAGACTTGGATTTCCAACCAAGGTCTATGTTCACCGGCCACATTTAGATAGAAGACCCCTCCTCCCCCAGAACAATGATAAAATCTTAACAAAACCTATCCTTACCAGAGCATCCCGAACTTTATAGTGCCAGTTAGTGTCCACCTTCAAGTGCAATATATATATATATATATATTTGTTTCTGGGTGATACAGTCCACCCAGAGATATCTTGGGAGACAGCCCTGGCATTCTGCTTCTGAAAAGTCAGTCATTGGAAACCCTACAAAGCACAGTTCTGTGATACCCTGGTGTCATCATGAGTCCAAACTAACTTGATGCCAACTGGTCTCTTTTTAGAAATGTAAACCACACTGAAAATTTGGACCCAATATCGATCATTTGGATAGCTATCATTATTGGTATTCAAGCTATATTCAGAATTCATAGTCATTGTAGTAACAGTCAAGTTATTTTTATTTGGACAATATTGTAAATGATAGCGGAGCCCTGGTGGTTCTATAACTGGTCTACTAACCACAAAGTCAGCAGTTCGAACCCACCAGCCGCTCCTCAGGAGAAAGATAAGGCTATCTGCTCCCATAAAGATTTATAGCCTCAGAAACCCTATAGAGGGTCTCTATGAGTCAGAAGCAACTTGACAGAAGGAGGTGGTGGGTGAGTGAACAGTAGAGCTGCTTACAGGAGGAAATAAGTCGGTTTTTATCATTGTATTATTTACCAATGCACCACAGGGGACTGATTTGTGGTCTGGCCACCCCAGAGGAAGGTACACTAAGTGATGGGAAGAAAAGAGGAGAACAATTCAGATTGGAAAGGACGTGGGCATCTTCATTGTCAGGATCATATTGTAAGCCACAACAGATCAAAGGCATGTCAGTTGTCTCGGGGGGGGCTGCCTCTGGACTGAGAGAATATGTCCTCAAACATAACCTCTCATGGGGTGAGGGCACTGTGCAGGCTGGTGGAGCCACATTAAAAAATATATATATATTGTTGTTGTTGTTTTTAAATTAAGCAGCTATGTGAGCTCCTAGGTTAATAATATTAATGACATTCCAAGTCTTGATTTTTCCCCATTTTTAATCAGAAATGGAGACATGTATTTTTAATACTTTTAATGATTTCTAATTTTAGGAATGTTTATGAAATCAGTCTGCATTTTAAATGGTGATCCAGGTATCCAAATCGAGTGATTTTTCGTTTTCAGTAGAAGGCCAAATGTGTGGGCGATTTACATACCCTCATAGAATTTCGATTCATTTACCCTGACAGAAATGACTGAAATTGGATGTCTTATTCTATTAACCTTTTATAAACAGTGACTTCTGTGCAGTTCTCCATGGAGTTGGTAGGACTGTTCACTCACAAATCAACATTGTGGTTTAAAAGCTTCTCAAAACCAATCACTGGGGTGTATTAAGTAACGAACAAGATGGCCTGGTGTTTCCAGCTTAATGTGACACAATTCAGATTGGAATAATCGGTGCCCAGTGAAGAAAAGCATCTGTCCAATCAATAAACTCACTCTTGTACATTGATATTAGAGTCTGGCTGTTAGAAGTCATTGATTACCTTGAGAACAGGTATTAAAGGAAAGAGGCCAATAAGCTGAGTGGGATGTTTTGCTCTAATAAAAAGTAAATTTACTAAAGTAAATAGCTGTTGTTTCTAAGCAATACGCCAGTGTTGGGTGGAGCGTATAGAACATTTTCCAAATCATATCCCCTTGGCAATATTGACCTGCTCATCCCACGCATGTTTCTTCTAATTCTATTTTGGTAGTTCCTTTTTAGTTTATAATTTATTTTATTTGTGTTGTTGCTTTCAAGAATGTACATAGCAGACATGCACCAATTCAACCTTTTCTAAATGTACATTTCACTGACATCAATGATATTCTTCAAGTTGTGCAAATTCTTACCCTCCTTTTCCGAATTGTCCCTCCCCTATTAATGTTAACGCGATGCTCCCCTAAATTTCCTGTGTAGTCTCTTGAGTTGCTGTTGTTAGTTTAATCTCACATGGATAGTTCTTAGAAGAGCACAGTGCTGAAGGCAGGCATCCCTTAGTAGTTAAGCTAAAGTGTTGTTTGGTTGAAAGAAGACTTTAGGAGATATTTTTATTTGAAGTTTCAAAATCATCTCAGGGCAATAGTTCTGATGGTTTACCCATGGATCCATACAGTCTTGATTCCTTGAAATTGACAAATTCTGTTCTGTATCCTCCCCCCACCCCTTTTTTTTATCAGAATTCTTCTATAGAACCTTTGGCCAAAACATTTAGTATTGGTAACTTGGCACCATTTAGTTCTTCTGGTTCCATGGCAAAGGAGATGGTTGTTCATGGAGGCCATTAGCCATGTCCTCCTTCTATTCCTGAGTCTCCTTCCTCTGTAGTTCTAGGAGAATGGAGACTAATTGCTGAGCTTTGGCTTTGGCTGGTTCTTGTGGCAAAAGATAGACTAGAGGGCATATTTAGACCACTTGATATTTAGGGTACTGGTATCTCGACTTCTATTCCATATTCTTTCTGCCTCTCTGCTGTCTGAGAGACCTCCACTTGGCTTTCCTCACTAGGATAGTTCCAAGTACCAATTATAACTATTTTCATCATTGCTTCATCATATCACTAGCCTGGTGTGGCACTGTAGGATCAGCACTGGACTGCAAACCATAAGGTCAGCTATTCAAACCCACCAGCTGCTCCTCAGAAATCCTATACAGGGTCCTTTGAGTCAGAAGCAACTTGATGACATTTAGCAACAACAACATCAAAGTGCCTGGCACGTAGGAGTTGCTAAATAAATACTAACTGAATGGGAAGAAAAAAAGAAGTGAGAGATCACATAAGGTAAACAGCAGGGCCCCAGTGGCGGCAGTGATGACGAGAGAAAAAAACACTCAAGAGGGAAAAACAGAGTTCTTAAGAGCTGGGTCGAGAAGGGGCAGAGCTAGCAAGACTTTGGGATCTAGTGGCAGGATAATTCCATGAAGAACCTCAAAATCCAAGGGATATCTGTTGGTGGTGGTCAACATTACGGTGTCTGTCAACATCTTCATTGTCATTACCATGGTTAGGGTCCACTGGTGCTTCCACTGTATGAGTACAGCTCATTCAGGGTCTCCTTCGTTTCACTGACTCTCAACTTTAACAAATACCATGTTCTTTTCTAACAGTTCGGCTTTCCAGGTGATGTATCCAAAGAAAGTGGGCTGAAGAACTTTTTAGGTGAACCCAATCTTTTCAGGTATGGCACTGTGAGTTAATGTGCCGGACTGCAAAACCGTTTGAACTGCAAGGTCGGCAGTTCAAGCTCACCAGTTGCTCCTCGGAAACCCTATACAGGGTCACTATGGGTCGGAACCAACTCAACTGCACTTCACAACAACACAACAACAACAATCTGTATAAGACAGGGCAGTGTTTCCTTCAGTTGTACCTGGATCATATCCCAACTGGACAGCACCTACCAACAACAGTTGCAGAAGTCGACTATTTGAGTTGAATCCTTCTAACTCTATTGTTTTTAAAAATCTAGGTTTGTTGCATGTGATACTAATGATCTTGTTCAAAGATTTTTGCATTCTGTTGATCACCTCTCTTTGGAATGGGCACAAATATGGATCTCTTCCAATCAGTTGGCCAGATAGTTGTCTTCCACAGCATAGATTTCTTAGCATAGATGAGGCAGTGCCTCTAGTGCTACATCAGTTTGTTGAAAGATTTCAGTTTGTGTTCCCTCAATTCCTGGAACCTTGTTTTTTACCAGTGCAGCTTGGACTTCCTCCTTCAGTGCCGTTAGTTCTTGATCATATGTTACCTTTTGAAATGGTTGAACATGGACCATTTCTTTTTGGTACAGTGACTCTGTACATATCTTCTACAGTGACTCTGTACATATCTTCTATCTTCTGTTGATGCTTTTTGTATTGGTCAATATTTTACCCATTGTTGTTGTGAAGTGCCATTGAGTCGATTCCAACTCATAATGACCCTCTATAGGGTTTCTAAGGAGTGACTAGTGAACTTGAACCCTCGACCTTGCAATTCAAACGACTTTGCAGTATGGCGCATTAACCAACAGCACCACACCAGGACTCCTATTTTGCCCATAAAGACCTTCAATATTGAAAGTGTAGGCTCAACTTTTTTTTCTTCAGGTTTTTTTCAGCTTGAGAAATACTGAGTGAACTCTTCTTCCATTTTGGCTTTCTACCTGCAGGTCTTTGAACATTTCGTTACAATATTTGACTTTGTGTTTTCACGCTGACCTTTGGAATTTTCTGTTCAGGTCTTTGACTTCCTTCCTCATTTCTTCCATTCACTTTAGCTTCTCTACACTGAAAAGCAAGTTTCAGAGTCTCTTCTGACATCCAGTTTGGTTTTTCCTTTCTTCTATGGGTTGGTTGTTTTTTTTTTTCCGAATGATCTTTTGCTTTCTTCTTTTATGATCTTCTTGATGTCTTCCCACAGTTCTTGTTGGTCTTTGGTCATAAGTTTATAAGTGCCTAATTCATCAAATCTGTTATTCAGATGGTCTTTAAATTCTGGTGGAGTGTATTCAAGGTCATATTTTTCCTCTCATGGACTTGTTTTCACTTTTGTCAGCTTCAGCCTGAGCTCACATATGAGCAATTGATCATTCTGATCTTCCTTAGAATACAGGATCCATCTAAAACCAGCTCTTATATGAGGGGCGGAATTCCTGTAAACTTGGTGCAAAGTTTCAAAGATTTGAGTTTTATTAAAATGTTGATAATAACCATGACCTCAAAATATGCCCCCCCCTTGGTGTAAGAAGTATGTTTTTTGAAGATACCCCAAAGAGACTAAGACAGGTGTATTATAGAGAGAATTTGTCTGCAACCATCCACTGATTACAAAGACAAGTTTAGACACACACACACACACACACACACACACACATATATATATATAATGTTTTGTTGTGAATTATGTGATAGTTTACAGGGGAGAACATTAACTTTACCTTGATCCTATCGTATATCATTTCATTTCATTGCCATGGTTACAATCCCCTCCATGCATCATCAACCAAGCAAAGGGTATACTCTACAAGCCTGCCCCCAGGTTGTCAGCACACAGCCCCTCTCCCTCTCTGGGTCTAAAGCCCCAGCTGCTCCATCTCTCCACGTCATTGTCTCTGCCTCCATCTTTGGCATCACTTCTTCTCTGGGTAGGATCTCACACTCTGCTCTTCTCCCTTGATGGTCCTGGGGACCTCCACTCCTGGACTGCAAAGTCAATTACTCCCCTCTTTTGCTGCATAACCTTTACAATTCCAACCCTCACAGTCAGTCCTGATAACAATTATTCACTATTGCACATCAAGAGACCGATCCATATCTCCTTTCATCAGCTCCGTCCAGACAGATTGTATATTACTCAGTGGAGATTCAACCTTCCTCCATGCAATCTGGATCTAGGTTCCCTCTTGAAAGCTTGTAAGCCAGTCACTTCTTGCCTTTGTAACCTCCCCCCACCACCACCACCACCACCATTCTGGGTAGCCAGTGCCCAACTTGCCCATCCCTGTCTACCCTGTGTATGGAGGGGGTGGGAATGATCCTTGATGTAAAGATTTGTTCCCTCTTTTGAACTACTGCATCCATAGGTGTAAGTCAAGTTCAGCAAATTATATCAGATTACTCTTTTTTTCCTCTTCTTTCTTCTTCTAGTTGAGCTCTGATCATCCAGTCATTGAAGCCAGGTCGAGTGGGTATTATTTGCAAGTATGGGTGTTCTTATGCATATGCCCTCTCTCCTTTTCAGCTGGACACTTCACTCTCCACTCTAGTCTTCTATGGCTATGTCACCGATTCTGATCCCAAGAGTCCCCAGGTCTTGCCACACTGCTGGCCAACCAGGTCTCCACCAGGATTCACAGGAGTCTATTGAATGTGGTAGGGCTCAGCTCACAGCTTCATTGCTGTTTTAACCTCACTTCCCCTTATTGGTGACCAACGTGGTCACCAGCCAGACCACATGCCTGCTCGTATATTCCCATTGAGTCTTAGTCTTGGAAAGGGGTTTGCACTGAGGGGACCCGACCACTTACCTTGATGTCTCCTGAGTGAGCAGCTTGCTTGTTCTTGTAGTAATCAGTCAGACTGCCTATATTGTTTTGTATTTTTCCTGTTGGTCTTTCTTTCAAGAAGTATCTTCTGTTCTTCTAACCACTCCAGGCTGCTCTGCTTGTCCTTTCAAGTGGAAATTTCCCCCTCAGAAGATTATGGATGGGGTTCAGGATTCCACCTATGTTCTTATGTAATGCAGAGGCTCCACAGGAAGATCCCTCACTGGACACGTTTTAGCCCCGTTTTAGGTCTCTGTGGCACTGGGGGTTAATGCGTCAGACTGAAAGGCCATCTGAATGGCAAAGTCGGCAGTTCAAGATCACCAAATGCTCCTCGGAAACCCTATACAGGGTCGCTATGGGTCAGAATCAACTCGACGGCACTTAACAACAATAATCAGTTATAGGCAGAAGACAGACTTACAAGCTTTCTATGGTGCTATTTCTAATTATTCCTTTCTCTCTCCCTCAATTGTCTATTTTATAATGGTATGCAAGGGAAACCATGATTCAAAAGACAGCCACACATCTTAACATTATCCCCCCCCTTTTGCCCATTCCAACCATGTCTCAGTCCCTGTATCCCAGAGCCTTGTTGTTCCAAGGTTGTGCATACATCATTATTTACCTCTTTCCCACATAGCC
>NW_006408574.1:7046812-7052900 GCF_000296735.1 Chrysochloris asiatica
CCGTTTTTGAAGAAGTGCAGCCAGAGTGCTCCTTGGAGGCCAAGATGGTCAAACTTTGTCTCTCATACTTTGGACATATTGTCAGGAGGGACCAGTCGTTGGAGAAGGATATCATGTTTGGTAAAGTGGAGGGTCAGTGAAAAAGAGGAAGTCCCCCAATGAGATGGCAGCATTGATGGACTCAAGCATGACAATACTAGTGAGGTTGGCCCAGGATCGGACAGTGTTTCATTCTGCTGTGCATAATGTTGCTATGAGTCAGTACTGACTCGATGGCACTTAACAATAACAACAATGGCTAGTAAACACCTTTTGTTTGTTTGTTTGTTTGAAATAAACCAGTGCCTGTTTGAACTGAAACCCTAGTAGCAGTTCTTTTTGACATACCCTTATAGATAAATTATATCACAAACCTCATACAGCTTTCAACATAGAACATATACCATGTGTATCACTCTGGTCTTAATCTACTCTTTACAAAATGTTTTGAGTTCTGAATTCATTTGACTCATAGCTATAAGGTAAGCACTGGACTGTGAGCCACAAAGTCAGCAGTTCAAACCCACCAGCTTCTCTTGGAATCTGTGTACAGGGTGGCTAGAAGTCGGAACCTACTGAACAGTTAGAACAACATGGCATAGTTAGAAAGGTTAGAAATCTCTGACAAATCATTTAGTCCTTCAGTTAGAAAATGAAAAACTTGGAATATTGATTGATACGTCAAACATTAAATGGATTTAAAATGAATAACTTCTACCAATTGTTGCTGCATACCGTCGCGTTGTTTCTAACTCATAGTGACCCTGTATGGGGTTTCCTAAGCTGTAAACTTTTCAGGAGCAGAAAGTCTCATCTGTCTCTCACAGAACGGTTGCTGGGCTGAAACTGCCGACCTTGTCGTTCACAGTCCAGTGCTTATCCTGCAGAGCCACTGTGCCACCAAACAGCAACTTTCACCTCTATTAACGTGGACATATATAAAAGAAAAACAAAGTGAAAAAAGCAAGGGGCAAAATAATCGATGGAGTGTGACCTTATTTATTTTTCCTTTCAGAACACTTTTGCAATGAGAAGTATGGACACATTCACCCCAACAATGTGGTGAAGGGTCCGAGGCAATGTGGATGGCCGGGGATGAGCGATGTTTTGTTTCTTAGACATAAGGTCACCATGTGCAAATGCAATCCAATGACAAGAGACAACATCAATGTGTATATGTATGTACCATGTCTACTTAGATACTCCAGGAGCATGAACCCCAATCTCAGAAACAGTGGAGACTCCTAGGGAGGGGACGAGGGCAGGAGAAATAGATGGGACAGGATTTGAAGAGGATGTGGCTCTAACCTCTGTATCAGTCTGTGTAACAAACTCCTCTCCCAGCCCCAGATTTAGACACCCAGCAAGCAGGAAACTGAGGCCACCCCTGACGATCAACTTTCACCCAAACATTAGACAGACCTATAAAGTGAGTAACAATATCAGCATTTTCCCAGAGACCGAGCTCAGAAGGCAATAAGGGTCAGGAGAGAAAATGAAACATAGGAAACCAGGGAGAAAACGGGAAGAGCGCTGTTACACTGACGGCGTTGAAGCAAAATGTGTGTTGATTGTTGGATGGAAGACCGAGTTGCTCTGAAAACTTTGACCCAGGCTACAGTTAAAAAATAATTGAAACAACAACAACAAAAGCGTAGAGGCTTGAAAACAACAACCATTGATTTTTTCTCTTGATTGTCTGGGAGTCTTTGGGGGATGGGAGAGAGGGGGTGGGAACTGTGTCGTGTTTAGTCAGAATCGACTTCACGGCACTTAACAACAACAACACTGTTTCCTCCTTTTCTCCCGTAGCCTTTCTGTTGTTCTCCGTTTGTTCCATCCAGGGATCTTACGTGTAATTGTTGTTGTTGGGTGCTATTGTGCAGATTTTCCACTCAGAGGAAGCCCATATAACAGACTGGAACTGCCCCAAAAGGCTTTCTAGACTGGAAACTTTACAGAAGCAAATTGCTACGTCTTTTCCCTTCAGAGCCACTGAGTGGCTTCAGACTTTCAATTAACAGCTAAGCACTTAACCTTTGCAATACCAGGTACACGTGGGTACAGATCATCTGCTCATGTGTCTGGGTAAACGAAGTCTTGCACATCCATCGATATATAGCTTTGTTGTTGTTGTTAAGTGCCGTCAAGTAGGTTCCGACTCATAACGACCCTGTACAGGGTTTCCGAGGGGCAGCTGGTGAGTTTGAACTGCCAACCTTGTGGTTCACAGTCAGTGCTGATCGTACAGCATCACACCAGGGCTCCACCTATATATAGCCAAGCCCTTAGCTAAGCCCTTTTTAAATTTCTTGTTCAACCTACAATGGGATCTGCTGGACCCGAGGAACAGTGAGAAGTAGGCCTTTCCCAGACTGCCTTTCCAGCCTTCTGCAGCTCCCGATTCAGCCACACGTGACAGTCTGTCCCAGAAAATTGGAAATCCGTTCACTTTAATTGGTTCAAAATTGTAGGACTCTGTACCAGTGCTGAATTTGGGGATGAAACTTGCATTTTCAAAAGCTCAGCCCAGCACCCGTTGCCCTCTGGGATTTGGGAGAGAGCAGCAAATCACTCTGGAATTGAGAGTTTTTATTACATAGAAGTGCTAACTCTTTGGGTTCTGCTTATAAATGGGATATGGGGGAAACCCAGCTCACCTCTGAGCGTTTTGACCTTGTGCACGCTCACTATCCTTATGAAATGCAGTCTCTGTGATCCTTTAAATAACAAATGACCTGCTTCCCTTTTATGGGGTCATTAAGGCCTCTAACGGTCCAGGTATAAATCCCAGCTACTACTGTGCATCTTAATTTACTATTCTTATGTGACTTTCTCTTTGCTTCCCAATTACTATACAGCAGCAACTGGTTCATCAAATTGCCCCCATCGGAATGTGTCTGTTAGAAGACACTGCAGTTTACATCTTTGGGCCCTAATTAAAGACACCAAACTTGATAAACCTTGAACAACTAGTAATTGGAAACTAACAATTAGTCCTATCCACTTTGGTTGAGACCAGATCAACTACTGACTTCATGATGAAGCAAAAGGAAATTGAGCTCAGCAGACACGACCTAGATGCCAACTCTATGTTCAAGCCTACTCCTGGGCTTCAGACAAAGAACTTAGCATTAAGACATCATCCTCTCAAAATCATTAGAGGGACATGTGACAAGGAAGAGAGCAGCCTGACATTCCTGTGGCTTGTCTGCCTTTGTTATGTTCATTACTGGCCCATCATCCTGTCTCTGGGGGTTTGAGAGATGCAGCTATATGGCCAACTTTTTTAGCTTCTTTTTCTCCTACAGCTTGCTTCTTTTCTTCACAAAACTCGTCACATTGTCCCCTCTCTACTCCTCTTTGTGCACCTTATTGGCTTTGTCTCCAGAATACCTGAGGCTGGGGCATAGCAAGAAGCACGCGGATTGATTCAGATAGAAGAAGAGAAGCGTGAAGGTCCACAACATGGCACCATGTCTCCCAGTTAGCTGCCATTCTTGTCTGAAGCTCTATGTTTTGGAGGGCAAGTGGGAAGGGTATATCCTACCTCTCTGTCCTTTTCAACAGGAAATGTGTTAACATTGGCACTGTGGGACAAGCTGCAGGAGAGGAAATCTCCTTAGACTGACCTTCTATTTGGCTGGTCAGCATCCCTTCTTCGTTCTCTTATTCCCATTCCATTGAATCGCTAATGGAATGGGATATTGCTTGAAAGTGCTCCAGCCAGCTTGATGAAGCATCCCAAATGCCTTTTCTCTAATCTGCTTACCTCTGAGTTTCCAGGAGTTCTTGGCAATGGGAGGAGTGTGATGTTTCAGCAGTCCTTCCTGAAAACATTGCTCCAATTAGCATGGCAGATAGAATTTGGGATGGTTTTATAACTGTAGTTCTTTTCTTTTTCACCTTTTGCAAAAGCGCTCAGATGGGCATTCCAAAGCATGCCAAGAACCTGGTCAAATGGACACTAGGTGGGTTGAACTTGGCGCTCTTCTTTTCAAAAGTGAAGTAGAATGTCTTTGGCACAAACTAAATGCATGTTCCCAACACATTCACTGTTCTACAAGCATGATAAAAAAAAAAGCTTTTAATACCAGCAGTTGGGCTCTCATTCCCTCTGTGGTAAACTTCTGGGGTCTGCTTGACCCTAGTTGTTGGGTGTCATTGAATTCTACAACATGTATCTTCTCACTCTGGTCTACCATGGTGGGCCAAACCCACAGGAGATCTGAATCAAAGGTACCCAAGGTTCAGTTACTGCAAACCAGAAGAACTGAGATGCACTTTGTGGATCACAAATGTTCCTTGGTTTCTCTTCAAGAATGAACAACGTCAAAGGCCACAATCAATCCACCTGGTTTGTCTGGGACGCTCTTTAGCTGCTTATTGTTACTGTTGTTCAGTGTGATCCAGCCGGTTCTGACTAACAGCAACCCTGTTTAGGGTTTCTGAGGAGCAGCTGATGGATTTGAACAGCCGACCTTGTGGTTAGCAGTCCACTGCTGATCCTACAGCACCACACGATTTGACTAGTTCTGGGTAAACTGTACCCATACTGTGAATCTAATCAACATTCCTTCAAGCTACTTAGCATTAGCTCCCAACACAGATTCAAAATTACTCTGTAATTTCCTGTCAATCAAAAGTTTACAGCTTTAAATAGATCCTGGCCAATGTGCAATCGTTTAACAAAGTCAATGACTTCTTTATTGGCAATTTTATCAGCCTGGAGCAACCCTCAGAAAACCATTAAGCGCCACTGCAGAACCCTCTCTCCTCCTCCAAGCCGCTCCCCTGCCCTGCACTTACTCTGTGACCACTAATAATAAAAGGCAGGTACTCAGCTCTCTGGAGCCCTGGTTACTCAGTGGTTCTATGCTTGACTGTTAATGGAAAGGTCAGTGGTTTGAATCCACCAGCCTCTCTGTAGGGGGATGATGTGGCAGTCTGCTTCCATAAAGATGTACAGTGATGATGGGGAAACTTCTTTCTGCCAAAAGTTATAACATCGTATGTGAGCCATTCAAAATTACCAACTTAAAAATTAGCTGGAGCTAATATTTGGTCACACCTTTAATTAACTAGAAGGAAAACATCAAAAGGATGTCAGAAGAGACACTGAAACTTGCTCTCCAGTGTAGACATGCTAAAGCAAATGGAAGAAATGAGGAGGTACAGAAGCTGAACAGAAAATTTCAAAGATCAGCTTGAGAAGATAAAGCCAAATATTACAACAAAATATGCCAAGATCTGGAATCAGAAAACCAAAAAGGAAGAACGCGCTGAGCATTTCTCAAGCTGGAGAAACTGAAGAAAAAATTCAAGCCTCGACTTTCATTATTGGGAGATTCATTAGGCAAATTATTGAATGATGCAGAAAGCATCAAGAGAAGATGAAAGGAATACACAGAGTCACTGTGTCAAAGGAAATGGTTAATGTTCAACCGTTTCAATAGGTAGCATATGATCAAGATCCAATGATACTGAAGGAGGAAATCCAAGGTGCACTGAAGGAATTGGCAAAGAACAAGGCACCAGGAATTGATGGAATAAAAATTGAAATCTTTCAAGAAAGTGGGGTGGCACTGGAGGCACTCACTCATCTCTGCCAAGAAATGTGGAAGACAATTATCTGGCCAACTGATTGGAAGAGGTCCATATTTGTGCCCATTCCAAAGACAGGTGACCCAATGGAATGTGGAAATCATCAGACTACCTCTGATATTCCATGAGAGTAAAGTTTTACTAAAGGTAATACAGAAACGGCTACAATCATACATTGACAGAGAACTTCCAGAGGTTCAAGCCGGATTCAGAAGAGGCCATGAAACAAGGGATATCATTGCTGATGTCCAATGGATCTGGGCTGAAAACAGAGAATATCAGAAAGATGTTTACCTATGCTTTATTGACTATGCAAAGGCTTTTGACTGTGTGGATCACAACAAGCTATGGACAACATTGTGAAGTATGAGTATTCCGGAACACTTAATTGTGCTCATGAGGAATCTGTACATGGACCAAGAGGCAATTGCTTGAACAGAACATG
>NW_006408574.1:7053571-7057808 GCF_000296735.1 Chrysochloris asiatica
TCCTTGGAGGCCAGGATGGACAGACTTCGTCTCTCATACTTCGGACATATTATCAGGAGGAGCCAGTTGCTGCAGAGGATATTATGTTTCGTAAGGTGGAGGGTTAGAGAAAAAGAGGAAGACCCCCAGGGAGATGGATTGGTAAAGTGGCAGCATCAATGGGCTCAAGTGTGGCAACAGTTGAGAGGTTGTCCCAGGATTGGGCAGTGTTTTGTTCGGTTGTGGATAAGGTCGCTACGAGTCAGTACCAACTCAACAGCACCTAACAACAACAACAATATCAGCAATGAGATGGCTGGAACTGTGATTGCTTTGGCAGGGCCAGACCACGTGATTCTGCGGGCTTTCTGTGGCCCGTGGGCTGGACATTCCCCACCCTGGAGTCACAGCCATGAAAACCTTCTGAAGCAGTTCTACTTGGCCACTGTGTGTTGGAATCGACTCAATGGCAATGAATCTTTCCGCTGTTTGAAAACTGAACAACTCTAAGAGGCCTCATGATAACCACACGTTACCTGATTCTCTAAAGGGGATGGATGTCTGAAGACCTGGGAGCCATCAAGAGAGAGAAAAATGAAATTCTGGTCACGCAGGTATTGGGTATCTGTGGAAAGGGAGAGCTTGTAGACTCCTTGCAAACAAAAGATCCATTAAGGGGATTAAATTGTGTCCCCACAAATATGTGTAGGATTTCCAAGGAGTGGCTGGTGGGTTTGAACCAACAACTACATGATTAACAGTCTAGTCTGGTAGGACTCCTTCAGTCATAATTGTTGTTGTTGTTAAGTGCCTTAAGTTGGTTCTGACTCACAGCAACCCTGTAGTGTTTCTGAGGTGCAGCTGGTGGATTTGAACTGCAGACCTTGCAGCTGTGTTATTTTCAGAGTCTAAGGTATGATAAACATATTTTATGTCATATAAAGTTTCTCCAACAGTATTATTTTTAATGCCTGGATGATATCACTTTGGTTTATATTTATTTAATTCATCTCCTGCTGTGTGGTAGTTAGATGTTTTCCAATATAAAAAACTCTATAATATTTATTAATTTATACACAAATAAAAATACTTACTGCTCACTCTGAACAATTATTGTTGTTAAGTGCCACTGAGCTGGCTCTGACGCAGTGACCCTGCTGGTGGGTTTGAACAATCTTGCAGTTAGCAATCCAATGCTACCCTACAGTACCACACCAGAACCCCACAAAATTGTACTTTTGTTATAGTTAAGTGCCATTGAGTTGGTTCCAATTCATAGCAACTCTGTATAGGGTTTCTGAGGAGTGACTGGTGAGCTTGACCCACTGACCTTGTGATTCAAACCTACTCTGCAGTCCAGTGCATTAACCCACAGTGCCACTCCCAGAGTCCACACAATTGTACTACATGCTGAGCAAAGGAGGTGAGTAATCCCAAAATGGTTTCTGACCTCAAGAAGTTTATATATTAATTTATCATCATCCTATTGCTTTAGGTAATAAGTCATTTTACTTCCCTGGAAACAAACGACATGGGTGGACACAGTGGCTGTACCAATGAACTCAAGCATAGCAAAGATTGTGAGGATCACACAGGACTAGCAATGTTTTATTCTGTTGTGAGTCAGAACCAACTTAATGGCACCTATCAACAACAATATCCAGGAATAGAAGATATGTGTTTGAAGTTATGTAGTGGTTATCCTAATCGCTGGTATGATTAGGTCATTAACAAACAAACCTATCTTGGAAAACGTACAGCCAGAATGTTCCTTGGAAATGGGAATGGTGAGAATGTCTCTCATATTTTGGATATGTTCTCAGGAAGGGCCAGTCCCTGGAGAAGGACATCATGCTTGGAAAAGTGGAGGATTGGTGACAAAGAGGCAGACCTACAATGAAATGGACTCACACAGCAGCTGTCACAGTGACTCAAACATAACAACAATTGTGAGGTTGTGCACAGGGTCGCTACAGGTCAGAATCGACTCGACAGCACCTAACAACATTCATTTCCTAGGACTGTAGTAACAGAATACCAACGAGATGACACAGTTAGGAAGAGAACTGCATCATCTCCCCATTCTGGGCATTACAACTGGGCCATCCGCTGCGTTGATTCCTCTGAGAATGTTGATGGAAAAACTGCTCCATGCCTCTCTCCTGGCTTCTGGTGGCTCCTGGCTGTCTTTGATGTTTGTTGATGTGTAACATCTTTCATCCTTATCTTCCCTCCTCGTTTATAACAACAGCATTTAGATTATTTTTAGGAGTGCTGGCAGTACTGTAGGATAAACACTGGACTACTAATCACAGATTTGTGAAGGATTACAGCCTCAGAAACCCTACATAGGGTTGGGGTGAGTTGGAATCAATGCAAAGGACTCTATGTTGTTGTTGTTGTTGTTGTTAGGTGTCATCAAGTCAGTACTGGTTCATAGCGACCCTATGCACAATAGAACGAAACACTGCCCGGTCCTGGGTCAACCTCACAATTGTTGCTAAGCTTCAGCCCATTGTTGCTGCCACTGTGCCAACCCATCACGTTGGGGTCTTCCTCTTTTTTGCTGATCCTCCACTTTATCAAGCATGATGTCCTTCTCCAGGGACTGGTTCCTCTTGATAGTATGTCCAAAGTATGAAAGATGACGTCTGGCCATCCTGGCTTCTATGGAACATTCTGGCTGTATGGGAATTTTTGGTGTTTTAGATTCGATTAAGACCCACTATACTATGACCAGATGCTCCTTGGAAACCCTGTACAGGGTCACTATGGGTCGGAATCAACTCAACGGCACTTAAGAACAACAGCAATACTATGACAGGAGTCCTGGGGTGGCGCTGTGGGTTAATGAGCCAGATGGCAAAGCCATTTGAACTGCACGGTCAGCAGTTCAAGCTCACCAGCTGCTCCTCGGAAACCCTATACAGGGTCGCTGTGGGTCAGAACTGACTCAATGGCACTTAACAACAACAACATACTATGGCATGAACTCATGATAGCTTAACTGACACCGTCCTTAATAACTCTCTTTCCAAAGAAGGCCACTTGGGCAGGTCCTAGGGTTACGGCTTACACATATCTTTTTGAGAAACACAATTCAATCCCTAACAGATGGCCCGTTTATTCATACCTCACCAGCATCGAATTTTTATCATTGTGGTAAATCTTCCAAATCTGATAAGTTGACTCTTAAATCACACTGCTGTTTTAATTTGAATTTCTCTAATTTGGGGTGATTTACCATCACGTTTTGAGCTGATTAAAACAAGCCACATTCATGATGTTAGATTATTCATCATAAAATACTCTTGCTAGAAGAAAAGATAAAAAAAAAGAAATTCTCTTTCAGATGTTAACAGAATTTGAATCAAAGATAGAAAACGACCCTCACCTGGTTCCATCTTTGTCTTGAGCGAAGTCAAATTGTTTGCTTCCTCAAGCGGCTGGCTTGTTTTTCAGCAAGTACAGCAGTTTTCCCCAAAACGTGAGCTTTCCTTTACACCTGATTTCCCCCACCAAGAAGCCTTTGACCCCATGAAAACAGGTTTTAATAGGGTTAATGTAGCTATTCTGACTGTCACAGAAAGTAACCTGTCAATTACCTTGCGGTGGTCCATGTTTGTCTCAACCTGCACATTATTTTAATGTAGCTGTATTTAACAGTATGTGAAGTGTGGTAACTGAGTTTCGTTGTTTACGTGAGCCACATGATGGTCTGTTCAACAGCCACCATTATGAAACAGAAAAGACTGGGTTGGTTTCAAAGGCTGAGAAAAGAGAATCAGAAGTGGGACGTCAGGCATCGTTAATATTAGAAGGCTGCCTCTCAGGGTTCTCCCAGGGACCTTTCCCCAGATCTGCAGCCCTTAATGACATATAAGACACAGCTTGTCCACTGTATCAAGACATACACAACAGGTCAGTGGTTGTCCCTCAGGCCATCTGAGCTGCTGACCCTCAGCCATCAAGTCAGCCCACAACTCAAGGCAAACCCAGGCACAACTAAACAAAATGTTGTTCAGTCTTGCATCATCCTCATGATCCATTGCAGATTGAATGCTTGCGATCCATAGGGTTTTCATTGGCTGGCTTTTAGAAGCAGGTTGCCAGGCATTTCTTCGTATTCCATCTTAGTTTGGAAGTTCTACTTTAACCTGTTCAGTATCACAGCAGCATGCAAGCCTCCATGGACATTGGGATGGGGTCTATGAAGGAGGTACCTTGGCTGGGAAAAGAACCTGGGTCTCCCATATGG
>NW_006408574.1:7058653-7065454 GCF_000296735.1 Chrysochloris asiatica
AAATCTTTACGGGAGTAGAAAGCCTCATCTTTCTCCCGCGGAGCAGCTGGTAGTTTCGAACCACTGACCTTAAGGTTCACAGCCCAATTCGTAACCACTACGCTACCAGAGCTCCTTAACCACATACATATGAGGCGATTGTAAATACCCTGGCTTCGGTCAGGAGCACCTTAGTCCTCAAAGTGACATTGTTGCTCTTGACCACTTTGAAGAGGTGTTTTGCATTTGCCCAATGCCATTTGATTTCTTCATTCCTGCTTCCATGGATGTGGATTGTGGATCTAAGTACAATGAAATCCTTGGTGACTGTAATCTTTCCTGTTTGTTATGATGCTTATTGTCACATTCTTGCTGTTGTTGTTGATGTTGTTAAGTGTCATTGAGTCACTTCCAACTCATAGCGACCCTGTATAAGGTTTCCAAGGACAGGTTTGTGGGCTTGAACTACCGACCTCACAGTTAACTGTCCAGTGCCTATCCTACAACGCCATGCCAGGACTCCGATACAATTGTTGTTGTTGTTGTTGTTAAATGCTGTCCAGTTGGTTCCAACCCATAGCTTCCTTGTGTAAGGTTTCCAAGGAGCATGTGGTGAACTTGAATCACCAACATTGAGGTTTAAATAGGTTTTGCAGTCTAGCACGTTAACCATCAATGCCACACCAAGGTTCCAGTACAATTGACAGTCAATATTTTTTTGCTCGAAGGGACATATAATGAATAAGTGTCTAGACACTCAGGTTGGATGGATTGAGTGAGGGGCAAGAAGCACGTACAGAAAGCTGAGCCTTTATTTTCCTCTGTGTGCTCTACAAGACTCAAGGTGGCAGAGATCATGTCACAGAGAAGGTGTCCCTCTGTTCATTTGGAGAAAACAATCAAGGCAGGGAGGAGCCCTGGGTAATGTAGGACACGTCTGGACTGCCAATAACAAGGATATCAGTTCAAATCCACCGGCTGCTATGTGGGAGAAAGATGAAACTTTCTGCTACCATAAAGATCTGGAGTTAGAAAATCAAAAGGGAAGAACTCACTCAGCATTTCTCAAGCTGGGGGAACTAAAGAAAAAATTCAAGCCTCGACTTTCAATATTGAAGGATTCTCAGGGCAAATTATTGAAGGATACAGAAAGCATCAAAAGAAGATGGAGGGAATACACAAAGTCACTGTACCAAAAGGAAATGGTTGATTTTCTACTGTTTCAAGAGGTAGCATATGATCATGAGCCAATGATACTGAAGGAGCAAGCCCAAGGTACAGTGAAGGAATTGGCAAAGAACAAGGCACCAGGAATTGATGGAATACAAATTGAGATCTTTCAAGAAAGTGAGGTGGCACTGGAGGCACTCACTCATCTCTGCCAAGAAATTTGGAAGACAGCTACCTGGCCAACTGATTGGAAGAGATCCGTATTTGTGCCCATTCCAAAGAAAGGTGACCCAATGGGATGTGGAAATGATCAGACAGTATCTTTGACATCCATGCAAGTAAAGTTTTACTAAAGGTAATACAGAAACGGCTACAATCATACATTGACAGAGAACTTCCAGAGGTTCAATTAGGATTCAGAGAGGCCGTGGAATGAGGGATATCATTACTGATGTCTGATGGATTTGGGCTGAAAGCAGAGAATATCAGAAAGATGTTTACCTGTGCTTTATTGACTACGCAAAGGCTTTTGACTGTGTGGATCATGACAAGCTATGGGCAACATTGTAAAGTATGAGTATTCCAGAACACTTAATTGTGCTCATGAGGAATCTGTACATGGACCAAGAGGCAGTTTTTCAAACAGAACATGGGAACACTGAATGGTTTAAAATTAGGTTGTGTCTGTGACAGAGTTGTATTCTTTCACCATACTTATTCAACCTGTATGCTGAGCAAATAATCCGAGATGCTGGGTTATATGAAGAAAAAGGTGGCATCAGGATTGGAGGAAGATTCATTAACAACCTGTGATATGCAGATAATACAATCTTGCTTGCTGAAAGTGAAGAGGACTTAAAATACATACTGATGAAGATCAAAGACCACCATTTTCGGTATGGATTGCATCTCAGTGTAAAGAAAACAAAAATCCTCACCACTGGACCAATAAGCAACAGTCTTATCAATGCAGAAAAGATTGAAGTTGTCAAAGGCTTCATCAATGGGCTCGAGCATGGCAACAATGGTGAGGTTGACCCAGGACTGGGCATTGTTTTGTTCCGTTGTGCATAAGGTCGCTATGAGTCGGTACTGACTCAATGGCACCTAACAACAACAACAAGGATTGACAGCTTTGGAAAACTTACACACACCCTTGTTGTTGCTACTGTCAGTTCCAATTCCTAGCAACCCTGTATAGGGTTTTCAAGGACTGACTGGTGAGTTTGAACTACCCACCTTGTGGTTCAAACCAACCTTGCAGTCCAGTGTTTACCATGTAGCCCCACACCCTTAGGCTCTATTAGTAACTGAAATCAGAAGAACTACCCTCATTCTGACATGTGATCCAGCCAGGATGCTGACATACTTGCCGCACACATAGGCTGGAAAACAGGCTTCCTTCAGGACTCAGGTGACCCAAAAGCTGAGTCCAGATGTGTGAAGCAGCCCAGCAGACATCAGGGAAGCTCTGCCCAGTCTACTCGCAGTCCTGGTGTCCCCGTGTGTGTCACAGTAGGCCTGTGCTCCATCAGGTTTTCAATGGCTGATTTTCCAGAAGCAGATGGACAGGTGTTTCTTCTGAGGAATCTTTAACCATCCAATTAGCAGCCAAGCATATTTACAGTTTGTATCACCCAGGGATGACCTGACCCTTGGTTTTGTGAAAAATAATAAATCCATGGTGTTTTCAGTCACTATTTTGAGGTGTTCGGTTTACAGCGATTGCTAAATTATGCCAATACATTTTATGAGCAGCTGCAATGCATCTATGAGTGGAGTTGCTACCCTGGTGTGGCACTGTAGGATAAACACAAGACTGCAAGGTCAGTTTGAACCACAGGGTAGACAGTTCAAACCCCCAGCTTCTCCTCAGAAACTCTAGACAGGGTCACTATGGGTTGAAACCAACTAGAAGACACTTAACAGCAACAAATGATCCTGAAAATGTTTAGCCAAACTTCAGGAAAAAGACAGATTCGGAAGAAAAGCCTGGCCATTTACTCCAAAAATCAGTCCGTGAAAACCAAAGACAAATTCAGAATCATGGGCCAGGCGTCTTCTAGTACATTCAAATTATCTGGAAGGAAGAAAACAGAGATTGCTTAAGATGTAGGGCATCATTCATTTGAGAAAATTAAGAGGGAGGGCCAAGAAACCTAGATTGCCCCACCTCCAGTCCTCTTCTCACGTTGCTCAGACTTCCACAGGTTTATTCACTTCCTCTGGCATCTTTGTAAGGTCTTTTAATTAAGTAAAACAATGGTAATTAAGGCAGAAATAGGATTGTGTGGGTTACTGCGGGGCACCCACAGAGGAAAAAATGCGGAGTCCCAACTGCAAACATCTGCAGTCAAAGAGATCTGGGACAAAGAGCAAACTCGGCTCCTGCCTGCTCCCCTCTTGCAGAAATGCCAGTGTTGCAGGGCCACAAATCAGGGTGAGCTACCAGCTGCACAACACACGCTGTCCATCTGCTGAGGTATGAAACCTTGGTACTGCAGCTCACACCCTGTGCCTGTCACCAAGTGTCCAATAAAGCCCTGTCCTCTGAGAGCAGAACTCAGACCTGTCCAAACCACCCTCAAGGTCCTTCAGAGCCCCAGGCCAGCCTGCCCCTGTGGCCTGACCCCAGGGCTACAGCATTCTGGCCCTCCTCAGCAAATCCCAGCAGACCTGTGGCCACCGGCTCTCACACAGAGTGGATGGAAAGAGAGCAAAAGTAAGCATTTGTGACATACATATTTGAGCTCTCTCCTCCCCCCTCTCAGGTGGGCTGGGGGTCTCCTTGCCAGTCAATGTGAATGCATTATTTTATTGCTGGTGTTGTTTTCATGATTATTAATGTCTACTTCAAATCCTAAATCGGACTGTGAAAAAGACAGAGCAGAAGCGACACATTAGAATCATGGTATTGTGGAAGAATGTTGACTATTACCACAGACTCCAGAAGAAGGAACGGATCAGTCTTCGAAGAAGTCCAACTAGAATGTGCCTGAGAAGCAATGATGACAAGACTCGGGGTCCCTTAATTTGGACACTTCATCAGGGAAGATCAGTGTCTAGAAAAGGACGTGGTGTAGAGAGTCATCAAAAGCCAGGGAACGCCTCCCGGAGACAATGGATCCAACAATCACAAGGAGCAGACTGAAATAGACCAAAGAACATGGAGGTGACCTGGAACCCGGTAACTTTAGTACTGGTCACTTTCAGGCTGTCACGACTCCCAGCTCACTCCATAACAACTAACACCACCAACTCCCTCTCTGTGTCCTTCCCATCTATGGAAAGAGGTTCAGGAGGTCACGAAGAGAAAAACCACAGGGCATTTTGTGCTGGACATCTTTTCTCATATTCCTGGGCCTCTGCTTAGAAACCTGAAACAATGGAAAGCTGTGGCGCTTACCTGTACTTTCTCTCTTGCCTAGTGATGGCAGAGAGAGAATTAAATGACACCCTCCCCCCTACTGTAACAGTCTGAAATACTAGTGTCTTCCCATCACTCTGATTCTGATGGGCTTAATCAGCAGACCCTTCCCTCCCGCTCATTCATTCTCCTCATACTCAAAGGCAGGCTAGAGTTGAGTAACAAGATCAGTATTGTTTGTAACTGACATGGTTTGGTTCCCACTGACAGCAACTCTGCATTGGGTTTCTGAGGAGCTGCTGGTGGGTTTGAACCACTGATCTTGTAGTTAGCAATCCAATACTAACCCTACAGCACCACACCAGGACCTCAAAAACAGTATGGGCATTTTGTTTTTCTTAAGTTTATTTTGTAATTTACACGCCATGGTAGAATCAACAGAGTTAAATGATAGAAAACAAAGCACGAAGAAAAATATTCATTGTGGATTTATATTTATAAGTAGCTCAGAGTCTTATTTAGCACTGCTATGTGTCCTGGAGTCCTAGTGTGGTGCTGCAGGTTAATACACTGGACTGCAAAGCCAGTATGAACCCCAAAGTCAGCAGTTAAAGCTTACCAGCTGCTCTTTGGAAACCCTATACAGGGTTGCTATGGGTCGGAACCAACTTGACAGCACTTCACAACAACAAACGTTTCCTGGTGTGGTACTGCAGGACAAGCACTGGACTGCTAACCATAAGGTGGTGGTTCAAACACAGTAGCCGCTCCTCGAAACCCTATTCAAGGTCCCTATAAGCCAAAACTGGCTCATCAACACTTAATAACAACAACATGTGTTTGATGGCGAGTCACAGTGGCACAGTGGTTAAGCACTTGACTGGGGCTGAGGATAGTGGGCAGTGGGTGGAGACAGTCTTCTCTGGGCATTGAGTCCCTCCAAGGGTTGGCATGAGAAGAAAACAATAGAACCATGATGATACTGTGCTGCTACAGCCTAACTACAGACACAACTGGCTGTGCAGCTCATTGCATATCTAATCCTTGCCGCAGTTGAAGTGCTGCATTACCTCTAAAGGCCTTAGAGCTCGTGGTATGCACACCTGTGATGAAATAGTTTGTTCAAAGTTACCACAAGTGGTAAGTGATACCAACAAGACACAAACTCAAGTTTTCAGACCCCAAATGCAAAGCTCTTAGATTTATAATAGATTGTTGTTGTTGTTGTTAAGTGCCTTTCAGTCAGTTCCAACTCATAGAGACCCTGTATAGCGTTTCCAAGGAGCAGCTGTTGAGTTTGAACCACTGATCTTGTGGTCCAGTGGATTATCCCACAGCACCACACCAGGACGCCGATAGAGTAATAGGTGGGTGCATTAAAGGCTGGCTGGATGGGTGGATGGGTGGGTGGGTGGATGGATGGGTGGGTGGGTGGATGGATGGATGAGTGGATGGGTGGATGAGTGGATGAGTGGATGGATGGGTGGATGGGTGGATTAGTGGATGGATGGGTGGGTGGATGATGACTGAATGGATGATGGATGGATTCATACATGCATAGGTATGCACATACAGATGTTGCAGAATAATGCGCTGGATGCTCAAGGTTGGTTTGCGCTGCAAGGTTGGCAGTTAAAAATCACCAGCCCCTCCTCGGAAACCCTAAACAGGGTCACTCTGGTAGCGTAGTGGTTACGAATCGGGCTGTGAACCACAAGGTCAGCAGTTCAAAACTACCAGCTGTTCCGCAGGAGAAAGATGAGGCTTTCTGCTCCTGTAAAGATTTCCAGCCTCGGAAATCCTGTGCAGGGTCGCTATGAGTCAGAATCAACTCCACAGCACAAAACAACAGCAACAACAACAAATGAGTCAGAACTGAGTAAATGGTACTTAACAGCAACAGTGACATTTTATTTTTAAAAAATTAGTCAAATTCGTGACCACATCATTTCAATCAACTATGTTCTTGTTTTTGTTAAGTGCCATTGAGTCAGTTCCGACTCATAGAGACCTGTATAGGGTTTCCGAGGAGTGGGTGGTGAGCTTGAACCACCGATCTTGAGGTTAAAACAGACCTTGCAAACCAGCACATTAACCAGCAAGGCCACAACCAACTTTTTAGCTGTCTGACTCCCCCTCCCCAATCTTTTTTCTTCGATTAGATATAGTGACCACAATGAAAGATATATTGATCAATGGAACAGAATCAAGAATCCAGAAATTAACCCATCTACATACAGCCAACTGATTTTTGACAAAGTACCTAAACATATCGCATGGGGAGG
>NW_006408574.1:7066382-7075339 GCF_000296735.1 Chrysochloris asiatica
GCATTGCTGGTGGGATTGCAAAATGGTCCAGCCTTTCTGGAAAACAAATTGGCGCTTCCTCAGAAGGTTGGAAATAAAAATAATTTATGATACAGCAATTCCTCTACTTGGTATTTACCCACAGAAATATGAGTCATAACAAGAGTAGATATATGCACACCAATGTTCATAGCAGCACTATTTACAATAGCAAAAAGATGGAGACAGCCAAAATGCCCATCAATGGAAGAATGGATAAACGAACTGTGGTACATACACACAATGGAATACTATGCTACCTTGAAGAATAACAAGGAAGCTGCAAGCCACTGCATAACATGGATGAACCTTGAGGACATTATGTTGAGTGAAATTAGTCAGTCACAAAAGGTGGAATACTTCATAGGACCACTGCTGTAAAAGACTAAGAAAAAGAACCCATACTGAAGGGGAGGGGGATTGTTTGCTAGTTACCAGGATGGGGGGGTAAGTGGAGGGGAGGGAGGGAAAAGTTGAGCACAGGGTAGGGAATAGACACAGGATCGTTTGGGTGCTAGGGAGGGGGGCAATATACAAGAAGGGAGAAGAGAATGGAAGAACATAGCGGATGGGAGCGCAATTAGGCAGATTTGCATGGGCTCAGTGGGACAAAGGTAAATAATGATGTATGCACAACTTTGGAACAACAGCGCCCTGGGATACAGGGACTGGGACATGGTTGGAATGGGCAATAGGGGGGAAATAATGTTAAGATGCTTGGCTGTCTTTTGAATATTTGTTTCCCCAGCATATCATTATAAAATAGACACTTGAGGGGGAGAGAAAGGAAGAGCCAGAAATAAAATCACCATAGAAAGCTTGTAAGTCTGTCTTCTGCCTATAACTGATTGGAATACCTAAAATGGGGCTACAACCTGCCCAGTGAAGGAGGCTTTCTGAAGCCTTTGCATTACATAAGACCATAGGTGGAATCCTGAACCCCATCCAGAAACTTCTGAGGTGGGAAATTTCCACTTGAAAGTAAAAGCAGAGCAGCCTGGAGCAGCTAGAAAAACAGAAGATACTTCTTGAAAGAAAGGCTGACAGGAAAAATACAAAATAATAACAGAAGTCTGGCTGATTACTACAAGAACAAGCAAGTTGCTTGCCCAGGAGACTTCAAGGCAAGTGGTCAGATCCCCTCAGGGCAAACTCCCTTTCAAGACTAAAACTCAATGGGAATACACAAGCAGACATGCCCTCTGATTGGTGACCACATTCATCACCGATAAGGGGAAGTGAGGGAAAAACAGCAATGAAGCTGCGAGCTAAGCCCGACAATGTTCAATAGACTCCTGTGAACCCAGGTGGAAACCTGGTTGGCCAGCAGTGTGGCAAGACCTGGGGACTCTTGGGCCCAGAGTCAGTAACATAGCCACAGAGGACTAGAATGAAGAGTGAAGCGTCCAGCTGATAAGAAGAGAAGGTATATGCACAAGAATACCCACACTTGCAGACAATACCCACTTGACCTGGCTTCAATGACTGGATGATCAGAGCTCACCTCGAAGAAGAAAGAAAAGGAAAAAAAGAGTAATCTGATATAAGTTGATGAACTTGACCTACACCTATGGATGCAGTAGTTCTAAAGAGGGAACAAATTTTTACAGCAAGGATCATTCCCACCCCCTCCATACACAGAGTAGACAGGGATGGGCAACTTGGACATTGGCTACCCAAAATGGAGGTGGTGGTGGGGGAGGGGGTCCTAAAAAGGCAAGAAGTGACTGGATTACAAGCTTTCAAGAGGGAGCCTAGATCCAGAAGGTACAGAGGAAGGTAGAATCTCCACTGAGTAGTATTCAATCTGTCTGGGCGGGGCTGATGAAAGGAGATGCGGATAGGTCTCTTGTGATACAACAGTGAATAATTGTTATCAGGACTGATTGTGAGGGTTGGAAATGTAAAAGTAGACATTTTGTAGCAAAAGGAGGGGAGTGATTGACTTTGCAGTCCAGGAGTGGAGGTCCCTGGGACCATCAAGGGAGAAGAGCAGAGTGGGAGACTGTACCCAGAGAAACAGTGATGCCAGAGATAGAAGCAGAGACGATATCATGGAGAGGTGGAGCAGCTGGGGACTCTAGACCCAGAAAGGGAGAGGGGTTGTGTGCCTATGCCCAGGAGGGAGGGGGACAGGCTTGCAGGGTATACCCTTTGGTTGGTTGATGATGCATGTAGGAGATTGTAACTATGGCAATGAAACGATATATGATAGGATGAATGTAAAGCTAATTTTCTCCCATGTAACTATCACATAATTCACAATAAAACATTAAAAACAAAACAGCATGCAGTTACCAGATTATGTTTCCAGCCTTCCATTCTGGCAAGCTTGAACAGGGTGGCACAACCTGTGACCAGAGGATCCTGGTCTGTCCACCCCACACTCTCCTCCTTATGTGCCAGGTGCCACCATCAGGTGTGTGGTCTGACACCCCCACCCTTGACGTCCACCAAGGGGAGAAGCCAACCCACCGACCCCCGACCCCCCAGAAAAGCATTTGAAACCTGCCCATTCGAACCTGTTGCGCGGTAACGCTCACTGGCTCCACGTGTTTACGCAGAGTCTCAGATTGATCTGACAGTTTTACATCCTGAGGCAAGATACACAGTAATTAAAATGAAAAAATGTTTTGACAGCCTAAACAAATGGCTATATAAATTAGAAAGCTGTAAAAAACCAGGATAGCCAAAAATAAAGATATATAGATCAATCATGAATTAGCAACAAGGAGAGCATTTGAGTGCAGGTGTGTGAGGATCCAGAGCCTTAAAATGACAGACTCCACTTTGGCCTGAATGAAGACAGCACTCTGTGGAAACTAGCAAGACCATTCTCTCTTGCTTAGCAATTCTTTTCCTCTACCTTTCTCTGGTGTGGCACTGTAGGATAAGCACTGGACTGCTGGCCACAGGGTCCAATCCACCACCTGCTCATTTGAAACCCCATACAAGGTCCTTATGAGTCGGAACCCACTGGCCTGCGCTTAGCAACAAAGCAACAACCCTTCTCTGGTAATTAAAGCCAGGAAGACATGTGCTTTCCGACTGCCTCTAAATCTAAAATCTGTTGTAGAAGCTCCACGTTTTTGAAAAAAAAAAAAAAAACACAAAAAAACCTAACCCAGTTGCTTAGAATCTTTACGATTAACCTTCCCAAACACGCAGAGTGAGGCAGGCTGCACAAAACTTGGCTTGGTTTCCCATATCTTGAACGTGTTTTTAAGAAGACCGCCAAATAGATGATCTGTATGTGAATTTCAGTCGTTCAACTAGAAGGTGCAGAAATGCTCCAACAGCGACTGACGAAACCATTGTATCTCCCAGTTTCCGTTTTTCTTTTCTCCCATTTCTTCCAAGTAAGGCTGCACACCACTATCCTAACACATTGAAGCTTTAGGGAACTTCAAAGGAAGAAACAAAATAATTGGAAGTCATCCACAGGTGTTCTCTACCTAGAAGGGCTGGATTGTCAGAGATCAGGCATGCATTGTGGAAAATTCTTTGTGATCTGGTTTCAAAGCAGTGTTTTATTTGGCTGAATTCCTAAAGACCCCTGACCCGATTATTAGCATGCATTTCACATCCCAGTGATGAAGAAGAAAGGACTGCAGAAACACCAAAGTTTTTTGGGGTATTCATTCTAGACCCTTCTCGGCTCCTTCCTGCCCTCCGACTCTCCAACCCTTTGTTCTCTTGATTCTATTTCCTATTCTTCCTCCCGTCCCGGCCTCCTCTGGTCTTGGCATCGCCATTGGGGCAGTTTCTGCCCTGATCTGTGTGACCACTGTGAGTCACAATTGACTCCTTGGCAGTAGGCATCTTTTCTTTATTTCTTCTGGTGGTGCAATTCTTAAGCACTTGGCTACAAGTCAATAGGACTGTGGTTCAAAGTCACCAGCAGTGCAGCAAGAGAAAGACTGGGTGAGCTGATCCCGGAAACATGAAACACGTGGCTTCATTCTACTCAAACCCACCCACGGCTCCTTGGAAACCCTATAAGTTGGAACTGACTCGATGGCACTTAACAACAACAATGACATCAGAGTAGCAGACAGGATGTTTTAAATGACTGAAATAGGTCAAGTGGGGCATATGGTTAATGTGCTTGATTGCTAACCCAAAGATTGAAGATTTGAGTATACCCAAAAGTGCCTCAGAAGAAAGACCTGGCAATCTACTGACCAATCAGTCATTGAAAACCCTTTGGAGAACAGCTATTCCCTGACACACAGTGGGTGTCATGACTTAGCGTCAACTTCATGGCAATTATTGAGTTACTTTTGATGTCTTACAGAGTCATTTGATTTTCTTAAAGAAAGGATGAAATCAAGATTTTGTTTTGCTTTATAGAACCTCTCAAATGTAAATGTTGGTAACTAATGGAATTTTAAAACAACACTGCCTTCTCTCTGCCTGCCCAACAAAGCCACATCAGCATGCTACATAATGGTCCCTAAGCTGCAGACTTTGAGGGAAGTGTTAAGTCTGTCGTTGAATTCTCACTTTCCAGGTATAATCCCCGACCAGCTCACCTCATGTACAATCATACCATCTGCCAGCGGGGACTGCATGCTGCTCTGATGTTGAACAGCTCTCAGCAGAACTTCCAGGCTAGGGCAGAGTCGGAAGAAAGTCCTGGAGATCAATGTTTGTAAGTCATCCAGTGAAAACTCTATGGATCACAACAGTCTGATCCCATTATGTATGGGGTCCTCCATGAATCAGGGTTGACTCAGTAGAGGTAAGCAGCAGCAAGATTTTATTAGTTATCTATTTCTTTGAAATGAGTCCTGGTGTGACACTGTGGGATAAAGCACTGGACCGCAAGGTCATTTTGAACCACAAGATTGGCAGTTCAAACTCACCAGCCGCTCCTTGGAAACCCTGTACAGTGTTGCTATGAGTCGGAACTGACTCGATGGCACTTAACAAGCACACCAATTTTTTGAAAATAAATCACCTCCAAATTTAGCCCTGATAAGAAGAGAGGGCATATGTACAAGAACACCCACACTTGCAGATAATACCCACATGACCTGGCTTCAATGACTGAATGATCAGAGCTCAACTAGAAGAAGGAAAAGGAAAAAAAGAATAATCTGATATAATTTGATTAACTGGACCTACACCTATGGATGCAGTAGCTCAAAAGAGGGAACAAATCTTTACAGCAAGAATCATTCCCACCCCCTCCATACACACAGTAGACAGGGATAGGCAACTTGGACATTGGCTACCCAAAATGGGGGATGGGGTGGGGGGGAGGGGCTATAAAGGCAAGAAGTGACTGGCTTACAAGCTTTCAAGAGGGAACCTAGATCCAGAGGGTGTGGAGGAAGGTAGAATCTCCACTGAGTAGTATCCAATCTGTCTAGGCAGGGCTGATGAAAGGAAATGCGGATAGGTCTCTTGTGATACAATAGTGAATAATTGTTATCAGGACTGCTTGTGAGGGTTGGAATAGTAAAGGTAGATGTTTTGTAGCAAGGAGGGGAGTGATTAACTTTGCAGTCTAGGAGCGGAGGTCCCTGGGACCATCAAGGGAGAAAAGCGGAGAATGGGACCCTACCCAGAGAAGCAGTGACACTAGAGATGGAGGCAGAGACAATGACGTGGAGCGATGGAGCAGCTGGGGACTTCAAACCCAGAGATGGAGAGGGGCTGTGTGCTGATGACCGGGTTGGGGGGAGGGCTGTAGGCTAAACCCTTTGGTTGGTTGATGATGCATGAAGGGGATTGTAACCATGGCAATGAAATTATATACAATAGGATGAATGTAAAACTAATGTTCTCCCAGGTAAACTATCACATAATTCACAATAAAACATTTTTTAAAAACACACCAAGTGTACTGGTTGGATAGAGACTGGTGGACCCTTTGAGATTATGACCCTTAGTCACTGTCCTAGCTATGGAATGTTACTATCACAGAAATGCCACAGGGGAATACAAACCAATTACTCTCTCTCTCTGGTTCAAAGTCTGGAAGTCCACATTCAGGGGGCTGATTCTGGGGAGAGGTCCTGGTCTCCTTTCAACATCAGTCAGCCCAGCATTCCTTGGAGGTCTCCATGTGTCTGGACATCAATTCCTGGTTCCAGGAGCTTCACATGCAGGGACACCGGATCCAAAGGGCACACACACTCCCGGCTCTTCTATCTTGGTGGTTGTAAGTCCATCTGGTCTCTCTGTTCACCTCTCTCTCCTTTTATATCTCAGAAGAAATTAATTGAAGATGCAACCTAATTCTGTAGATTTCACCCAACCTTCGTTAGCATATAAATGAGTATTTACAACACAGGAAAACTATATCGGATCAGGGCTGATCAGATCAAATCATATCACCAGGTGGTCATGGTGATTACATCATTACATAATGCTCAACCACTGAGAATCATTGACAAATTGACACACATTTTGTGGGGACACATTTCAGTCCATGACACCCTTTTGGGTTTGGGAATTAACTCACACCCATGGATCAATTTCAGCCAAACAATAGATATGGCTGTAACAGGAACACTACCGCTGGGCAGGTACATACTCATTAGAACAACCAACCAATTCAAATCAAAAGGGCAGCGTTTACCCAAGGACGAAGTTCAGAAGGGTTAGGAAATAAAGAGGAAACAGGAAACCCAGGGAGGAAGTAGGATGAGTGAGGCTGCATTGTGGGAATTGTAATCAGTGAGATGAACCAAATATGTGTGAATTGTAGAATGGAAAACTGAGGTCTTCTCTTCAAACCTTCACTGAATTCACAATAAAAAATCCAAATGGAACCTTCACTTAATTCATAATAAAAAGTTATGTACAAAATCAAAATGGTCCAAATCTTGACTGTTTCAATCTGCTTCAGGAACTGATACCATAAACTCCAGTATCTTTCTCCCAGCTCCTTTCCCTCCGCTTTTCTTCTTTGCAAGTGGAGCAGCCCTCACCTCAAACTTGACTCACAGGAAAACAACTGCTTCTGCATCCAGTACCTCTTCAGGCTGGGATACATTGCCTCATCCCTGCTTTCTTGGATCTCCAATCCTGATGAATAGAACTGGCTACATGTTTGACTTTGGGTCCCAGCTGGTAATTTGTAGAACCGTACATCAAGGGTCTAAGGCAGAGCCACAAGTAAAATTGGAAGCCTGCAGGTTAATGTGAATCAGACACTACCCCTATTTATTAAACATTTATAGAGAGCAGGGTGCATGCTGGGTGATACTCGGGTATAGAGAGATAAGTTGGATACAGTACAGAAATCACACGAAAGGACAGAGGAATTGTCCAGGAAGCTCAGAACCTTCTAAGCAATGGCACCTTCTCTCCTGACTTCCACTCCTGGTAGACTCTTGGTGTGGCACCGGAGGATAAGCACTGGACTGCTAACCGCAAGGTCAGGGGTTCAAACCCACCAGTCACTCCTTGGAAACCCTATACAGGGCTGCTATGAGTTGGAACTGACTAGGTAACACTTAATAGTACCCCACCCCAGTGACAGCTAATAAACTTTGGTCTCTACACATCTGTCGGCCCTAGATAGTTCTAGAAATAGGAACATGAACAATTTGTTGTGACTGTCTTATTTCACTCAGCAGTTCCTTTTTATAGTGAAGTACTTGGATGATACAAAGAATTAAGTACTCAGCTACTAGCTGAAAGTTTGGTGGTTTGAACTCCCCCAGAAGAACCTCATAAGACAAGCCTGAAGATCTGCTGTAGAAAGGTCACACAACCTTGAGAACTCTAGGAAGCAGTTCTACTCTGTACACATGGGGTCACCTCGAGCCAGGATCACCTTGATAGCCACTAACAGTAGCAATGTGAATAAGGCAGTCTGAAGAAGAATCAATGTCTCTGAATGATGGTGTTCAAGAAGAAGACTGAAAGTACCCTGGACTGCCAGACAAACAAACCAATCTGTGTTGGAAGAAGTACAGCCAGAATGGTCCTTGGAATTGAGTATGGTGAGATTTTCATCTTTTGTACTTTGGACATGGAAGGCCCAGTCCCTGGAGAAGGACATCATGTTTTGTAAAGTGGACGGTCAGTGAAAAAGAAGAAGATCCCCAATGAGATGGGTTGGTACAGTGGCAGCAGCGATGGGCTCAAACATAGCAACAGCGTGAGGATGGGGCAAGGACCAGACAGTGTTTCATTCCATTGTACACGGGGCTGCTATGAGTCAGAGCTATCCTGATGGCACCTAATGACAGCCGCAACAACAGCCTCTTTCTAAAGCTGTTCATTGTGTAGTTTTAGGCCATCACAATCAAGTAGATGCTGCACCAACCAAACCATTTTGAATTTGGTTCTGAGTCTGTCACCTATTACAATAATAACATCAACCTTGTTGAAGCCCATCCCCTTAGTCACCTTCCAGCCTGTGTACTGCCATCAAGGAATCCTTTTCTGTGGCTGAATCTCTCATCAGCATCTCTGGTTCACAGGAGGATGCTGGGATGTCCTTGTCAATGCCTTTCTCAATACCATAGTGAAAACTGTCCTTCTTGGTCCTCCTAAGCACAGAGTGATCTGTCAACACCATCACTGCTATCTTCCTAAATAATATCTTCCTCTACAGCTTACCAAGAAAGGTCAAACAGCTCAACCCTCACAGAAGCAGGCTACTGTTGAATCTTGGTATTGTTTAATAACCAAGCTAAATATGGAAATACAAGTTTATCCAGCAAGTGCATGGAGTGTCATAGCTCTTGTTGTTGTTAGGTGCCATCGAGTTGGCACTGACACATAGCAACCTTATGTACAGCAGAAGGAAACACTGCCAGATCCTGGGCCAACCTCACTACTGCTGCCACGCTTGAGTCCACTTGGCCAGTCCATCTCGTTGGGGGACTTCCTGTTTTTCTCTGACCCTCCACCTTACCAAACATGATATCCTTCTCCAGTGACTGGTCCCTCCTGACAATATGTCCAAAGTA
>NW_006408574.1:7086608-7089731 GCF_000296735.1 Chrysochloris asiatica
AGGAGAAAGATGAGGCTTTCTGCTCCTGTAAAGATTTACAGCCTCGGAAACCCTGTACAGGGTCGCTATGAGTCAGAACCGACTCCACAGCACATAACAACAACAATATATATATATATATAGTTTTCTGGTTTGTAAAAATTAACACCAGCCCTTCCTCCCACAACTCTCTGCTCAGTTTGGTTCAATAATTCATTACGAGGGCCACATGGAACTCAGGCACCACATTTACCACATTCACAGTATCATGCAATGAAACACTTTTGGAGTTTATTAGGGAAGTTCACGGGTTAAAATGCAGGACCAGAAATGCTAACAACATGAATCTTGGACCAGGATAGAATCTTCTCAGCCGTGCCTGCAGACAGGCCTCTCCTCTCCGGGGTCTTGGTTTGGGGCCTGGTCTCTGACCTGCTAGGCAGGGTTGGAGACCCTTTTTTCTTCCAAAACTGATAACATTATTCACTTGCCATACAAAATTATCAACTTAAAAATTAGCCTACTATATTTGGTCAAACCTTTGACTAACTCACCCTTAATGTGGAAAGCCTGTACAGGGTCACTATGAGTTGGAACCGACTCCATGGCACTTGACAACAACACAGTGTGATGGCTGTAACTGCAGTTGCCTTGGCCAGACCAAATGATCTCACAGGATTTATAAAGATCCGTGATCGTCGTGTTCCCTACCCATGCAGACAATGTTACAAAGATTTTTTAGTACTTGTGGTGGTAGTGATGACGTACCATGGAGTCGGTTCTGACTCACAGCGCCCCTCACGACTGCTGATAAATGTCCAAAGGCCAGTCCAATCCACTATAACATTCAGCCCAAAGGTGCTGGGCTTTAGCTCCTTGGGTCAGCTAACCTAGTTCCCTAACTGTGGGGATGCTGGGTCAGAGAGTATGGATTTTGCTTCTTCCTTCTTTTTGATTGTATGTGTTTATTTCTATAAATTTCCCTCCTAGCATGGCTTTTGTTGTTTACCAAAGATTTGGGTCTGTTATATTTTTATTCTCATTTGATTCAAGGAAAGTTTTTATTTCATTTTTCATTTCTTCTATTACTCACTAGTTCTTAAGCAGGGTCATTCAATGTCCATGTATCTGATCATATCATTCCTTGATCTTCCTAGTGTAGATTTCTAATTTGATAGTGTTGTAATCTTAGAAGATACTGTGTAGTATGTCAGTGTTTTTAAATGTATTGAGGTTCGCTCTGTGGCCTACCATGTGGTCTATTCTGGAGGATGTTCCATGTGCACTGGAAAGAATGTCTGCTTTGCTGTTGCTGGCTTGGGTACTCTGTATATGAGGTCTAGTTGGTTGATTGTGTTGCTCAGTTCTTCTGTGTCTTTTCTGAGTTTCTAGTTGTTCTCTCCTTCATTCACAACAATGATTCATAACAATTCATAACTCATAACAGCCCTGAGTAAGGTTTCCCAGACTGTAAATCTTCTGTAGGAGCAGAAAGCCTCTTCTTTCTCTTGCAAAGTGCCTGGTGGGTTTGAACTGTCGACCTTGTAGTTAACAGTCTAGTACTTATCCTACAGAGCCATTTTGTTCCTCAATTCTATTAGAATTCGATTTATGTATTTTGAGGTTTTTTTCATAGATATTTATTATGGTTATACCATCTTGCTCAATTAACACGTTAATCATAGTAAAATGTCTTTATTTGTCTCATGTTGGTTTTATTTTAAAGTCAATTTTATCAAAAATTATTATTACTACTCTTGTTCCTTTTTTAATTGCTGTAAGCTTGACATTTTTCTTCATCTTTTGATTTTTAGTCGGTTTTTGTCTTTGTGTGTAAGTTGTGTCTTGTGTGGACAGCATATTAAATGACGCTGTTTTCTTATCCAGTCTGCTTCTCGCTGTCTCTTGACAAGTGCATTTAACCCATTAACGTTCAGGATAATTCTTGAAAGGTATGGATTGATTGCCACCATTTTATGTTTGTGTGTGTGTGTGGTGCTGCTGGGTTTTTTGTTCCACAAAGGTTTGTGCACTGAGTTCACTTTGTGGGTTTCCTTTTTATTTGCTTCATTCTTAATTTTTTAATGTCTACCTATCTTCATGATTTCCCTCTTTTTTGTTTTTATGTGAAGGTGTATTCATTGTCTTTGAGGTTACCCTGTAATTTATTAATTTCTTCCCCAATCTAAAACTATCTTTACCTTGAAATCTACTTGGCTTCTTTGCCACTTGGAAATTCTGTAATTACACTATTCCCTCTTTTTACCTTGTAGGTGTCTTCATTATAAACGGAAATCTCTGCTTCCCTATTTTTAGTCTTGTAGGAATCCTGGTGCAGCACTAAAGGATCAGTACTGGACTGTGAGCCACAAAGGTTGGTGGTTCAATCCCACCAGCTGCTCCTCGGAAACCCTACCCGAGGTCACTATGAGTCAGAACCGACTCAACAGCACTTAACAACATTAATAGGTTGGCTTTACTTTAAGTACTTCTGTATTTGGATTGAGTTCAGGGTGGAGTTGTCATGTATGATAGATAATCTCAGGTTGTTGTCCGCTGTTGTTGGTTCTGAGTACAAAGAACACCCTTTAGTGTTATTTGTAAAGCTGGTCTGGTTATTATAAATTCCTTTTAGTTCTGTTTATCTCACAATGTCCTAGTTTTGAAGGACAGCTTTGCGGGCATATGATTCTTGGCCGGCAATCTTGTTCCTTCAGAGTTTTGGGTATGCCATCCCATTGCCTGCATGGTTTCTGCTGCGATGTCAGGACTTAATCTTATTGACTTTCCTTTGTAGGTAACGTTACATTTTACCTGAGCTGCTTGCAGGAATTTTTCATCTTTGATGTTGCAAAAGTTAATAAGATATGTTTTGGTGATTTTCTTTTACAATTTATTCTGTTTGGGGTTCAAGCAACTTATAGAATGCTTATCTTCTTGTCTGTCATGATGTTAGGTGTCGCGCGCCCTCGCCGATAAAGGACGCGACAAGCAGGATTCTTCTGACAGTAGTTTATTGTTACAGCTCTTCTTAGGGTTATAGCTCTTTTAGCGGTGGCGGAGGACGACGTTGGGTAAGGGAGTAGCAGGAGAATATATACTCTCAAAGGAAGGCGTGGCGGGACATGACTGGTTACATGATTG
>NW_006408574.1:7089831-7096592 GCF_000296735.1 Chrysochloris asiatica
TCCTGACAATATGTCCAAAGTATGAGAGACGAAGTTTGGCCATCTTGGCCTCCAAGGAGCACTCTGGCTGCACTTCTTCCAAAATGGATCTATTGGTATTTTTTGGCAACCCATAGCACTTTCAATATTCTCCTCTAACACCACAACTCAAAGGCATCAATTCTTCTTTGGTCTGTCTTCCTTATTCACTGTCTAGCTTTCGTATGCATATGAGGTTATTGAAAATACTATGGCTTGGGTCAGGTGCAACTTAGTCTTCAAGCTGACATCTTTGCTTTTCAACAGTTTGAAAAGATTTTGTGCAGCAGATTTGCCTAATTCAATACATCGTTTGATTTCTTTACTGCTGCTTCCATGAGTGTTGATAGTTGATCCAAGAAGAATGAAGTAGTTGACAACTTCAATCTTTTCTCTGTTGATAAAAATAAAAATAAAATAACCCACTGCAAATTGATTCCTACTCAGCAACCCTGTAGGGTAAAGCAGGTCTACTCCTTGGAGTTTCTGAGATGCTACATGTTTACAAAATCGGCCTGTCTCATCTTTCTCTTGTGGAGTGGTTGGTGGGTTCATATCACCAACCTTGCAGTCAGCAGCTGAATGCTTCATCCACTCTTCTACCAGGGCTCCTGAAATCTCTATTCACTCTTAATGATACATTTCACATCTCTTTTGCTTTGGTCTTCTGACTCAGGATTCATTTTCCTACATATTTCCTAGATTCTACCAGTATAAGTACAGGGTCGCTATGAGTTGGAACCGACTCCATGGCACACAACCACCAACAACAACTGATATGAGTAATCGTCTTTGTTCAGTGAATGAGTTACCTCTTCCTGGATCAGACTTTTTAACCAATTGTGTCTCTGGAATCTGTAGGAATCTGGAATAAAGGAAAGGTAATGGATGTGGGTCTTAAAGAGAACTGTTGTCTCCTTGTCTTGTGCAAAAGCATCGCAGACACAGTCCTTATAGGGTCTTTAGGAAAGGGTGAACTAACATCCCGAGTGCCCGTGGGTAGGAAGGCCAACAATCACAAACACATGGAAAGAAAGGTATCAATTATAGTTGCACCATGTGTCCTATTTTGCACAAAATAATATTAACTTGTCATGGCACTTACACGTTTACATATTTTGAAAAAGAACAGAGTCTTTCAGTGCTATAACTCCATTCTTAAGGAACCTTGATGGCGTATTAGGTTATGTGTTGAGCTGCTAACCTCAAGGTCAGCAGTTTGAATCCACCAGCTGGATCCACAGGAGAAAGATGAAGTCTTCCATTCCCATAAAGATTTGCAGCCTATATGGGGTCCTTATGAGTTAGAACCGACTCCCCGGCACACAACAAGAACAACTCCATTTTTGGAAGCTGTACAGTCAGAATGTTCCTTAGAAACAAGACTTCCATAACTTCATGTCATGAACTTTGGACGTGTTATTAGAAGAAACCATTCCCTGGAGGAGAACATCATGCTTGGGAAAGTTGACAGCGGAAAAGAGGAAGAATCTCAATGAGACTGGTTGGCACAGAAGCGACAACAATGGATTCAAATGGAGCTGTGAATGTGGGGATGGTATAGATCTGGTTCCTTCAGTGATGCACAGATTTGCTGTGATTTCGAACCAATCCCACCTAACAGCAGCAACACTATAACTCTATTTAGTGTCAAGTCTTAACCACGTTGACCATGGCATTCTCTGTAAACATTTTAATGATCTAAGAATTATGTCTTAAATCAGAAAAACTAGAAAACTGGACTAACCATTTAGCTAGATTATTTTGTTGGAGTCCTGGTGTGGCACTGTGGGCTAATGCGTCAGACTGCAAAGTCATTTGAACTGCAAGGTTGGTGGTTCAAGGTCACCAGCTACTCCTTAGAAACCCTAGACAGGGTTGCTATGAGTTGGAATTGACTCAATGGCACTTAATAACAACAACAACATTTTGTTAGTACAGTGATGTCACTGATTTGTCTCTTCTATGAAGACTTCTGGTGTTTGTGTTACGTCCTATATTATGCTCTACCTACTTAGATATGTCGTTAAGTGCCATTGAGTCATTTCTGACTCATAGTTACCCTGCATAGGGTTTCCAAGGATGGCTGGTGAACTTGAACTGCCAACCTTGTGATTCAAACAAACTTTGCAGTCCAGCAGCTCATTAACCCACAGCACCACACAGGGACTCCAAAAATTATATGATGACTTCCACCCTCCTAACAGTTCAGTCCCTGGTTCAATGGTCTTCATCTCAAAACTTGGGCAAAATCTGAGTGCCTCCTAGAGTTACCATAAAACAATGAATACAACAACAACAACAACAATCTCAATCCTGTTGCTGTTAAATTCATTCTGTAATTCTCTATGGGAGCAGTCAGCACCACCTTTCTCCTGCAGTGCAGCTGATGGGTTTTGAACTATCTACTTTCCCTTAGCCCAGTGCTTACTCCACAATGCCACCAAGGTTCTTAGAAGAGCTGAAACTTGACTATAAAGGGGCCTTGATATTAGAAAGAAATGTTTCCTTCGACTGCAAGTATTTTTCACTATGAAACCATCTGAAATCCACCGCCATCAAGTTCATTCCAACTCATAGGGACCCGACATAGGGTTGCCGAGGCTAAGTTGTTACGGTAGCTGACAGCCTCATCTTTCCCCCACAGAGTGGCTAGTGGACTGGAACTGTCGACCTTGCAGTAGATAGACCAACAGGAACAATAAACCACATAGTCGCATTTGGATACATATGAACACCTGTGGTCATACTGTGAACATGTGGTTTCTTCCGGAAACAACATTATTTCAGCTTCCTTTTAAATTGTTTCAAGATTAACTGCCAACCTGAACAGCATTAAAATGCGAAATTGTCCCTTGCATAATGCCTCTCTGGAAATCACTGTCGCCATCTACTAACTGCTTCCACTTAAAGATAAAAAATGCGCCTGTGTTTAATTCTTTAGACGGGCATCCACAAAGGTGTGTGCAAGCCCCAGATAAAGGAGGCAACTCCGGTGATGCCCCTTTGTCGGTGTGTGTAAAGTTATAAAGGCACGCAAGTTCTCTTGACAGAATGCATGTTTATTTATAAGCCCCAAATGATTGGAAATAAAGTGTCAAGTCATACATTGTATGAAACAGACATATTGAAAAAGTGAAATGATATAAACCCATCTATGAAAAATCATCACGGTTGGTTTTGTTTTGTTTTTCTTCCCAAATGAATGCCTGACTGCTTTTATCTTTTCCCTGAAGGCTTTTCTTTCAGACTTGAAGGAAAAATTACACAAAAAAGGACACGTTTTCATGAATCTGAAGGCTGACATTTTTTATAATAAAAAGAAAAATGTTGAAGTAACACTAAGTGGGGGGTCACCAGTGTTAAAAACGAGGTGACCAGCTAGGGAAGGTTGATGTGACATTCTTAATTTGAGCAGAGTGAAGACTAAAGCCTTTAAAAGTAAAAACAGCTCTACATTCGGTGAAAAGTCACTTGTAGAAGAATCATCTCTTCTGGAAACATTTGGTTTTCTCCAAATCATATACATGTTGTTGTTGTTGTTAGGTGCGGTCGAGTAGGTTCCAATTCATCATGACCCTATGTACCAATTCATCATGACCCTATGTACCACAGAAGGAAACACTGCCCAGTCCTGTGCCACCTCACAATTGTTACGCTTGAGCCCCTTGCTGCTAACACTGTGCCAATACATCTCGATGGGGTTCTTCCTCTTTTTCACTGACCCTCCACTTTAGCAAGCCTGATAGCTTTCTCCTGGGACTGGTCACTCCTGATAACATGTCTAAAGTATTAGAGACAAAGTCTGGCCATGTAGACATCTAAAAGCACCTTACTTGATGTATACCCTGGTTAGTTTACTAATAATCCCAATCTATAAACTTCCATCTGGAATTCCCAGGTGGGGGAGGTAGAAAAAGATCTCTGTATGCATCATGTAGGGAGCTCTGGTAGTTTAGTGGATTATGAGTGCTAACCACAAAGTCAACAATTCGAATATAACAGTCACTTCCGGAGAGAAAGATGAGGCTTTAGATTTACAGCCTCCTAAGCCCTGTGTAGGGTCACTGTTAAGTAGGAACTGACTTGGTGGCACACAACCATCATCATCACCATATACTAACTATGACTTCTGGTCAGAGGATTCAATGCCTAAAGCAATGTTGTTGTTAGGTGCCACTGAAGCAGTTCTGACTCCCAGCAACCCTGTATTGGGTTTCTGAGGAGCAGCTGGTTGGTTTGAACTGCGCACCTTGCGGTTTGCAGTCCAGTGCTGATCCCACAGTGTCACACCAACCTGCAGCAAAAGGAATGTAGAAATGCATGGTGACTGACCAGGTGAATGGAACTCTGCCAACTGTCTGAGAAATCACAAGCAGACATTGTGTGTGCTCACTACCTGACCTGGAAGGCAGTGGTGGCTTAGTGGTAGAATCCCCGTGTGTCATGCCAGAGATCTGGGGTCGATTCCTGGCCACCACCCATCTGGCTGTGGAGACTTGTGTGTTGCTAGGGGGCTGGACAGGTTTCAACAGACCTTCTAGAGGAAGGTGGACTAAGAAGAAAGGCCTGGAAATTTTCTTCCAAGTATCAGGCAGTGAAACACTGTGGCTCACAATGGTCTGATTTTTGCCACTGGCATGGGTAAGGCACAAGATGGGACAGTATTTTGCTTTGTTGGGCATTGTTTGTTGCTTTTGTTAAGTGCCATCAAGTCAGTTCCTTGCTGTTTAAACCGACTTTGTAGTCTAGCATATTAACCCACAGCACCACACCAGGGCTCCCTATTGTGCACGTTGTTGTGATGTGCCGTGGACTCGGTTCCAACTCACAGCGACCCTGTACAGTGTTTCCAGTGTAAATCTTTACGGGAGCAGAAAGCCTCGTCTTTCTTCCGCGGAGCAGCTGGTAGTTACAAACTGCTGACCTTGCGGTTCGCAGCCCGATTCGTAACCACTACGCTACCAGAGCTCCTTTTTGAAGATCATCTCCAGGGCATCTAATCACAACCACCTCACCGACCCTGGGAAACTCCTTTACCTTTTTCGTTCTCTGGCCCCATCATCACACTCCCTCCAGGTATCTGTAAAAGGATAGGGACACAGGCTACACCCCATTCCAAGACTTCTTCAGGGAGCTCTACGATTACACTGAGCTCCTAATACCTTTCAGCCTAAGGGGCTCATCTTCTGGCACTAAATCTGACAATCTTCACTGCCATTCATAACGCTTACAGTGGCTAAAGAGTCAGAAGTGGTCCACCTCTCCTGGTGTGTCATAGTCTGGAAGCTCAGCTAAAACCTGTCCACCCTGGTGGCATAGCTTCCGGAATCACAGCAACATGCAAGTCACCACAATAGGACACAGACAGACAGACAGACAGATGTGCATATTCCTATGCCATGGACATCCTGGTTGGTGAGGTAAATAAAGGCTGCACCAGAACAGGAAGCAGCTCTCTGAGGATGTATGACCACAACAGCCACAGTGGATGTGAGCAGACTGACCTTCATGAGGACAGCTCAGGGCCAGACAGCATTTGGTTCTGTTATGGAAGAAGGCTGCTGTGAGTTGGAGCACACTCAGTGGCAACAACAACAAACCAGGACCGATGGACGGATGCTCCACTCTTACACGCAGCCATAACACACTCAGTTTGCCCAGGGCATTGTGGGAAGGGTACAGACAGCACCCTCACAAACAGCCCAGGAGAGGAGGCTCCTTCAGCGACGGACGCGGTGTGATGCCCTCACGTCTAAATCGACAGGTTCATGTATAGCGTCCTTTATGTCACTAATGAAAGGACGTGACTTTGTTCAAATGCCAAAAACCTCACAAAGGAAAGAACTAAAAATGACATACTTAAACCATCATCACTCTCACCACCCCTGCCAAAAACTAAAAAGAGAGAGAGAGCGAGAACAGCTTTTCCTTTATAACCACTGAGCATCTTTAATCCTAGAAGAATTCTCATCGTACAATAGACTAATGTAGTCCTGAACAAAGTCCATTACAAATCAATATCCCAGTGTTTCTTTCCTAGCCATCCCAAATTTCAAAGGACTAGATGACCCTGCTGTGTATTTCTGCTAGTTCAAAGTCTAAACGAAGCTGGCAAGAGAAAGGGGCCCACAGAGTTCAGCTGACTCTGGGCGAACACAGCATGCTTATTGGGTACATATCAAAATGAGACTCCACTCTCGCTGGTTCACGATGGCAGGCTAGCAAACCTGTCAGTGTACATATTCTGAAATAAAGAAAGCCAGTCTGGATTTTATTTCTTAACTGTATAACACTTCACAGCATGCATAGAAATGGTAATGTCCAAAATTAAGGTGGTACGAAGGACAAAAAAACAATTTCCATGAATAATTAGGAAGCAGATTAATGTCTCATATTATACATGCTGAACGCCACTGTGCTGAGTCTTTGGCCGCTTGCATCTATTTTGATACTTCCGTTTAGTTTCAAATCTGCAACTACAGCTAGTTGCTTAGTTTCAAATACGAAAGTTCTGAGTTCTACTGGGTCATTGTTTCATATTTTTTTACTTTAATATTATTGTGGATATATATATATATACACACATACAAGTCCTGGTGTGGCATTGTGGGTTAATGCGCTAGACTGCAAAGTCAGTTTGAACTGCAAGGTTGGTGATTCAAGCTCACCAGTTGCTTCTTTGAAACCCTCTACAGGGTCGCTATGGGTCAGAATCGGCTTGATGGCACTTAACAACATAT
>NW_006408574.1:7103302-7105775 GCF_000296735.1 Chrysochloris asiatica
CGCACGTGGAGAAAGACAAGGAAACAAGAAGGAGGAAGTTGAGGTCGGCGCCATCTTGTAATGGCGTTTGTAGCTCTCAACAGTTAGGAAAGTTTTCTTCCAACAACTATTAGACAATTTTCTCTGTGCTTTTTATTGTCGCTTCCTGTTCTAGAATTCTAATCACCTGTAGTGCCGTCTCTTCATTGTGCCCCATGGAAATCTTAGGCTTTCTTCCGACTTCTTCATTCTTTTTTCTGATTGTTCTTCTAACTTACAAGTACAGAGATTTTTCTTCAAGCTCACTGACTCAGACTTCATTATATTTCACTGTAATACTTGACTGTCTTCTCAAGCTTCCCTTTGAAATGTTCTGCTCAATTCTTTTACCTTCCCATTTCTTCCATTTGCTTTAGCACCTCTACACTGGAGAGCAAGTTTCAGAGTCTCTCCTGACATTCATTTTGCTCTTTTCTTTCTCTCCTGTATTTTAATGACCTTTTGTTTTCTTCCTGTATGATGTTCCTGATGTCATCTCACAACTCTTTTGGTCTTCTGTCATTAATGTCTAAAGCATCACATCTGATCTTGAGATGGTCTCTAACGTCAGGTGGATATATTCAAGGCCATGTTTTGGTTCTTGTGGACTTGCTTGAATTTTCTTCAGCTTCAGCGTAAACTTGCACATAAGCAAATCATGAACTCTTCCACAAAACCCATTAACAATTAGTCCATTTTTCCCTCAACGTTCTCTCTTCCCACTGCCCTCTTGGCCTCAGTCTCTAGCAACCACCAATCTGATTTCTGTTTCTATGGATGAGTCTGGTCTGGACCTTTCATGGCAACAGAATCTTACAGGATGTGGTCCTTGATGTTTGGCTCTTTTGACTTCTCTTGATGTTTTCAACATCCCTCCTTGCCGTACACTTTGTCAGAACATCATTGCTGTTTATATTGCTGGTAATCCTAAACTGTGTGAATATACACTTGACTGGACCACTTGGAATGCAACATCAGGGATTGCCTGACTTCCTGAGGGGTAAGATTCAGGAGCAGCACAAATCATGTTCCCAGGAAGAATTGTGAGCAAGCTGAGGTGGGAAGCAGTGTGGAACATACCTCCACACAGGACTGGGCTTCTGGGTGATCTCGGGGAAGTCATTTCCCATCTTGGCCTCAGTCTGCACCAATAGGGGATGGAATTAAGTGGAAATCAGATACAGATATGATAGCTTCCGTCATAAACTTTCCCACAACTTACACAAACACTCACACACTAGGACTTGGACATAGGTCAGTGTCTGGGAGACCAAGGCAGAGGAGAGGGGTCCACTGTAGAGGGTCAGAACCTTCTAGATCAACCTTCTCTGGTGGCACCTGGGGAGATTGCCTCCTTGGGCAAAAAGGCCCTGAGCAGCCACTCCTTAGTGCATGACCCTCGAGGGCCACTCTTCATTCTCCCCTCAAGACCCTCCTTCTGTAAGGCAGTGTTTGTATCCATTCAGCCAGAACCTCAGACAGCTCTGTCATGAGGGCTTCTGTGAGTCTGGAGGCTTAAGACAAGGCTCCATTTACTCAAGGCAGAAGGACAGATCCAACCAGGACCAGTGATGTTCTTTCGCTCTCTCACTCCCTCTCTAGGCCCTCTTACTCTCTCCCTCTGACTAAACTCTCTCTCACACGCACACACACACACACACACACACACACACACATACACACACACTCTAATCCATCATTCACTTTCCAATCCCAAACAATGGCATCACTTTAAATGTCTCCTTTCCCTCCTCCCTAAAGCTCACCGCACTAACGGGGTTCTTGGCTTTGCCTCAATAATGGATTCCAGATCCCTTTCTCCAGCTCCACTTTCACCCCGGACCGCGCAACACAGCGATCTCTAGAAAGTTCTCTGTGAACAGTTCTCTAATGATGACTCTCCCTCATCTCTGGACTGTTCCAGTAAGAATGTGCTTCTCAAAACTGAAATCAGATCAAGTTCCTCTCCCACCTCAAACATCCCACTCCACGCCACCACAGAGAGAGATTCCTCTCCGATCTACAGCTGGGCTCCTGTGTGTCCCAGATGCCCCTTCTCTGGGACTCATTGCAGCACCTACAACGTAGCTGGTCCTCAGGGGATGTTGTCTTGGGTAGGGTGGTGGCCAAGAGGCTACCACCCCCTTCACTTGGTGGATCCAGGCTCAACTCAAGACTTCCTGACATGTGTTGCAATACCTTTCTGTGAAGAATGAAGAGGACACACTTTAGATCCATGGTTCCCTCTGAAACCTTGCCCTGGAATCCATTTTTTTCTTGAATCCCAGCCCAAGGAGCCCCTTCCTTAGTTGTGAAACTTGGAGTTTCCTGAAACCCAAGTGTCTATGCAGGTGTGTGAGACTCCTGGACACTTAAGAGAGGCTTCTATAATATGTGTAAAGTTCAAAAATGTTTCAAATGCTGATTGAATAAAAGGATGACGATAAGCACATCT
>NW_006408574.1:7107710-7112913 GCF_000296735.1 Chrysochloris asiatica
TGAGGTTCATGAAAATTTTCTGGATCCTAATAGTGATGATTTGACATCCTTAGACAACGTTCAAGGTTAAACAAACTCTTATACAATGTGGATGATGAACAAGAATGGGTTAAACTCCTTACCCAATTGAATAGAACTGAGAACACAGAAGTAAATCCATCCATCCATCGGTGGCTAATCTTCAACAAAGGACCACAATCCATTTAATTGACAAGAAACAGTCTTTAACAATTGATGCTGGCTTGACTGGAGATCTATACGCAGAATCAGGCACCATACCTCACACCAGAAAATGTATCAAAGAACTAAATGTTAAGCCTAAAACGATAGCATTCCTGGAAGATAAGCTAGGGTCAAAACTAAGGAACCTAATTTTCAACATAAACAACCCATGATACAAAACTGAACATGCAAGAGCAATAGAAGATAAATTAGGTAACTGGGAACTTCTAAAAATCAATCCGTATGCTCATCAAAAGACTTCAGCAAGATTGTCAAAAGAGAACCTACAGGCTGGGGAAAAACCTTTGGCAAAGACATATCTGATTGGGATCTAATCTCTAAAATATATAGAAAAGTCCAACAATTCAAAAGCAAAAAAACAAGAAATCAAGTTAAAAAGTGGTCAAAGGGTATGTCCCTGAAGAGGACATTTGGGCCACTAACAAATTTATGAGAAGATACTTGTGATCATTAGACATTAGAGAGAAGCACGTCAAAACTACAGTGAGATATTGTCTCCCTCCTGGAAAGTGGCAATCATCAGAAGAGAAGAAAACAGCAAATGCTAACAAGGTTGTGGGGAGTAGGACCTCCTTTACGTTGCTGGTGGAAGTATAAAGTGGTACAGCCATGTGCAAACCAGTATGGCACTTCCTCAAGAAGCTAGAAATAGAGGACACAGTGATGGTCACTACCTAGACATAACCAAACACCCTGCAGGATTGGAACCATTCTCTCATGGAACAAATTGGTCGATTGGCATAAAGATAATGTTTAGTTCATAAAGACAATGGTCTACCTCCTAGTTTGGGAACAGTATTTGATGTCTTAAAAGTTTGTGAATGGCCATCTAAGATACAACTATTGGTCTATTCCCATCTAGAGCTATAGAGAATGCAAGAAACTAAAGGACTCTGGGAAGAAATTAGTCCACGGGGTGAATGACCCACCAGAACCACAGCCTCTTCTAGTCTGAAACCAGAATCAATAGATGGTGCCCAGCAGCCACTACTGACTATTCTGACCAGGGACACAACACAAGTTCCTGGTTAGAATATGAGAAAAATATAGGGAAAAAAACTCAAATTCCTATAAAAGACCTGACTTCTTGGACCAATAGAGACTAAAGAAGCTTCCAAGATTACTGCTCTAAGATACTCTTTAAAGCCACTCCCGGTGGACACGTTTCATGCTAATAATAGATTGGTTTATGAAATAAACAACAACACCCATGGACACTGAGCTCCATGAAATTATCAATTATGTGAGACCAGAGTCAACATTCACCCTGAAACAAAGCGGAGAGGGAGAGGATGGCCAAGGAAGCTCCAATAATGGGAACTGAGCACAAAGAATTGTTGTTGTTGTTGTTGTCAGGTATCATCGAGTCGGAGCCGACTCATAGTGAACCCATGCACAGCAGAACGAAACAGTGCCCAATCCTGGGCCAACCTCACTACCACTGTCACACTTGAGTCCATCAATGATGCCGTCTGGCCGATCCATCTCGTTAGGGGGTCTTCCTCTTTTTCTCTGACCCTCCACCTTACCCAGCATGACATCCTTCTCCAGCGACTGTTTCCTCCGGACAATATGTCCAAAGTATGAGAGACGAAGTTTAGCCATCTTGGCCTCCAAGGAGCACTCTGGCTGTACTTATTCCAAAACAGATCTATTGGTTCTTTTGGCAGCCCATGGCACTTTCAGTATTCTCCTCCAACACCACAACTCAAAGGCATCAATTCTTCTATGATCTTCCTTATTCACTGTCCAGCTTTCGCATCCATATGAGGCTATTGAAAACACCATGGCCTGGGTCAGGCGCACCTTAGTCCTCAAGCTGACATCTCTGCTCTTCAATACTTTAAAAAGTTCCTGTGCAGCAGATTTGCCCAGTGCAATACGTCGTCTGATCTCTTGACTGCTGCTTCCGCGAGTGTTGATAGTTGATCCAAGAAGAATGAAGTCCTTGACAACTTCAATCTTTTGTCCATTGATAAGAATGTTGTTTATTGGTCCAGTGGTGAAAACTCTATGAATAGCAGAGAAACAAAGAATTAGTGTCGTGGAAATGCTAACCCACTGGAGACATTGTCTCCAAAGTCACCGAATAAGTGGTATAAATGTTGTCCAAAAATTAAAGGAAATGAATCCATATTTCCAATGTCTTCTGCTTGATGAGTTTCTTGCCCACTTCAAGCAGACCTCCTCAAGGGATCTGATGATTTAGGCCTTTGCATGTGGGCCAATACTTTTGAGTTATGGTGTTGGAGAAGAATATTAAAAGTACCATGGACTGCCAAAAAAACCAATAGATCCATTCTGGAAGAAGTGCAGCCAGAGTACTCCTTGGAGGCCAAGATGGCCAAACTTTGTCTCTCATACTTCAGACATATTGCCAGGAGGGACCAGTCACTGGAGAAGGATATCATGTTTGGTAAGGTGGAGGGTCAGAGAAAAAGAGGAAGACCCCCAACGAGATGGATTGACCAAGTGGCAGCATCGATGGACTCAAGCATGGCAGCAGTAGTGAGGTTGGCCCAGGATCGGGTAGTGTTTCATTCTGCTGTGCATAAGGTCACTATGAGTCAGTGCCGACTCTATGGCACCTAACAACAACAACAACAATGTGGGCCAAATGCATACATGAGGAACAGGAGCGGACTCCGTGCCGCCATTTTCTTTGTGTTCACTGGAGCCAGTTTGGCTGGAGTGTCTTCCATGTGTGGGTTCCTTTGAGAATGCTTGTCCCTCATGTCCACTGTGTGGGTGTCTAGGTGACTAGCGATAGTGCCATCAGTCTGTGGAGCCCGGACCCTGGTCACTACCTGGCATTGCAATGGCCAGGGAGTTCTCTGTAGACTTGGAGAGGAGCTGCCTGCTGCCCCTTTGAAGGGGTGGGACCCTCCTGCCCTCTGGGTTCCTCACTAGCACCACATGTGACTTGTGACAACCACACCAGGACTCACATCCTGTGGATTTTTTAATTCTTCTTTCACCCCACTGACCTGTGTTTGGTGTCCAGGGCCTGACCCCATGATGGAGACCTCTAGTCCACCTCCATCCATGGTACAGCTGCTTTTCCTTCCTCCTGCCCACACAACGTCCTTCTCCTGAGGGTCTCTCCCTCCCATCAATAACCAGAGGGCACTCTCCTCCCCATCCTTCAGAGAGCCACCATCCACCTCCCTGAGGCAGGGGGTGGGTGCTTGACCAGGAAAAGCCAGAACCCCCTCAGTCAGCAGAGAGGAATGAGGACCATGTGTTAACAGTCTTGTCCCTGTCATCCGAGGTACACTGGATTGTCAGGTTCCAGGCTGGTCAGTTGACAATTTCCTGATGTGTCCTCTATGGTTCACTCAGTGTCCCTGACCCACAGTGAACTGGAATATTTCTGTCCCTTGTATGTGGGGACAGATTTTAAGGAAGGAGAGTTGAAGTAAGTGCCATTGGATCTCATTGAGACCTACACATCTGATAGCAATACTTCTGTTTCTACCATGGAGACTACAAACCCACATTCCAGAACCAGCTCAGATCCTTAACCATCGGCTGACTGACAGTAACAGCTCACTGGAGCTGCTCACCTCAGTCTCTTCATCTGTAAAATGGGAATGAAAACCTATATCAGGTAGTGTGAATGGTTCTGTAGAGTCCTTCAGAAACACTTGTAATATAGCTTCTTGAAAAATTGAAAAAGTCCCTATATATTTATTCACAAGACTGTTAAGGTCAAATGAGAGCGTTATGAAATGCCATCAGTCAGTTCTAACTCATGCAACCCTGTGTCCTGAACCATCGTCACGATACTTGTTATGGGGAAACCCATTGTTGAAGTCACAGTATCAATTCATCTCCTTGAGGGTCTTCCTCTTTTATGCTTTCTACTTTACCAAACATGATGTCCTTCTCCCGGGACTGGCCCCTCACGATAACAGGTCTGAAGTATGAGAGATGATGAAGTCTCACCATCCTAGCTTTTAAGTAGCATTCTGGTTATACTTCTTCCAACACAGACTTATTTGGTCTTCTAACAGTCATTGCTACTTTCAATATTCTTCACTGACACCATAAGTTAAATGAATTGATTCTTCTGCGGGCTTCCTTATTCATTATTCAGCATTCTCATGAATATGTGCTGACTGAAAACATCATGGCTTGAGGCAGGCCTACCTCAGTCATCAAAGTAGCATCTTTTCTTTGGAACACTTTGAAGACATCTTTTGTAGCAGATTTTCCCAGGGCAATGCATAGTTTAGTTTGTTGACCGCTGCTTCCGTGAATATTGATTGTGGATCCAAGAGAAATGAAATGCTTGACAACTTTAGATAGTGACTTAAATTAAGTGGAAAATCAAAGTGGCAAAAGAGCCAGGTGTCCGTGAGTGGTTGAGGCCTCCCTAAAATGGGACGGACCATCCTGGCTCCTGGCTCTGCCCATTCTCACTTGGTCCAGAAGAAACTGTGTGTGGACATTTACTCCATCTGAATATCTGACACTGACCAATCAGCATAGACATGACCCTGGAGGTGGAGCCAAGGGTCCTGAGGCTCCTCCCTGTGGAATTAACCCAGTAGTTGCCAGGTCACAGGTGGTCCTAGGGTGGGAGAAGGTCCCGGCTGTCTGAGGGGCATTCCACAGGGAAAGCAGAAGGTCACGAACAGGAAGTTCTAGGATCCCCACTCAAGTTCCTGCAAAGCCATTTATCTTTCCTCTTACAGACTTGACTCTGTCAGAAGCTTGCTCCATAGTAGTCAGTGGACTGTTTCTAGCTCTGACAGTTTCTTGATCCAGGCCTGTGGGGACTTGGTCAGGTGGGAGGCATGCATTCCTGGTCACAGACAGAACACCTCACCTGGCCCCCTGTTATGGATTGAACTGTGCCACCCCCTCCCCCAAAAAAGGTGTCCACTTGACTAGGCCAGGAGTCTCCATATTATATAACTATACTCCACTTTATAACCTGAAGTAATCATTCAGT
>NW_006408574.1:7113844-7114877 GCF_000296735.1 Chrysochloris asiatica
GCACCTTAGTCCTCAAGCTGACATCTTTGCTCTTCAACACTTTAAAAGGGTCTTGTGCAGCAGACTTGCCCAATACAATACATTGTTTGATTTCCTGACTGCTGCTTCTATGGATGTTGATGGTTGATGTAAGCAAAATGAAGTCTTTGACAACTTCAATCTTTTCTCCATTTATGTGGATGTTGTCTACTGCTTTCAGTCAAGATCCATTTGATATCAGCAATGATATCCTTCATCCCACATCCTTGTCTGAATCCTCATTCCACAATCTCATTGAAGACAAGGCTCAGAGAGGTAAGTGACCCCTTGAAGTCACACAGCTAGTGTCTCTAGAACCCAAGTCTCCAAATGCAATGTATCCCCTACCTCAGCAGCTGGAGGACACATAGCAACTTGGCTTACATATAATTCCTCCGCTAACTGCTTTTTATACAAGCAAATATCTAGATCAGCCCCAAAGAACCTGTTGCCATCAAGACGATTCCAACCCTAGCAGTCGTAGAGGACAGAGTCGAATTGCTCCACAGGATTTCCAAGGTTTTCAGTCTTTTACAGAAGTAAACAGTCTCATCTTTCTCCCCCAGAGTCACTGGTGGGTGTGAACTTCTGGCCTTTTGGTTAGCAACAAAGCCAATCACTAGACCACCAAGGCTCCTTGAATGTATACATTGATACCTTTATCTTACAGGTGGCAGTCTTGGTGTGGTGCTGCAGGATGATGCACAGGAGTGCAAAGTCGATTTGAACCGCAAGGTCAGTGGTTCAAACTCACCAGCTACTTCTCAAAAACCCTATACAGGGTCGCTATGAGTTGGAACTGACTCAACAGTGCTTAACAACAACAATCTTGCAGATGGATGAATGTGTTCTCAGGCACACACTACCTGCCTCCTGGTGGATGTGGTAGAGACTAGGAGTATGAACACAATTCTGTTCAAGCCAGATTCAGAAAAGGCCGTGGAATGAGGGATATCATTGCTGATGTCCGATGGATCTTGGCTGAAAGCAGAGAATATCAGAAAGATGTTTACCT
>NW_006408574.1:7117062-7118116 GCF_000296735.1 Chrysochloris asiatica
TCACCTATAGAACTGAGTCAGACTGCTCCATATGGTTACCTATAGGTAACAGACTGTCTCATCTTTACTCAAGGAGCAGCTGGTGTGTTCAAAGCCCACCTTTCAGTTAACAGCATAGCAGAATGTTGTCTGATAGAGTGCTGGAAGATGAGCCCCTCTAGGGCGAAAGGCAGCCACAGTGCATGGTGGCACTCAGAATACAACCTCGGGCTCAGGCATACCAGCAAAGATGAAGAAGGCCCAGGGTCAGGTAATGTTCTGCTGGGCATGAGGTCACCATGAGCTGGAGTCAACTTAATGGCAATGGACAACAACTATGAGAAGAAACTCAGGTCTGATAAAGACCAGTGCTCACGACAGGTTTGTTGGGAATAGTGTGGGTCTATGGGACATGGCTCTGAAATTCCTGAGTCCGTGGTTTCCTGGTAGGAATCCAAGCAGGACATTGCCTTTGACTCACTTCTTAGCCTCAATGTCTCAGTCTGCACCTCTGGACGTCTGGAATCTGCTTAATGCTTCTGTCCTAGCTCTCCACAGTTTCTGACAAAAGCACAGAAAAAGCCAAGTTGGGCATATCTCCACACACACACACACACGCACCCCCGCCTGCTGTGATAGCTAACTCTTTCTTCTTACAACATGGTTTGTAATGATAGCCTAGTTCTCAAAATTCCCAGCTTCTTTCTTGAGTATTTTCCTGCCATTCACTTCTTTCTCTCACCTCCTTAGTTGAATTCTTATAGATTTTTCTTCATCTTGCCTCATCTCCAGAATCATAGTTTGTGTTTTGTTTTTGACTCAAGTAATTTAGTTTGTTTTCTGCTTGCTGCCTAAGTAAACCACTTCCACAAAGTATGCAGCCTCATATTACAAATCCCAAACGCACCCTATAGCTTTTAAAACCAACCTGTGGCCATCGAGTTGACTTCAACTCATGGTAACCCCATAGTGTCAGAGCAGAACTGTGTTCCGCAGGATCTTCGTTTGGAAGTAGAGCACTGGAGGTTTTTTCCAAGGTGGGTTTGAACCACCAAACATCAGGTTAGTAACTGAG
>NW_006408574.1:7119271-7146105 GCF_000296735.1 Chrysochloris asiatica
CTGGTAGTTCATGGTATACTCAATATTCTTCACAAACACCGTAATTTAAATGCATCAATTCTTCTTCATTCTTCCTTATTCATTGTCCAATTTTTGTGTGCATATGCGGTGATTGGATATTTCATGGTTTGGGTTGGGTGCACTTTAGTTCTCCAAGTGACATCTTTGCTTTTTAAACACTTTAAAAAGAGATCTTTTGCAGCAGATATACCCAATGCAATACATCATTTGATTTCTTGACTGCTGCCTACATGGGTGTTGATTGTAGATCCAAGTAAAATGAAATCCTTGAACACTTCAATCTTTTCTGTTTATCATGATCTTGCTTTTGGCTGGATTAAATTATATCTACTCCTCTGTTGTTGCTGTCCTCTCCTGGTTTTCTTCTTTTATTTTGGGGGTCTTTCTTTTGCTGTCTCTTTGCTTCTCTTCTGACCTATAGGAGTTCCAGTGTTCCATCTGTGCTTCTGCGTCCCTCAATCTTCACAAGACCTATGTTTACCTCAACTCCATGCTTCAGCAAGGTTCACATCTTTCTTACTGACCCTGAGGTTCATGACAGCGTCCTGCTGTAAGAAATGGATGATTCAAACTCACATTAGGGATTAAACTCATCTTCTTTCTTTTTTTTCAATGTTCTCCTTCCTTTAGGATTTCTGATCACTCCCATCTTACTCGTCTACGATTCCTTCCCATCTGCTTTCCCCTGACAATCAATCAGAAAAAAAGTCATAAAGATTTTACCTCCAGACAACTAAGTGTACGTTGTCTATCTTTCCTGACAACGTCATCTTTAAAGACCTTCCTTTGATCCACTACTGGTATGCCAAAGAGCCCCTGTGGCTCAGAGGTTATCTGCTCAGCTGCTAACTGAAAGATTGGTGGTTCAAACCTACTCATCACTCCAAAAAAGAAGACTCGGTGATCTACTCTCATAAAGAAGCCAAGATGGCGCAGTGGTGAAGCATTCAGGAGCCAACCAGAAGGTTGGCAGTTTGAACTCACCAACTGTTCCACTGGAGAAAGATGTGGTAGTTTAATTCTGTACAAATGTATAGCTTTGGAAACACTATGGGGAAGCTCTACTCTGTCCACAATCGGACAACAAACAGCAACAACCCATCCGTCAGTGTGTCCTACATGGTGGCTTGCATGTTGCTATGATGCTGCTGGAAGATATACCACCAGCGTTTCACATACCAGCAAGGTCACCCAGGGTGGAAAGGATTCAACAAGCTTCCAACCAATGACAGACCAGGAAGGAGGCATGGAGATCGACTTCTGAAGATTAGCCAATGAACATTCTTCAGTTTACGTTCCAACAGAACAATGTCCAATATTGTGTTAGCAGATGAGTCCCCTAGGTTGGAAGACACTCAAAATACACAGTAGCCGCTAACAGTGGACTCAGTGACCATGAGAGTCATTCAGGGTTGAAAGTGTTCTGTTCTGTTGTACCTGAGTCTCCATGAGGTGGAGCCAACCCAACTGCAATAGGATTGCATTTGCTTTCATTGAGATCGTCCTCCACTGCCCTGTGCTCTTGCCACCAGGTGAATTGATTAACCTGGCATTCCACATTCCACATCACGGTGAATCCTGACATGGGGGCACCCTAGAAATTCCAACACTGGCCAACTGGTTGACAGTAGTGTTTGGCCTCAGAGCTTCACAGCACCATTAACAAAAAAAAAGGAAGAAAATCTTTCTATATTTCCATTTAGCTCTGCCAGATTTTTTGGTTTTTAAATTTGTTTTTGTTTTTTGTTAAGTTTTTATTGTGAATTGAGTGATAGTTTACATGGGAGAACATCGGTTTTATATTCATCCTATTACATTTCATTTCATTGCAATGATAACAATCCCCTCCTTGTATCAACATGCAACAGTATTTGCTTCTATTCCTCTGTTTTGTTTTCTTTTTGTGTGCGGGGAGGAGGATGTACACAAAAACACTCAGGAATATACAATCATTTAAACAACCAAAGGACACATTCTGCAAGCATGCCTCTTGGCCACCAACACATAGTCTTGCTCTTTCCATGAATCTAGAGTCCTCAGCTGCTCCCTCACTCCATGCCTCTATCTCTGGTGTTGCTGCTTCTCTGGATGGGGTTCCACATTCCTCTTGTGCTCTTCTCCCTTGACAGTCCTCGGGTCCTCTGTTTCTGGACTGTAAGATTAACTACTCTCCCCTTTTTGTTACAAAACTTCTACCTTTACAATTGTGACAGTCACAATTAGTCATGATAGCAATTACTCACATTTGAATCATAATAATCTTATCCCCATATGTTTTTACCAGACCCATCTAGACAAGATGAAAACTATTTATTGGGGGTGGGGTTTTTGGTTTTTTTAAAAAAACACTTTTATAATTTACATAAGATATCATTTACATTCTGCATGAGTTTACCTGATTACAGTAGACATTTCAATAGTTTTTAGTATGATCACAAAATTTGCAAACCAGTCTCATCATCTAATTCTAGAACATTTATCTCTCCACAAAAGAACACTCTCAATGGGTCCTCAACTCTCCTCTCCCCCTCCCCATCCGCTGACAACAACTACTCTTCTTTCTGTATCTATATTGCTTTCATTGTTGTTTAGTGCCATCGAGTTGGTTCTGACACATAGCAACCCTGTATAAGGTTTCCAAGGAGCTGCTGGTGGGTTTGAACTGACGACCTCATGGTTTAAAGTCCAGTGCTGATCCTACAGCGCCACACCAGGAGTCCTCTTTGGATGTGTCTATTTGGGCCATTTCATATCAGTGGAATCATGTAGTATGTGGTCTTTTGTATCCAGCTGTTTTCACCTAGCACCGTGCTTTCATGATTTGTCCATTGCGGCACAAGTATCAATACCTTATGCCTTTTTAGAGCTGAATAGAATATCTTACTGTATGCACATACTCCACTTTGTTTATCCTTTTATCCATTGTGGGAGAAAGATGAGGCTTTCTGCTCCCCCACAAAGATTTAAAAAGCCTCGGAAACCCTATACAGCATCTCTATGGCGGCACTTAACAAGAGTACATCCATTTCTGGACTTTTATGTTTGTCCAATTCTTACCATGAGACCAAGGGAGAAGTAGGACAATTTTCCATCTTCTATGATGCTTTATGGAGTCCTGGTGTGGTGCTGTGGGTTAATGCACCAGACTGCAAAGTCGGTTTGAATTGCAAGATTGGTTCAAGCTCACCAGTCGCTCCTTGGAAACCCTATACAGGGTTGCTGGGTCTGAGTCAACTCGATGGCACTTCACAACAACATGATGCTTTACAGAATCATCTTTACACAGGGTAGAGCAGAACCCTCAAGGAAGAATCTCCTCACAGAAGTTGAAGGAGGTACCCACACACAACACAAAACACACATGCGTGCTCACACACACACCCATAAACTTGAAGAAGTTTCTTGTACTACTTTCAACAGTGTAACCACGTTTATTAAAAGCCACTTGTAAAGAGCTAACTTCAGCTCTGGCACGCCGTAGATTAGGCATATTTGTTTTCCAGGGAAGATTATAAATAGAGGGGTGGGGGGAGGGAGGGAAACAGAATGTATTTTGCAAATGAGCCCAGATGGGAAGCTAACAGATGGCCAGGCACTGTATTTTGTGTGTTCAGCCCCACATTTAGATTAAAAATTTTCATAATTATGATTAACGTCTGTAGCAACGCTGGTTTTGCTGTGGCGCTATCCCTCGGATAGCAGGGATCAGAGGTATTGGACGGCACATGTTCATGAAAAGGTTTCAGGCTTTATACAAATGTTGGTACTTGCCTGCCCTACACTTGAGAAGGAAACAGAAGCATATCTCCCAGTGAGGGAGAGGGCTGAGAAACTTCACAAGTGGACTTTCTATAAAAAAAAAAAAAACCGTCTACCACCATCTGGCTCTTCCACCAACGTGCACTCAGTCACTCATTCTGTGCAGCGAGGTCTGATGGACCCTGACTTCCTTGGATAGTTTTTTCTTGTTTGTTTTTTTAGATTTTGTAGAGACTCTTCTCTTCACTAAGGAGCTCTGGTAGCGTAGTGGTTACGAATCGGGTTGCGGACCGCAAGGTCAGCAGTTCGAAACTACCAGCTGCTCTGCGGAAGAAAAATGAGGTGTTCTGCTCCCGTAAAGATTTACAGCCTCAGAAACCCTGTACAGGATCGCTATGAGTTGGAACAGACTCCACTGCACACAGCCACCACCACCATCCTCTTTACAAGGAGCTTGGGTAGTATAGTGGGTTGAGAGTTGGGCTGCTAACTGCAAGGTCATCAGTTCGAATCTACCCTCCCTTCCACAGGAGAGCGATGAGGCTTTCTGTCCCTGTAAAGACGGACAGCCTCGGAAACCCTACACTTGTTGCTATAAGTTGGGACCGACTCCAGGGCACACAAGCACAGTCTCCACCACCACCACCAATTTCTTTAGATTTAATAATAGAGACAATTCTGGCACATGTCTTCATTCCCAGCGATGTGAACAACAAGCAGGAATCTCATATCACAGGTTACTCAGTGCCTTCATGGCTCTTGTTTCACCCTTTCACTCGGTAATTTTGTGACTTACTGTAATAGCTGAGGTTTGGGGTCAGTTTGGCTGGACCTGGATGCTCAAAAGATAGGCAGTTAAGAGGTAGTTATCTGACATGGTGAGATCTAATATGATAGATCAATTTCCCCAGGATGTGATCAGCCCTGATCTGAAGTCGTTGTCTGATGTATTGTAAACTCTCACTTCTCCTGGTGTGGCACTGTGGATTAATGCACTGGATTGCAAAGTCGGTTTGAACCGCAAGGTTGTGGTTCAAGCTCTCTTCAGAACCGACTCAACGGTACATAACAACAACATGATGTTAATGAAGCCGGATGCTACCTACTGGACTAGGGTGTATCTTGAGTCAACGTCTTGAGATATGCTGTTAAATGCCATCGAGTTGGCTCCAACCCATAGCGACCCTGTATAGGGTTTCTGAGGAGTGGCTGGAAGGTTTGAACCTCTGGCCTTTTCATTCGAACGACCTTGCAGTCCAGTGCTTATCCTACAGCACCACACCAGGACTCCCTTTTGAGATGTAAAAGCAATTAAACAGGCAAACCGAGCTCAGAGAGACATACAACCACCAAGAAAGACAACATGAAGTGGAACACGTCCTTGGGACCTGGGGTCCCTGCTCTGTTTTGGGTGGAATTGTTCCGCCCACATTAGGAGCTGTAGCTCCTAGCCCGGTATGTGTGGCCAGACTTCCACTGGCATGGGGTTTCTTTGTTAAGTACAGAATGCGACCTTTGAGAGACAGAACAGAGCAAATTAGAACAGAGCAGACAGAGGCGGTGCAGCGGGTGGGGGGCAGTTGTCACACTACATGGAGATCTTCGGGGATCCAGGGATCAAAAACCTCTAGAGCCCAGAGAGGGAGCTTCCCCACCCCTCACCCCCAGCTGGTACCGTAAACTGTGAAAGAATAAATGTTTGTTTGATAAAAGCCCCTGATGTGTGATGGTTCTGTCCTGGCAGTCTGAGAAAACTGAGGCAACAGCATTGTCCTAGAGTCTGAGCGCAGCCTCTGTGTGAGTGTGAAGGCCAACCTGCTCCATCCAGTGTCCTGGGTCAACTGGGTGGGCACTGTGCAGTGGAGACTGTCTCCTCCTCCTCCAACTCCAGCTGTGCCCAGTGGGGACCCTCACTGCCCCTCAGGTTCCAGCTGTGCACAGTGGGGAACCTCACTGCATCACAGAAGGCATCTGATGTACCCAAACTCTCTAACCATGGGCCTGCCACCCATCCAGTGGTTCCTCCTGCTGGTCTGATATGCTCATAACTTCCCTCATTTGGGATTTTTACTGTCATTGCAACTGTGCACACTTTCGGTCTGCTTGGAAAACTCAACATTGGTGTTCTTTCTTCAACAAGAATCTTCTGCCCTCCCACCTGTATTTTTCCTTCTCAGTTAGAAGGGAGATCAGACACAATTCTACTGTTGGGTCCCAAGACAAGATGCCCCCTGATGACCTTCAGGCTAGAACTCTAAGAAAGACACCTGGAGGGGACTTAGGCACCATCCCTGGCCAGGTCTACACTGCACTGTGGGGGTCGGGGGAGCGGGACAGGGTTTACACACAGGCCTGGCTTTACTGAGCTTAATTTTGCTGTGCTTTGCAGCCATCATGCTTTTTATAAATGGAAGGTTTGCGGCATGCCTGCGTTGAGCTCGTCTAGGGGACGTCATGTTTCCAACATCAGGTGCCCACTTGATGTCTCTGGGTTCCATTCTGGTCATTCTCACGACATTTGAAACTTTCCCATCATTCTATCACTGTGGTGCTGTGGGATAAAGCACTGGACCACAAGATCAGTTTGAACCATAAGGTTACTGGTTCAAACTCACCAGCCACTCCTTGGAGATCCCATACTGGGTCAGCACTTAACCACAACAACAATCACACACTTAGCAGGCACCCCAGACCCCAAGCCCAGTGCCCTTGGGTGAGTTCTGACTCATGGAGTCTCAATAGGGCAGAGTAGTACTGATTCTTAGGTTTAGAAACCAGTTCAGAGTGAGAAGCCTAATGTTTAACCCCCCAGTGCTATCGAGTCTGCTTTAGCAGACCGCCGTGTAGTGTAACATCACTTGTCTATGCTCTGGGAAACTAAAAGTCTGTGTGACTCACTTCATCGTGATATTTGCTTTCTAGCTGTGGTCTGGAACCGAACTCACAATGCCTCCAAGGTTCATGTTTTCTCAGGGGCCCACAGCTGCTGCAGTTTGGTCAGTGAACAAACAGTATTTGCTTATTGACAAACATTCTGAATTTAAGTGATGAGAAGGCCCAGCGTCTACTGTTAGAGCTGCAATTTATTCCTGCCTATTAGCAACAGGCATTGAGTCTGGAAAGTGGAGTTGGAGACACTTTTGTTCAGAGCTTCTGCTTTTCAAGAACTGAGAGGGAATGACGATCATACCACGTTCTGTTGATTCAGCTTCTTAACTCCTGCCTTTCTGTTTGACATCCCAAATTTGAGCCTCTGGGTGGTGCTAAGGGTTAACATGCGTGTCAGCTAACCTAAAGGTCGAGGTTCAAGTTCATGCTGAGGCACCTTGGAAGAAAAGCCTGGCAGTTTACATCTGAAAAGCAATCCTCTGAAAATCTTACAGAGCACAGTTCTACCCTGACACATGTGAGTTGTTGTGGACTCAGGGGTAATCGGTTAATTATAAAAATACAAGGGAGACGAGGCTGTAAAGAAGAGAGGCGAATAAGGACAATGCAAACAACCATCATAGAGACATGGAGCTTACAATTGAGAAAAGTTTAGTTCAAAACTCTTCCCAGAAGGCAGAGATACACAATGAAAGAGATAAACCAGGAGCAGCAAATCTGATACATCAAGCCAGCAGCCACGTGATAAGACTACTTGAAAATATCCTCCGTACCCATAAACCAGAGATGAGGATATCTGATGCCAAGAAGAAATCTCGTAAGAAATGCTGAATGCCTAACAACATCACTAATTATTTGTGCAACTTTTGGCAAACAGTCAAAACCAGAATTCTTTATTTTTCTTTCCCTGGCAAACATATTTTTACACATTTGTCCTCCTTACAAAAATAACCAGTTGAGATGCATACATTTTCACTTGCACGTGTTGGCATGGCTGGAATCTAAACCACTCCCCACTTAAAAGGTTCCTTTCAAAGTGATTAGCTAATTCATAATCCCAGCAAACCTGGGCCCCTACGAACATATGCTTTGCATTAAAACCCCAGCTTGGTAATCAAATGAGGAACAATCTGATATGTGCTTTTAGGACAGGTGGATGTGCCTATGAATCACAGCTCTGCGCCTTGGTTTGTAGTTTCTATTCTTAATTACATTGGTGCAAGGCTCCATTTGTTTATGGTGACCTGATACAGTGAGTGGGTTATTTACATTCCCAGAGGTACATTTCTCGGAGGAAAAAAAACAACAACAAAACTGGATTAGCCATTCATCTGAATATTAAGCACAAAATGAGACGTGGAAGTGAATGCATTTCTTGCTTTTCCATTCAGCAGATACTGATAGTGTGTCTGTGCTGTGGGCTGCTAAGGTTACACGAAATCCATTCCACCTAGACTCTCCAAGTTCAAAGCCCTCATCTAGAAAATGGGAATCATAATTGTTTTTGTTAAGTGCTGTCAAGTCGGTTCCAACTCGTAGCAACCCTGTATACGGTGTCTGAGGAGCATCTGATGGGTTTGAACTGCTGACCTGGTGGCTCCCAGTCCAATGCTGATCCTATAACACCACACCAGGAATCCAAGGGAATCATAGTAGGGGGCAAGAAATGTTTGAGTAAAGGGTGCTGACCTGGGTGGTCAGCAGTCCAAACACACCAGCTGCTGCTTGGAAACGCCATACAGGTTCAACTCAATGGGACTTAACAACAACAATAACACTGATGAGAAGTAGTAGTTGTAATTGTCAAACATATATGCTGTTGCTAGGAACAATGCAGTTAATTCTGACTGATCCCATGCGACAAGTAGACCTGCCCTAGAAGACTTTCTAGGGTGTCATCTTTACAGTAGCATATTGTCAAGTCTTTTTCCCATGGAATATGGGTGGATTGAAACGGTCAACCTTTTGGTTAGCAACTGAGTGTTGATATGTTTCTACAACAAATCCTGGTAGCTCTGGTAGGGTAAGCACTCGACTGCTAAGTGCAAGGTCCGCAGTTCGAACCCACCAGATATTTTTCAAAAGAAAGATAAAGCTTTGTGCTCTCAGAAAAGATTTACAGCCTCGTAAGCTATATGGAGTCCTGGTGTGGCGCTGTGGGTTAGTGCGCCAGACTACAAAGCCGTTTGAACTGCAAGGTAGGTGGTTCAAGTTCACCAGCAGCTCCTCGGAAACCCTACACAGGGTCGATATGAGTCAGAACTGACTCAATGGCACTTAACAACAAGCTATATGTAGGGTCGCTATGAATCAGAGATGGCTCTCTATCAGTGAGTTTGGTTTGCGGTTTATCACTACATGGTCAATCGCGACTTAGAGCAACCCTATAGAGTACTGTGGAACTGTTCCATAGGGTTTCCAAGGCTGTAAATATTTCTGGAAGCAGATAGCTACATCTTCCTCCCTCAAAGTGACCGGTGGGTTAAACCCACTGAACTGTCCATTTGCAGCCCCACACATAAGCTTAGCCGCACCAGGACCCTTCCTAACACACGGGGTCACTGTGAGTTGGAATCAGCTCAAAAACAAAGGGCTTGATTTGTTTGCTTGCTCTGTGGTAACAGGCAGGAAATAAGGTAAACTTAAGAGAATGAGAAAAAGAGATGAGCAGTCCAACTCGTAACCACTACGCTACCAGAGCTCCTTATAAGAAGATACAACATCATTTGACATCTGGAAAGATGTGTAACTGCTCCTTTCATGAGTGTTGATGGTAGATCTAAGTAAAATGAAGTCTTTGACAACTTCAACTGTTTCTCCATTTATCAGGATGTTATGTATTGATCCAGTGGTGAGGATTTTTGCTTCCTTTACATTGAAGCTGTGGTTTTTTGATTTTCATTAGTAAATATATTACGTCCTCTTAGATTTCAATAAGTATGGTGGTATCATCTGCATATCGCAGGTTGTTAATGAGTCTTCCTCCAATCCTGATGCCATAGTTTTCTTCATAGAACCCAGGTTCTCAGATTATTTGCTCAGCATACAGGTTGAATAAGTATGGTGAAACAGTACAACCCTGGTGCACACTTTTCCTGATTTTAAAACATTCAGCGTCCCTTTGTTATATTTGAACAGCTGCCTCTTGGTCCATGTACAGGTTCCTCACGAGCACAATTAAGTGTTCTGGAATATACATTCTTTGTAATGTTATCTCAGCTTCTCATAATCCACACAATCTAAAGCATTTGCATAATCAATAAAATACAGTTAAACATCTTTCTGGTATTCTTTGCTTTCAGCCAAGATCCATCTGACATCAGCAATGCTATCCCTCTTTCCATGTCCTCATCTGAATCTGGCTTGAACCTCTGGCAGTTCCCTGGAAATATACTGCAACAGCCATTTTTAAATTATTATCAGCAAAATTTTGTTTGCATGTGATATTAATGCTGTTGCTCAGTGGTTTTTTTCATTCCGTTGGGTCACCTTTCTTTGATATGGGTACAAACATGGATCTCTTCCAGTCAGTTGTCCAGCTAGTTGTCTTCTAAACTTCTTGGCATAGATGAGTGAGTGCCTCCAGTGCTGCATCAGTTTGTTGAAAGAGTTCAATCTGTATTCCATCAATTCCTGGAGCCTTGTTCTTTACCCATGCCTCCAGTGCACCTCGGACTTCTTCCTTCATTACCATTGGCTCTCATCATATGCTACCTCTTGACATGACTGAGCATTGACCGTTTCTTTTAAGTGCAGTGAATCTGTATACTCCCTCCATTTTCTTCTGATGCTTTCTGCATCATTCAATATTTTGTCCATGTTGTTGTTATTGTTAAGTGCTATTGAATCTGATCCCACTCATAGCAATCCTGTATAGAATTTTTTAAGGAGCAGCTGGTGGTTCACAGTCCAGTACTGATCCTATAGTACCACACCAGTAGTACCATAGATCCTTCAACATTTCAAGTCAAAACTTGAATTTTTTCTTCAATTATTTCAGTGTGAGGAAATCTGATGGTGTTCTTCCCTTTGGAGTGTCTAACTTCAAGTCTTTGCACATTTCATTATTATACTTGACTTTGTGTTTTCGAGATGCCCTTTGAAATTTTCTATCCAGCTCTTTTACCTCCTCATTTCTTCTATTTACTTTAACATCTCTTCGCTGGAGAGCAAGTTTCATACATCCATTTTGATCTTTTCCTTCTTTCTTGCCATTTTGATGACCTTTTGCTTTCTTCCTGTATGGTATTCTTGATGTCATCCCACAACTCTTCTGATCCTTGGTCATTAGTGTAGAATGCATCAAATCTGTTCTTGAGATGATCTCTAAATCCAAGTAGAATATGTTCAAGGTCAAATTTTGGCTCTTGTGGACTTATTTTAATTTTCTTCAGCTTCATAATTTAGTGCTTGGGGAGTCCTGGCATTGGAGGTGATTGTCCCAAGAGCATTCCTTTCTGTTTCCTAAAGGGTGGGCTAGGCAATGGCAGCAGAAGCCTTCACAGAGCACAAAGAACCCTACTAGGAGTGTCAAGTAGCACAGCCAGAGATGCTTAGCAGGTGCCCTGTGGCAATCAAAGCTGTAGGGTGGTGTTAGTACAGTGGTAGAATTCTCGCCTTCCATGCAAGAGACCCGGGTTCAAGTCCTGGCCAGTGTACTACCTCATGCACAGCTAGCTACCACTGTATGTCCGTAGAGGTTGTGGGGTTACTATGACACTCAACAAATTTCAGCAGAGCTTCCAGACTCGGAGAGACTAAGAAGAAAGACCCGGCAATCTACTTCCAAAAATCAACTCATGAAAACCCTGTGGTGACCAACAGTTAGCCCTCAACTTATCCTGAAAGGCACAGAACTGGACAGCGTGCCCTTCTGCTGTATACAGGGAGCTGACTGGACAGTAGCTAAGAATCAGACCACCTTCTATGTCTTAAGGATTGAATGTGTGGGTTTCCATGGGTTGTCAATTACTCAGGTTTGGCTTGTCCTGTCCATTATTTCACCAGCGATTACTTTACAGATGGTATGTAAACCCCAATCAACTGGTACAGGTCTGCAGTATCTATTCCAACAACAACAGCAACAAACCGTTACAGTCAAGTCGATTCCGACTCATGTCAATCCTATAGGATAGAGTAGGAATAACACTGTCCCATAAGGTTTCCTGGTGTGGTGCTTTAGGATCAACACTGGACTGCTAACCACAAGGGTGACAGTTCAAACCCACCAGTGGCTCCTTGGAAACCCTATACAGGGTCCTAAGAGTCAGAGCTTACTCAACAGCACACAACAACAATCTTTCAGGGGAGCACGGTGGCTCTGAAGGGTAAGCACTGGACTGCAAACCGTAAGGTCAGAGGTTTGAGCCCACCAGCTACAGTAAAAAGGTGAGACTTTTTTCAGGAACTTTGGAAACCCTACACAGGGTCACTATGAGTCAGAACTAACTCAAGGGCACTTAACAAAAGCAGATTGCCACAGCTCATGGATCAGCTAGTAGGTTTGATCCGCCGACTTTCTGGATCACTGCCAAGTGCTTAACCACATCACCACCAGGGCTCCTATGACAGCTATCTGTAACTCTTTATTTTCTATGAACTAATAAATATCTCCTGTGTCATTTTTGTAGTAGTAGGTTTGGGGGCAATCCATACATAATTTGTATCTCCTTTTTGTCTTGATCCGTGTGACTAGAGATTTTAAATTTTGTTACTCTTTTAAAGATCCAGTGGTGGGCAGTTTTTTAGACATACATATTTCTGTCTTATTGTTTGTGTCAAATTGCCAATTTGTGTCGCTAACATCTTGCTTGCCACAAAGCAGCCCAATGGCTTAAAATCATCCATTTAATTTTCAAAGCAGTGCTGAAATTTTTTAATCTAAATGCTACCATTCAGGAAAAAAAAATTATAAAAGTAAATCATTAATAGAGTCTGTATAAATATGAAACATGAATCTGTGTGTGCTACAGTAAGTGAAACTGTCAGATTATGCTTTTGTTACAGTAGTTGAAGTATAAATAGCAAATATAATGATTTTTATCTGAAAATCGGCTTTAAGTGGCTGGAGATCAATTTGACCTTGTCTTTATTCTTTGTCATAATTTTTTTTTTTCCCCCAGTACTGGCAGGAAAGCATCCGACTGCCTTGACATTGTTAAGCATATCACAGTGACCATACTAATAATCCAATTCTGTTTTTCTAATACACATGCAAATTTATACCCTTCCAGTTAGAGATGATGAATTTTGCTATTGCAAAAAGAGATGAAGTCAAATGTATTCCAAGCTGCACTCAAGTAAAAAATAGAAATAATCTACATTATTATAGAAAAAATATAAAACTAGTCACAAATTAACGATAAATAGTAAGCACTGAGCTTCTAACTGCAAGGTCGGCAGTTCAAGCCCACCAGCAGCTCCTCAGAAATCTTAGACAGAGTCGGATAGCAGTTAACAATAACAATCACCCATCCTAGGACTCCTGGTGTGGTCTGATAAGCACTGGACTACAAGCCACGAGGTCGGTGATTTAAACCCATTGGCTTCTCCTCAGAAACCCTATACAGGTCTGTATGAGAGGAAATCGAACCGGCTAGATGGCACTCAACTACCACGTAATACTCAACAGTATTGCAACAGAAAAGCAAAGTACATTAATTATCTATTACTACGTCAGATTCCCTGGATGGTTCACAAGCCGAAAGGTTGGAGAGCTGAGTCTATCCAGAGGTACCTCAGAAGAAAGACCTGGTGATCACCTTCTGGAAAATAAAGTCATTGAAATCTCTACAGAGCTCCATTCTACTGTGACACATAAATTGGCCATCATGAGTTGGAATCAACCCAACAGCACCCGATTTTATTCCTGTGTAACAAATGACACCAAATTCAGAAGTTTACAGCAGTGATTTTTTTTTTTTTTTTTTTTTAAATCTGTGGGTCAGGAAATCAGAAGTGGATTAGCTGGGTGGATTACCTGTCAACATGTCAGCCAGGGTTACAGTCATCTGAAGACTTGGCTGGGGCTGATCAGTCCCTTCCAAGATGGCAGCCTTACAGCTCTGGTGGCAGGAAGCTTTCCTTCTTTTGTGGTTGTTGGCAGGAGACCGTGTCTCCTCACCAGACAGACTTCACCAGTGGATTGTTTTTGTGTTCTCACAAAACAGCACCTGGATTCCCCAAAGTAAATGATGCAAGAGAGTCTCTTATGACCTAGCCTCAGGTTTCGCACACCACTTCTGCCATGCTCTGTTTAGAAGTCGTGAAATTCAGTCTATACTAAAGGGGAAAGAGATTAGAATTGATCTTTTAAGGAGAGAAATGTCCAAACATTCGTGGTCCTATTTTAAAACCCACACACATAGCAAATTAATAATTTTAAAATTAATGATGCTGTAGGATAGGTACTCTACTGATAACCATAAGGTGGGCAGTTCAAACCCACCAACCATTCCAAAGGAAAGAGATGATACTTTCTGCTCCTTTAAGGATTTATAGTCTCAATAACCCTATACCGAGTCACGATGAATCAAAGCCACCTTGATAATACATAACAACAACAAAACAACATTTGGGGATATCAATGTCATACAAGTTAGCAATTGCTATCATGCATGCTGTTAACTGGAGTCCTGGTGTGGAATTGCAGGATAATGCTCTGGACTGCAAGGTCAGTTTGAAATGCAAAGTTGGCAGTTCAAACCCACCAGCCACTCCTCGGAAACCTTCTACAAGATCGCTTCGGGTCAGAACCGACTCAATGGCAATTCGTAGCAAAAATGCTGTTAGCAAAGGTTGATCAAGCCACCTTGGGTCACAAGATTCGGTGACGGGTGGCTACTGTTTGTTCATGAATTTAAAACTCCATTAGGTGGTGGCGGTGTGCCTTCAAATCGGTTTAGACTTACAGTGATTCCAAGGCTGTAAGTCTAAAGGCCTTTGTCCACATTCATGGATCTGACTGTCAGGGTTCCTTCGTTCATAGCGGAATGGACAACCGTGGACTTCTAGGTTTTAGAGCCAAACTTCTGGTATGAATGAAAAGACTTAAATCAACACAAAAATGGAAAGAGAAAACACAGAGATCATCTATGCAGCAAACAATAACTTAAAAGCAAGCAAACAAACAAGGCACACAGAAAACTCTAGGAAGATTTAAGAAGATGTTACATCCATGAACAAGAATAGTAGATTATGAATATATATAATATATATATATACTTTTTTTTTTTTTTCCCCAAGGAGGGATGGGGGAAGCCAACTGGACAGCAGCAGAGAGTTTAGAAATTAAAAGAACATAATTACCAAAAAAATGACTTCAAAAGAAAAGTAATGAGATGCTATAGGCCACAATGTAAGATACTTACTCACAATCTATTGTAAAAAGAGAAGGAGAATTCAAGAGAAGGTGTAGATTTTGATGGAAAGAATTTCCACAAAGCAAAAGAACTAAGAAAAGAAAATGTACAAAGAGCTACAAACATTTCACAGACTACCGAGACATGAGTTTTTCCTACTGCAATAACTCGCTGTTGGTCCACTAGATTCTCTCTCTCTCTTTCTCTTTAGCTCTCTCTCTCTCTCTTTGTCACCTAAACAGGTGATAAGGTTCCATCTCACTAACCATAGGAGAAAGATCATAAAACATTTAACGTAGAAAGAATTACAAAAATAGAACATTTCATGTCAGTGTGGCTTTCTGATTAGGCAGAGATGGATAGTTGCTTGGAGCTTTTGTTTTCTTTTCTTTTACAAGTTGTCTCTGATTTCACCTCTTAGAATCAGCCATATGCTTTGCTTTGAGTAAATGAAAGAGGAAAAAAAAAACTGTTAAAAGTGTAAATAAGAATTATGAGGAATGCTTGCACTGAAATACATATTTGATTAAAATTGCAAATGTGTGAAGAAAATTCTGAAGACCCCAAATCTTTTGTCCTCCAACCCGTTTTTCAGATGTTCTTCTTCTTGCCTTTACTGTTCAGGTCCTCCAGGTCTATCTGTCCACTTGTTGTTGTTTTTGTTGTTAAGTGCTGTCAAGTCGGTTCCGACTCATAGCCCGGACCTACATAGGGTTTCCGAGGAGCAGCTGGTGAGCTGGAACTCTCGACCTTGTATGTGATCCCACAGTGCCACACCAGGAGTCCACTAGACGATCTCAATCCAAGGCTGAAAATTGACTCACCCAAATTTGGTCTTTGAACAATGATCTAAACCTGAAACTAAGGGTCTTGGTTATGGAGCAAATAAGGGTCTTTGTTGGAATAGTTACCATCATGCTGGTTCTGTGTGTCACAGGCTTTGGACATGTTATCAGGAGGGGTCAGTCCCTGGAGAAAGACATCATGCATGGTAAAGCGGAGGGTCAGTGACAAAGAGGAAGTCTCTCAAAGAGATGGACTGACAGTGGACAAAAATGGGTTCAAACATAGCAAGAATTCTGAGGGTGGCACAGGACTGGACAGTGTCCATTCTGTTGTACACGGGGTCAACTCTGGCCAGGTCTAAAAAATGGGTTGTTGTTGTTAAGTGCTGTTGAGTCGGTTCCGACCCATAGCGACCCTGTACAGGGTTTCCGAGGCTGTAAATCTTTACAGGAGCAGAACGCCTCATCTTTCTCCTGCGGAGCAGCAGGTAGTTTCGAACTGCTGGCCTTAAGGTTCGCAGCCTGATTCGTAACCACTACGCTACTAGAGTAGGGAGCTGAAAATTAGCACCACTGATCCCTTGCTTTGTGATATACAACTTCCTTCTCTATAGGTCCCTGGTCACATTTCAGGCCATTCAGGAATTCCCTCTTCCTAACCTGAGAGGCAGTTTATAACTTTCATAAAAATATGAACTCATCCTCCACACAAAAATGTTCAAAGAGTACTGAAATACATATCTCATTTAATCTTCCTCATAAACTTTGAGGCAATGGAAGAGGAAGAGAAACAACATTTACTGAATATGTGTTGTTGTTGTTGTTGTTGAGTGCTGTCGTGTCAGTTCTGATTCAGAATGATCATTATAGGGTTTCTAAGGAGTAGCCTGTGAGTTTGAGCCGCCCATCTTGTGGTTAGCAATCCACTGCTTATCCTATAGCATTTCTCCACGAATGGTGGCTCCTATAATATGTATTCTGCTGATGCATTTTTCATTTGATTTCTCCAACATCCCAAAGAATTCAATGTTATTACCTCAATTTTAGTGAGTACAATAAAAGACCAAGGGAAGGAGGGACGATCAAATGTGATCATTGTGAAGAGCCACGGTGTTTCTGAATCTTCGTGATGCCTCAATGTCTGTCCATTTACTTATAACATAGCCTTTTTAACCATGGAAGGAAAAGTTAGGTCAGTTTGTGGGAAAGTCTCATGTCACTGTTGTTAGGTGCCATCCAGTCCATTCTGACTCAGAACGAAACACTGTCCAGTCCTGCATCAGCCTAAGAACTCTTGCTGTGTTTGAACCCATTGTTATAGCCTCTGTGCCTGTCCATCTATGTGAGGGGCTTCCTCTGTCTTCTGATCTCCTTCCTTTGCGTGCACGATGTCCTTCTCCAGATGCCAGTCCCTCTTGATAAGATGTGCAAAGCCTGTGACACAAAGTCTCACCATCTTCTCATCAAAGGAAAAATTTGGCTACACTTCTTCCAAGATAGATTTGTTTATTCCTCTGGCAGACCATGATGGGGTTTTGTTTTTTGTTTTTTGTTTTTTAAGTTTTTATTGTGAATTGAGTGATAGTTTATATGGAAGACGTCAGGTTTACATTCATCACTTCATTGTGATAATTACAATCCCCTCCATGCGTCATCATTCAACGGTATTTGCTTCTATACCCTCTGGTTTTTATTTTGGCTTGGTTTGGGTTTTTTTTTTAATGTATACAGGAACACTTAGGAATATATAATCATTTAAACAACCAAAGGGCACATTCTGCAAGCCTGCCTCCTGGCCGCCAGCACACAGCCTTTCTCTTTCCATGTATCTAGAGTTCTCAGCTGCTCCCTCTCTCCATGTCCTCATCTCTGCCTCCATCTCTGGTGTCGCTGCTTCTCTGGATAGAGTTCCACACTCCACCTATGCTCTTCTTCCTTGATGGTCCTAGGGTCCTCTGTTCCTGGACTGTAAGTTTAACTACTCCCCTCTTTTTGTTACAAAACATCTACCTTTATAGCTGTAATAGTCACAATTAGTCATGATAACAATTACTCACTATTGAGTCATAAGAATCTTATCCCCATCTCCTTTCACCAGATCCATCTAGACAAGATGAAAACTATTCAGTGGGGATTCCACCTTCCGTCGCACCCTCTGAAACTAAACTCCCTCTTGAATTCAGCATTTTTGTGGTAACACTATAACTCAGGAGTCCTGGTGTGGCACTGTGGGTTAATGCGCCAGACTGCAAAGCCATTTGAACTGCAAGGTCGGCGGTTCAAGCTCACCAGCTGCTCCTCGGAAACCCTGTACAGGGTTGCTATGGGTCAGAATTGACTCGACAGCACTTAACAACAACTATAACTCAAATGCATCAATTCTTCTCTGGTTTCCTTAGTCATTGTATAAGTCAAGGTCTGAATATTTTCTTCAGTTTTTTTTCAGCTTGAGAAACGTCCAAGATGGTCTTCCCTTTTGATTTTTTAACTTCAAGTCTTTACACAGTTCATTAGAATATTTTGTGTTCTTGAGTTATGTTTTGAACTCTTCCATGTCATGCCTTCTGTTTGCTTTAGCCACTCTACATTTGAGAACATATTTCAGAGCCTCTTCTGACATCCATTTTGGTCTTTTCTTCCTTTACTGTCCTTTTAATGACCTTTTGCTTTCTTCATGTATGATGCTCTTGATGTCATCTCACAACCCTTCTGGTCTTCACTTATTAGTATCAAATACATCAGATCTATTCTGGTGATGGTCTCTAAATTCACCTGGAATCTAGTCAAAGTCATACTTTGGCTCTCGTGGAGTTGTTTAAAATTTCTTCAGCATCAACTTAAACTGGCATATGAGCAACTGGTTGTCTGTTCTGACTCTGTCCCCAGGTCTTGTTCTGTATGATGATACCGAACTTCTCTGTCATCTCTTTCCACAGGTGTAGTTGATTTGGTTCCTGAGTATTCCATCTTGTGAGGTCCATGTGTCTAGTTACCATTTATCTTGTTGAAAAGGTATTTGTAGTGAATAAGTCATTGGTTTTGAAAAATTCTATCATGTAATCTTCATTGTTGTTTCTGTCACCAAGGGCATATTTTCTAACTACCATGACTCCTGGTGTGGCACTGTAGGATCAGTACTGGACAGCAAACCATAAGGTTGGCAGTTCAAGCCCACCAGCTGCTCCTTGGAAACCCTATAGAGGGGCAGGATAAGTTTGAACCGACTTGACGGCACTTAACAGCAATCCTTCTGTGTTATCACCCTCTGCATTCCAATCACCAGTAATTATTAATGCACACTGATTGCAAGACTGGTCCATTTCAGATGACAGAAGTTGCTAAAAATCTTAATTTCTTCATCTTTAGCATTAAATTTGAGTAACAGTCATATTAACCTGTCTTTCTTGCAGACGTATGCGTAGTATCCTATCACAGACAGCATTGTATTCATACTTCATGATAGATATGGAAATGCTGTTTTTAATGATGAATGTGATACCATCCCTCTTTAATAGTTCCGGCTTATGAAACCATATGATTCTCTGATTCAAAGTGACCAGGAGCAGCCCATTTCAGCTCACTATGCCTGAGATAATTGTTGTTTTTGTGTGTGTGTATTCCATTCCATTTTTAATGATTTCCAATGTTTTTAGATTCATACTTCATACATTCCCCCTTCTGATTATTAATGGACATTTGCAGCTGTTTCTTCTTGTTTTGAGTTGTGCCCCATCAACAAATGGAGGTCCCCAAAACTTTATTCCATCCACATCATTACGGTTGACTGTACTTTGAGGAGGCAGCTCTTCTGCAGTCATATTTTGAGTGCCTTTCACCGTGAGGGCTTCCTCACCCGGCACTATATCACTACTATGCTGCTATTCATATGGCTGTCTCTGTCCAGTTTTCTAGAAGTAGATTGCCAGTTCCTTCTTCCTAGTCTGTCATAGTCTGGAAGTTCATCTGAAACCTATCAGCCATGCGTGACTCTGCAGGTATTTCAGATATGGGTGGTACAGCTTCCAGCATCACAGCTACATGCCAGCCACCAGAGCACAACACACTGACAGATGAGTGTGGAGGAAGTCATGTGTTTCACTGTCATAACTTACATAGCAGAGACATAAGTTAAGACCTTAGACCATTCCTGGAGCTCTATGGGATTAAAATGCAGTGTCATGAGAATGCAGACATCTCCAGCATGCTCCTGGAACCAGAAGCCCATGAACAACCCATGCCGCTTGCTTTGAATGTATTGTTGTTGTTGTTAAGTGCCATCGAGTCGGTTCCGACCCATAGTGACCCAGTACAGGGTTTCCAAGGGGTGTAAATCTTTACAGGAATAGAAAGCCTCATCTTTCTCCCGCGGAGCAGCTGGTAGTTTCGAACCGCTGACCTTAAGGTTCGCAGCCCGATTCGTAACCACTATGCTACCAGAGCTCCTTGAATGTATACTAGCGTGAAAATATCTACACTCTCCTGAGAAGAGGGGAGACAAAACAAGAAGAATTGTGACACCTGGAAGACAGATTTTATTTCATAAACTACTTCAAAAATCAAGTCTCAAGACTTCATCATTAAATATAATTAAAATGGAGTTGTCAAAAAAAAAAAGAGGAAGTTGCCAAATGGACTTGAAATCTCCATGGTGCCCACTTAGCAACCACAGCATCAGCTGCCCCAGATGCATTGCCAGGGCACCTGCTCTGTATTCGAGGTAGCTAGCAAGGCCTCCAACTTTGCTATCTTAGCTAGTGTCTCTTATCACTCTCACTGTTGTTTTTTAAGGGGGGAGGGGAAACTGTAATTAGATTGATGAGCTGGAAAATCAATCTTAAAATCCCTACAACATTTGGTAAAAGGCGCACATGGAAACCTTTTCAACGGATAAATTCCTAATTTACAACTACGAACCTCATGTGTTCCTCCTCCTCTTGGCAAAGGAAATGACTCCGCAGTCATGGCAGGAATATTAAAGCACAGAGTCAGATTCTAAGAGGAGGTTTATTTTGCAGGTTCTCAAAGAGATCACTAAGAAGCTTTTAGACAATTTAGATCAAAACATGGAAATACAACTCTCAGTTGACAGGTAGATCAACTTGAGTTACCTGTAAACCTACGTTGCTGATGAGCTTTAAACTACCAGGGGGAAGTGGGGACTTCAAAAAGTTCATGGAAAAAATCCTCTATCTTTTTATTCCATTTCTTCAAGAACCCTCTGAAGTTCCCCTGGGTCTTGTCTAACCTGTCAGTCCAGGGACATACGTTTCTCACGACTCATTTCAGGTGATGCTCCTTACTTTTAATACTTTCTAAGACAGGAATCCCTAGGGAGCTTAGTGACTTTTGGGTTAGACTGCTAACCATAGGTCAGCAGTTCAAATGTACAGCAAAAAGATGAGGCTTCTTGCTCCTGTAAAGATTTACAGCTTCGGAAACCTAATACGGGTAACTTTAGGATCAGCTCTGGACTGTAAATCACAAGCTCAGAGGTTCAAACCCACCAGCCTCTCCTGGGAAACCCTATACAGGGTCGCTGTGGGTCGGAACCGACTCCGTGTCACACAGTAGCAGCGGCAAAACAGGAATCCTCAGGGTTACTTGTAGTAATCTCTGGGTACTGCAAGTAAGTACTGTACTCGACTTCTAACCAAAAGCTTAGAAGTTCAAGATCCCCCAGAGGTATCTTGGAAGAAAGACCTGGCCATCTTCTGATAAATCAGCTACTGAAAATGTTACCGAGCACAGTTCTCTTCTAACACACACAAGGTTGCCATGAGTCGGAACTGACCCCACAACAACCCGTTAACTAGATAAATGACTCACCTATGTGGTATTCTAAGAAGAAGATTGTATTCCATAATAGATTGTGCAGACACCAACAAAACTGTTTATCATTCCTTTATCAATCTGGAACTGCATTCACTTGTTACAAATCTCTATTGATCCATTTAAGGACCATTGAGCTTCTAACTTCAAGGTCAGCTGTTCAAACCCACCAGCTATTCCATAGAAGAAAGATGAGGCTGTCTGCTCCCGTAAAGATTTACAGCTTCAAAAACCTGGTTTTCCTTAGTCCTCTAGGGTCACTGTGAATCTGCATTGATTGGATGGCAGTAAGTTTGGTTTCGGGTTTGGGTTGATCCATTTTGACTTTGTAATAAGTTAAATCCACGTGTGTTTCTGCAAGAAAAGCTGTTGGTCTCTTCATCCAGTCCTTGTACAATTTAGTTTTTGAATTGAAAGAAAAAAGTTTACACTGCCCTTTGAAGTCTTATCTAGATTTGATTTGCAAAATTATTTTAGAACCATTGGAGGGTTAACAATGTATGTACTATCCCTGGTTTTACATTACATTCAAATTATATAAGTGCCTTCTATTATTGTTGTTGTTAAGTACCCTAGAGTCGGTTCTGACTCACAGAGATCCTCTATAGGGTTTCTGAGGAGTGGTTGGTGGATTTGAACTGCCGATCTAGCAGCTAACAATCCAGTGCTTATCTGACAGCACCACAGCAGGACTCCCTAAAGTGGTTTCTATGAGATCTAAATTGTCACAAAGGTTAGGACCCAGAGCAGAGTCCTAGAATTTCATTAGAAGTGGGTGGGCATGAAGACACCAATGAATAATAGGAAAACCCTGAAGATATTAGACTCTTACAGTTGCAAAGCCCTTGGCCACCCATTGACTTGCTTGAAGCTCATCTGTGCTACGAAAGATCCATTGTAGAGGTGAGGAACCAGAATCTCAGAAAGAGCACGTCAGCATCCTGAGGGTAAAAGTCCAGCACTCAGTTGTTGAATTCCCGGCCTGCTGAATTTTATACTCATTCAACCACCTATGTATGCGCAGAATACCTCATTAGCTAACATTCTGATCACAAGGACTCATGAAAGACGGGTCCGATGCACTTTTCTCTGAGCCACTTTCTTCTACAGGTCAAGTAACTTATTAGAAGAGAAAGTTTCATTTCTCTCTATATGTCCTTAGGAAACTGAAGGTAGCCCCTTGTAAGAGCAGCTGTTTCATTTCCAGTTTATTTAAAGGACAATGAAGACTTAGAAAAGCAACCTCAGATACCATCAGAGCTTTTAGCTGTCATTAACCAGCTGACTGGCCTTTAGATTCTGCAATGCTCTTTTTGGGGGGTGTGTAGAGAGGTTTGGCCAAGGGATCTGTGCATGTGCATGGGCATGTGTGTTAGATATATATGATACAAAATATTTGCCATTGCAACAGTTTTTAACATGTACAATTCAGTGGTATTAACTACATTCATCATGTTGTGTAACCACTGTTATTCATCACTCTTAATACAAAGTCTGATGGGGTGCTGTGGAAAAAAGGCACTGGACCACAAGGTTGGTTTGAACTGCAAGTTTGGTGGTTCAAACCCACTAGTGTCTCCTTGGGAACCCTATACAGGATCGCTATGAGTCAGCACTTAACAGCAATACAAAGTCCCCTGAACAATAACTCCCTCTTTGCCCCTTCCGCCCACACCGAGTCACCACTAGTAAATTTGGGTTTCTATGCATTTGCCAAAGAATGTCTAGTGTCACAGTGGGTTAAGCATTGGGCTGGCTAAATGCAAGGCTAGCGGTTCAAGCTCACCAGTCGCTCCTTGGAAGACAAATGAGGCTGTCTGCTACTGTAAAGATTTTACCAGCTCAGAAACCCTAAGGAACAGTTCTACTCTGTCCTCCATAGGGTGGCTGTGAGTTGGAATCGACTCAGTGGCACTAGGTTAGTGGGTATATATTTGCCCATGCTACATGCTTCTTTTAAGTGAGATCATACAATACATTTACATCTTTTATAACTGAGTTATTTCTCCAAGCATCATTGTTTCAAATTCCATCCACATTGCGGCAGGTGCTGCAACTTCATTTTCCTTTGTGGCAGAGTCGTCATTCCCAGTGCACCTGATACACACTGGGATGCTGTTCCCTCCAGTGTTTCTCAACGCTTCTGGAATCTGAGTCCTCCTCAGCATTATCTGATGTTGCTGAGAGGGACCTGTTTCCAGAAACTTGAGACCACCAGTGCCTACCTCTACTGCACATCTTTGCTGCCTTCTTCCCCTATCCCTGATTGTCACAGGCCTCCTTAGTGATGGCTGCTGTCATTCCCTTCTGTCTCTTGAAAACCTTGCCTTTCCTGGCTTCCTTTCTCTATGCTTTCTTCCAGCCTAAGAAGCTCTGGTAGCATAGTGGTTATGAATAGGGCTGCTAACCTCAATGTCAGCAATTCGAAACTACCAGCTGTTCTGCAGGAGAAAGATGAGGCTTTCTGCTCCTGTAAAGATTTACAGCCTTGGAAACCCTGTGCAGGGTCACTATGAGTTGGAATCAACTCCATGGTAGTTAACAACAACAACAACATGCCAGAAGCTTTCAGCATATTTAACACGCTCTCATGGAGACACATTAGTTAAGTACCTGTCCTTTCTCATCAAGCAAAGAGACCAGCTTCCATTCACAGCTCCCACACCTGAGAGTGTGAATGCTGCAGGTAGAAGATGCAGCAGCCGCAGCTGGACCAGTGTTGATCTGTCTTCGTAGGAGGCTGGTCTTGTTGTTATTGTTGTTAGGTGCCATCAATCCATCAGACATCAGCAATGATATCCCTCATTCCATAGCCTCTTCTGAATCCGACTTGAACCTCTGGAAGTTCTCTGTCAATGTATGCCTACAGCCGTTTCTGTATTATCTTTAGTAAAACTTTACTCGCATAGGATATCAAACAGATTGTCTGATGATTTCCACATTCCATTGGGTCACCTCTCTTTGGAATGGACACAAATATGGATCTTTCCCAATCAGTCGGCCAGATAGTTGTCTTCCAAATTTCTTGTCAGAGATGAATGAGAGCCTCCAGTTCTGCCTAACTTTCTTGAAAGATTTCAATTTGTATTCCATCAATTGCTAATGCCTTGTTTTTTGCCAAATCCTTCAATGCACTTTGGACTTCTTCCTTCAGTATCATTGGCTCTTGATCATATGCTACCTCTTGAAATGGTTGAAGAGCTTCTAGAAGAAAATTTCCCTAACATCTTAAAAGATGAAAAGATAAACATTCAAGAAGCTGAATGTACCACAGGAAGGATAGACTCCAAAAGAAAGTCATCAAGACATATAATAATCAAGCTTTCCAAAATCAAAGACAAGGAAAGAATACTAAAAGTGGCCAGGGAGAAAAGAAGTGTCACTTATAAAGGCAAGCAAATCAGATTATGCTCTGACTATTCAGAACAAACCATGCAGGCAAGAGGCAATGGGGAGACATATTAAAAAAAAAAAAAAATCTAAAAGAAAAAAAACTGTCAACCAAGAATCATCTATCCAGCAAAACTATCAATCAAATACGATGATGTGATCAAGACATTCCACGATAAACAGAATCTGAGAGATTTTATCAAAACCAACCAGCACTTCAAAACATCCTAAAGGGAGTTCTGTGGACTGAAAACCAACAAGAACAAACAACAAACAGAGATTGACAGGCGTGGTAACACCACCTGGAATTCAGTCAACAGATAGCAGAGTCCAGAACAGAACAAGACCACAATAACAAACTCAAAAGAGCTGGGGGGTCAACCGAAGATCATAATTTTATCAATGTCAAAGAAGGGACAAACGTAGCAACAGAGACCCAGGTGGTGAGGATGTCAGGTCAATTACAGGATACAATGGATCCTCTTAAATGGAAAGAAAAGTTAGTAGACTATAAGGTAACCTCCCAAAAAGTTAATACTTCACAACTTACCATGAAAATCAACTTCAAAGCAGAACAAGCAAACATGAAAACTAAAAAGAAACCAACAAGAAATAGCACAAAAAACACAAACCCAACACAAGGAGGCATGCAGGACAAAAGAAAGAACAGCACTACCAAAAAAGTAACATAATGGCAGCAATTAATTCATACCTATCAATAATTACATTGAATGTCAATGGATTGAATGCACCAGTGAAGAGACAGAGAGTGGCAGAATGGATAAGAAAACAAGACCCTTCAATATGCTGCCTGAAGGAGACACACCTTACACACAAATACGAAAACAGACTAAAAGTTAAAGGATGGAAAAAATTTTACCAAGCTAACTGCAACAACAAACAAGCAGGAGTAGCAATACTAATCTCTGACAAAGTAAACTTTAAGATAAAAACCAGCATAAGAGATAAAGAAGGACACTATCTCATGATCAAAGGGTCAGTTGAGCAAGATGGCATAACCATAATAAATATCTATGCTCCCAATGAAAGAGCAGCAAGATACATGAAGCAAACCTTACTAGAATTGAAAAAAGAAACAGACAAATCTACAATTATAGTGGGAGGTTTTAACACGCCACTCTCGAAAAGGGACAGAACAACCAGAAAGAAACTTGACAAAGTTAGAGGAACTAAACAACACAATCAACCAACTTGACCTCACAGATATATACAGAGTATTCAATCTAACAACAGCACAATAGACATTCTTCTCCAGTGTACATGGAACATTTTCCAGAATTAACTATGTGCTAAGTCACAAATCAAGCCTCCATAAATTACAAACATCAAAATTCTACAGAGCATCTTCGCAGACCACAATGTTATAAAACTAGAAATCAATAATAATAAGACCAAGGCAACAAAGTCAAATACATGGAAACTGAACAACACCTTGCTGAAAAGTGACTGGGTAAAAGAAGAAATTAAATGTGAATTCACAAAGTTCCTAGAAACAAACGAGAATGAAAACACAATATACCCAAATCTTTGGGAAATGGTGAAAGTGGTACTGAGAGGACAAATTATTGTGATTAATACACACATCCAAAAAGAGGAAAGAACCAAAATTAACACATTAACACAGCATCTTCAACAATTAGAAGCAGACCAGCAAAGGGAACCTACAGTCACCAAAAGAAAGGAAATAATAAAGATAAAAGCAGAAATAAATGAGATGGAAAACAAAAACTATAGAAAGAATCAATAGGACAAGAAGCTGGTTCTTTGAACGGATTAATAA
>NW_006408574.1:7151691-7153142 GCF_000296735.1 Chrysochloris asiatica
CATGGCAAGGAAACGGGATCAATGTGAAGCTAATGTCTTCTCATGTAAACTATCACATATTTCACAACAAAGCATTAAAAAACAAAAACAAAAAACAAAAACCCATACACACTCAGCTATTAACTGAAAGGTTGGCAGTTCAAGTCCACCCAGAGGCACCTTGAAAGAAAGGGCTGGTGATCTGCTTCTGAAAAACTCACCCATTGAAAACCCTCTAGTGCAGTTGACCTTGGACACACCTAGGGTCGGACTCGGTGGCAGCTGCCCATTTTCTCCCTACTCTGACGAGGTTCCTTTCTCTGTTTCTGCATTTTGTGTCTTGGGTTTCCCCTTTCCTCTGTCCCCCAATATATGAACATCCCCTCAGGATCCTGACCTCTTTCCATTTTAAGGTATTCTTCTCCAAGATCTAATTACTTTTCATGATTTCTAATCAACCTCATGTGCAAATAATTCTCAAAATACGCCTCTCAGCCTAGCAGCTCTACTTTACTTGGGTCCTAGACATCCTGTTCCCCAAGCTTCCCATTCTTTGTTAAATCCATACATTCTCTAAGATGGGAAGTAGCCTCAGTGATGGACTCAAACACACCAGGGGTCAGGAAGATGGTGTAGAACAAAGCAACACCGCTGTCTGTGGTCCCCAAACCCTGCAGGAGTCGGACTCCCCCAGACAGCATCTAACAACAGGAAGACATCTCCTGTCCCCAAGTGATCTGTTCTCCCAGTTACCCATTTAACACCTTTGGGATCCTTTGTTCCCCCCCCCTCCCTGTAATAATTTCTCCCCAAAATTTAAACAGCTGCTGTTTCCACCCCCACAGTGCCTACTGCACTTGGTCATTTTCTCGGCTGTCATCCTAGCTCAGAAACTTATTATATGCTGCATGATTCAATAATCTAACTCAGTGGTTCTCAACCCTGGCTGCACATTAGAGTCACCTGGGGGAGCTTTAAAACGATTCTCATGCCTGGTCCTGACCCCAGAGATTCTGATTAAATGGGCTGGGATGGGCCAGAGACATTGCTTTTTTTTTTTTTTTTTTTTTTTTTAACTTGCCAGATGATTCTAATATGCAGCTAGGACTATGAATCACCAAGAACCAGCGAGCTGACTGCACTGTGGTTTTCAGTGCCACTGAGTCAATTCCAAGTCATGACAACCCCATGTGACGGAGTAGAACCTCCCTAGGCTGTTGTGGTATTCAGAGTTGTGCTGATTGGAATACATTTGATGGCACTTCAACAACAATATGCAATGACTAAGGAGCCCTGGTGGTGCTGCAGGGTAAGCACTGGACTGCTAACTGCAAGGTCTGAAGTTCAAACCCACCAGCTGCTTCACCAGAGAAAGAGGAGGCTTTCTGATCCCACAAAGACTTACAGCCCCAGACACACTATCCAGGGTCTCTGCGAGTCAGAATCTACTTGATTGCAATGATTCTTCATGT
>NW_006408574.1:7154352-7155364 GCF_000296735.1 Chrysochloris asiatica
TTTGAACGTGTCTCTGTGACCAGTGGATGGCTGCAGACCCACATTCTCAGTAATAGACTTGTCGTAGTCTTGTGAGGGGTGCCTTCAACAGAAAAGTTCAACCAATCAAAACAGTGGCTCCTAAGGGAATCTCCTAGGTCAGATATATTCAAGGCAGCAGGTGGACACTATGTTTTGGGGATTCAGAAAGAAAATCTTGACTAATTGTCTTAAAGGGCACATGACAGAAGCTTTTTATGAAGAAGTTTTAAGAAAATTGAAATTGCATTGGTGAGAAAAAGGTCAGGAAGTCTGAGCTGAGGAAATAGTCTCATCAAGGGAATTCAACTGTTCATTCTTCAAGGATAGGAAGGCTTATCACTATGAGACTTTCATTGGGAAACCACCCTCCAGCCCTGATTTTGTCCCTTCAAGCTTCCCTTTGTTCCCAAAACTAAAGCAACAATGGAAAAGAACACAATCTGAGTCCTTCAAGGATTCCAAAGTCACTATTTTTGATGTGGTGTAGATAGAAGAGCACAGAATTTTTCAGGGAAGGGTTCGATGTAAACTCTGCCTTCAGGAGTCTCTAAATGGAGGTGGAGACTATGTACAGAAACAACAGCTGCACATTCTGATACATTTGTTGAATAAAGGGTTCTAAGATTTTGTCCACCACTCGTCTATTAGCTTGTCATACTGTGACGGCCTGTGTGTTGCTGCGATGTTGTAAGCTATGTCACCAATATTTTAAATACCAGCAAGGTCATCTGTAGAAGACAGGTTTCAATGGATCTTCCAGACTAAGACAGATGAGGAAGTGGTAGACCACTTCTGAATGGTTAGCCACTGACAACCTTATGAATAACAGTGGAACATTTCATAATATCGTGCCAGAAGATTGGAAGGTAGTCAAAATATGACTGCGGAAGAGCTGCCTCCTCAAAGCAGAGCTGACCTTAATGATATGAATGGAGCAAAGCTTTCGGAACCTTAATCTGCTGACAGTTCACAACTCAAAAAGAGAAGAAAC
>NW_006408574.1:7155949-7165822 GCF_000296735.1 Chrysochloris asiatica
ACCATCGCTTCGGGGGATATCTAGGTCCATTGACAAAACACAATTCATAAAGATAATGCTTTACAACCTAATCTGGTCCTAAAAGTTTGTTAAGTGATCATCCAAGAAGCAGCTTTAGTCTCTTTCTGCCTAGAGCTTAGAAAATAAAGAAAGCCCAAAACTCAAGGACGCAATTAGTCAAAAAGTTGATGACCCAAATAAATCACAGCCTCCTATAATCTGAGACCAGAAGAGCTACCGCTAAAGAACCTCTGACCAAGACTACAATAGAAGGTTCTAGTTAGAATGGATGGGGAGAAAAAAACATAGAACAAAATTCGAAGCCAAAAAAAAAAAAAAAAGACCACCTTCTTGAATCATTTGCTCTGCATGGATCCAATGAGTCTGGTGAAAGGATTCAAGCCTGGCATACCTTTCCTGATTTCAAGCCATTCATATCCCCTTGTTCTGTTCAAACAACTGCCTATTGGTCTATGAGCATAAGTAAGTGTTCTGGAATTCTCATTCTTCACAATGTTATCTGTAGTTTGCTATGACCCACACAGTCAAAAGCCTATGCAGAGTCAGTAAAGCACAAGTAAACATCTTTCTGGTATTCTCTCTCTTCCACCAATATCCTTCTGGCACCAGCAATGATATCCCAAGTTCCATGTCCCTTTCTGAATGCCTATGGTTTCGAAGGTTGCCACCTTTAAGGAAGCAGGTTGCCACACCTTTCTCCCTCTGCACAGCTGCTGGGTTTGAACTACCAACCTTTTGGTTCATTTAACCAGCAAGTGTTTAACTTCTGCACGACCAGGGCTCTCGTGACTAAAATAATGAGAGGTTAAATAAGATATCCAAGGCCCCAGGGTTAATTAGTGAGACAAAATGAGAACTAGCTGCTAATTCTCCAGGTTCCAGGGAATTTGTCCTGGTCGATAATACCCCACTTTTAAAATATAAACCTATTCTGATGAATTGACACAATGGCTGCACCTATGGGCTCAGAAATAATAGCTGTGAGGATGGCACAGGACCGGGCAGTGTTTCCTTCTGCTGTGCAGAGGGTCTAAGCAATTTGATGGCACATAACAGCAACAACAACATACGATTCGTATTATGAATCCATTTCTACCCTCCTCTGACAAATGCTTGTGATTCTAGCTCTCATAACTGCAGTTGCAAAGACAGAAAATCTCTCTGGCTTCTTCAGTAAAAAGCACTCTCTGTTATAATTGTCGTTTATGTTTATAATGTGCCTTTCATTCAGGGAGCTGCACCAACTCCGGGAAATGGACTGATGATTCGCATTATCCTGCTCTTATATACTGGGAGGCAGCAGCCCAGCTGGGTTAAGTGAACCATCCAGAGCCATCCTGGGTGCCAGTCACTGAGAAAGAAGCCCAATTAAACCTCTAAGCCAACCTGTCTTCCCGGACTTGACATTTCCCGTCCAGTCCTAATCACATGCCAGATCTTGAAGTTCAGGGATCTCCCCTCAGTGAGACTCTGGAATCTTAAGAGCTCTCCTTTGAATGTTCCCAAAGCCTAAGTGATAGGCACCCAATCCTGGGGTTTTCCGTTTTAATTGTCTCCTTTGCTCCTTGGTATTATTGTTGTTGTTGTTGTTGTTAAGTGCCGTCGAGTCGGTTCCGACCCATAGCGACCCTGTACAGGGTTTCCGAGGGTGTAAATCCTTACGGGAGTAGAAAGCCTCATCTTTCTCCCGCGGAACGGCTGGTATTATTAGTTGTGTGTATAATCAGCTTTACATCTGTGCCGTTTATGGATCTTGCTAATGGTTTGGTTTGGGTTAGGGTTTTCGTACTACTACAGGTCTTTCACCTGCCTGCTCCTCTACAGGTGTGGTGCTGTAGGATGAGCACTAAACAGCTAATCACAGGGTCGGTGGTTCAAACCCACTAGCCACTCCTCGGAAGCCCTATGCTATGAGTCAGAACTGACTCATGGCACTTAACAACAACAGTGCTTAGGCATTGGGCCAAGGTCGGCGGTTCAAACCCATCAGCTGCTCCTCAGGGAAAAGATGAAGCTGTGTGTTTTTGTAAGGATTTATTTACAATCTCAGAAACTCTAAGGAGCAGTTCTACCCTGCCCAATAACCACTGGGAGTCAGAATCGACTCGGTGGTAGGATTCCCTGGTGGGACAATGGCTACCTGTGTGGCTGCTAACAGAAAGGTCAGTGGGTGGGACCCACCAGTGGCTCCAAGAAAGAAAGGCCTGGTGATTTGATACAGGAAAGATCTACAGCCTTGGAAGCTCTATGTGGAAATCCTACTCTATCCTAGAAGGTAGTCATGAGTTGGAACCAACTAAGTAGCACACAACGACAACAACAATGACTTCCCATGTAGGAGACCTGGGCTCAGATCCTGGACGATGTTCTTCAGTTACAGCCACCAGCTGTCTGTCTGACAGTGGGGGCTCATGGGCTGCTCTGATGCCTACCAGTTGGTTTTCAGACAAGACAGACTTGGAACAAAGACCAATGAAAACCCTCTGGATTCCAACAGTCCTATACACAACTGGTCGTGGGGTGGCACATTCCATTGTGCATGGGGTCACTCCATGACACCATTCATAAGACAGAACAGGGGCTGAGATAGTTATGCTCTTGTTGTTGGGGGCCATAGAGCCGGTTTAAACTCCTGGCAGCCCCAAACACGGTCCAGTCCTGAGGCACCCGCACAGTGGTTGTCAAGTTGAAGTCCATTGTTGCAGCCACCGTGTCAGTCCATCTCATGGAGAGTCTTCCTCTTATTCACTTCACTTCTCCAAGCATCATGCCATTCTCTAGAGACTGGTCCTTCCTGATAATGTGGTTTATACTCTATCTGCTCCAAATTCTTAATCAACCACCTAACTACTGGCCAAGAGAAACCATGACCTACACATAACCTCACTTAAAACACCCAGAGCTCCAGACCCACAGAAAAGCCGATGCTTCTGAGCTGCTTTCAGGTCACTTCCGACCTATGGAGACCCTGTGTCCCAAAGAATAAAGTCACCTGATCCTACAGCATCTCTATGACCACTGGGATGCTCAAGACCACTGCTATGGCCACTGTGTCAATCCATGGAAGAGCTACCCTTTGAAAACTTGCATCTAAAGGACTTCATGTGTGTGCCACAGACGTAACCCTCTCCTACACAGATCGTAACCCTTTCCTTTGTTCCTTGAGTCCATTAAGTCATCTTCTCAATAGCCAATGAAGAACATAGCTAGCCACAGTGAGTGTCCAAACTCTGCCACACACTGCCTTGGGCCATTATCCACATAACCTCATCTCATTGTAATCCTTTGAAGTAGCTACTGACGGTTCCCATTTCAGATGAAGAAATGGAGACATGGCAGAGCTAATGTATGGTCCACAGTTAAAGAGCTGCTCACATCAACACAGCGTGGCCAAGTCCAAAGGTCAGCTCCACCTCCACTGAGCTTTGCAGCTAGGAAAGAAGGACACCTGCAGCAATCAGGGGCTGTTCTAACATCTAGGGAGGAGTCTGTAAATGAAATCACAACAGTAGAAAGAATACTCATGCAACATGGAATCGCAACAGAGGAAATAGGCAGAAATACTGTTGAATGATGACGCACAGAGGGAATTGTAATCATTGCAATGAAACAATGGTGTAAAACTGATGTTCTCCCATGTAAACTATCACTCAGTTCACAATAAAAACTTAATATATATACAATTGAATATGGTACTACAAGCCACCACTTATCTGGCAGTGTGTTGTACTGAGGTGGCTCGCACGTTGCTATGATACAGAAAGCTATGTCACCGGTATTTCAGATACTAGCAGGATCCACCATGGTGGACAGCTTTCAGTAGAGCTTCCAAACTAAGATAGACGAAGAAGAATGGCCTAGTGACCTCTATCGGAAAATAGCCAATGAAAACCTTGTGAACACTAACTGAATATTGTCTGCTCTATTGCTGGATTGAAGCTGTCCAAGACTTCATTTTGCTTGGTCAACCATCAACACTCATGGAAGCAGCAGTCAAGAAATCAAACGACGTATAGCATTAGGCAAATCTGCTGCACAAGACCTCTTTAAAGTGTTGAAGAGCAAAGATGTCATCTTGAGGACTAAGGTGCGCCTGACCCAAGCCATGGTATTTTCAATAACCTCATGTGCAAGCAAAAGCTGAACAGTGAATAAGGAAGACCGTAGAAGAATTGATGTTTTTGAGTTATGGTGTTGGAGGGGAATATTGAAAGTGCCATGGGCTGCCAAAAGAACCAACAGATGTGTGTTGGAAGAAGTGCAGCCAGAGTGCTCCTTGGAGGCCAGGATGGACAAACTTCATCTCTCATGCTTTGAACATATTGTCAGGAGGGACCAGTCACTGGAGAAGGATATCATGTTTGGTAAGGTGGAGGGTCAGAGATAAAGAGGAAGACCCCCAACAAGATGGATTGGCCAAGTGGCAGCTGCAATGGGCTCAAGTATAGCAACAGTGTCACATGAGATTGAAGGAGGACCGAGCAGTGTTTTGTTTGGTTGTACGTAAGGTCCCTATGAGTTGGTACTGACTCGATGGCACCTAATACCATAGTCCTGGGAGGTGAGCCCCTTAGATGGCCAGAGCTGAAAATACACAGTGACCTCAGGGATGGCCTTGAACTCATGAAGTGATGGACTTCAGTCGTGAAGATGGCGTTGTCATGAGTGGGCACCAACTCCACGGCCACTAGCAATAACATTTGCTGAGTTCTGACCAAGTGCCAGGCCCTGTTCTAAGCACTTGACATATATCAAGTGCTTCACCTTCCACAACATTGCTGACAGACAAGGAACAGAAGCAGCACAGTTCTGTCCACTGGTCAGAGTCACAGTGCCAGGGCTTCTCAGACACATAGTGACCCTCAGTAGAAACCCTGGCTATGTCGTTTCATCTCTATGTCAGTCTGCCTACTTAGATATAAAATCACAGTTTGAAAATGGGAAAGGAGTTTAGAGATCCCTTCCAGTCAAAGTGTCAGAGAAGTTGATCTACCATCGTGCCTGCATTGAGATGTCCTGACATTCTTGTTATCCAAAATAATTGTTTCCTATCTGTCAAATAAGTACTGGGTTGCTAACCGAAAGGTCAGCAGTTTAAAGCCATCAGCTGTTCTTTGGAAACGCTATACAGGGTTGCTCTGAGTCAGACAACTGGTATGTAGTACTTTGCACTTGGCTACTCACTCAACTGCAAGGTCAGTTTGAACCGCAAGGTCAGAAGTTCAAACTCACCAGCTGTTCCTTGGGAACCTTATACAGGGTTGCTATGGGTTGGGACCAACTCGACAGCATTTAACCAACCAATCAACCAACCAACCAAGAAGAAGGGTAGCAGTTCAAACCTACCAAGCGCTACTGTAGATAGAAGACCTCATGATCTGTTTCCATAAAGATTCTTGCTATTGTTGTTAAATTCCATCAAATAGATTCTGACTCAGTGACCCTGGATAGGGTTTCCAAGGAGCGACTAGTGGATTTGAACTCCTGGCCTTGCAGTTAGCAGTCCAATGCTTATCCTACAGTGCCACACCAGGACTCAGCCTTGGAAACTCTGTGGAGCTGTTCTATTCCACACACATGGGGTTGCCATGAGTTGGATTTGCTTCATGGCAATGTGTTTGTGTGTTACATCGATGCCTGCTCTAAATAAAAGCTAACACCACCACCTGGATGTGCTCAGGAGTGACACCTTGTACTCCTTTACATCCTTCACAGCCTGACCACAGGTCTTGGATGGAGTTTCTGATAGAAACTTCTGGAGGGCAAACACAGTGTAGCTGGGTAGTACCATTCAAATGGATGAGGATGTGTGTTGGGGATCAGCTGAGTCCTTTTCCTATTTCGTGGTCCAACTGTGAAATGTCTGATCAACCTGAGAACGAAATTTAAACACATGAGAGGAAGAGAGTCCAAGAGCCCTTTGAAACTGTGTTCAAATTTAACACATCTGAACAAATCTATAACCAGAACGTGATTTCTCCCGCAGAAAATTCCCCAAAGAGATGCTGAGGAATGTAGGGACCTACTCCTTTATTTAGGGAGCTCTGGTAGCACAGTGGTTATGAATCAGCCCGTGAACCTCAGAGTCAGCAGTTCGAAACTCCCAGCTGTTCTGCGGGAGAAAGAAGAGGCTTTCTGCTCCTGTAAAGATTTATAGCCTCGGAAACCCTGTGCAGGGTCATTATGAGTTGGAACCAACTCCACGGCACATAACCACCACCACTCCTTTATTTAATACCATTTCTTTAGGATCTATAGAATAAGCACTTGATCACAAGGTAAGTTTGAGTGGAAAGGTCAGTGGTTCAAACTCACAAGTCACTCCTCAGAAACTCCATACAGGGTCTCTATGAGTTGGAACAGACTCAACAGCACTTAACAACAACAATGTCAGTCTTTGTCTCTTATAATAATAGATTTACAAAAAAAATATTTTACTGTAGTTTAGATGACAGTTTATAAAGTTTATTAGATTCCCCTCCAACAATTTTTATACACATTTTTCATGCCACTGATTCCAATTTTTATAATGTGTCAGCATCCTCATCATTTGTCTTCTGGTGGTTCTGTTTCCATTGTTCTAGCTTCCCTACCTCTCCTGCCTTCTCATCTTTGTTGTTAGGTAAATATTGACTGTCTGGTCTCATCTAGGTTATTGAGGCAGTACATGACTCTTGGTGACATTATTTAATCAGCCCATCTGTTATTTGGCTGTAAGGTGATCAGTACAAATGACTTCAATTCCACACCCAAAGGATATCTTAGGGTGATAGTTTTGGGGTCCCTTTAGTCTCTATTGGTTCAGTAGGCCTGACTGCTTTTAGGAGTTTGAGTTTTGTTCTACATCTGTTTCCCATGCTCTCGGGGACCCTCTCTACTGTGTCTCACACTAACCTTTGCAAGAAGCCTGAGGCACATTTACAAAGAGTGTCAGAAAATGGGATGTTGCCGATACCTCCTAGACATCTTCCCTGTGAAAATTCCAAATCATTCTACGAAGAAACTCTGCCAGTCCCGTTTTGGAAGGTCTCAGGAATCACACTCACTCGAGTCTCCACTGGGCCGCCTCGGGCCTTGGCAAATGGCCAATGCCTCTCTAGGCTGGAAGAGTGCGCCCAAAACTTGAGCCCCGGGTGGCCCGCCAAAGAAGAAAACGCCCTGCTCAAAAGCTATATGTGGATGTGCAAAATTACAGCAGATGATGCACTTAACAATTAGGTTCTTTGCATACATAAGCAGGAACAACAGCTCCCAAACTGCCAATATCCTCTCCATTCTCACGGAATGTCTCTGTGTCACACGGTCACACAGCGGGGGCCCTGGAAATGAGATGAAGGAATGGCACAGTATGAAGTTTCCATTTTGGAAAAGCATCCCTCCTGCGGTAGCGAGCAGACAGACGGGAGAAGTCTGTGAAGGCAAAGAGGGCTGGCTCTGCGCCCCAACCTTCTGAGTGTCTGCAAAGGGGGTATGAGGAGCAGACAGGAAGAAGGGGCGAGAGGGGCTGAGCTGGGCAACTACCCAGTGTCCTGGGTGGATGTCAGCAGGATTATTAGCTAGTTTGGAACTGGGGGGAGGCTTTAATGAAACAGCTGAAGCTATGTGGAGAATGGAATGGGCTGGGTGGGATGTGTTGTTGTTGTTGTTGTCTTTGAGTCGACTTAGACTCATGTTGTTGTTATTAAGTGCCGTTGAGTCGGTTCCGACCCATAGCGACCCTAGAAAGGGTTTCTGAGGCTGTAAATCTTTATTGGAGCAGAAAGCCTCATCTTTCTCCCACAGAGCAGCTGGTAGTTTCGAACTGCTGACCTTGCTCTTCGCAGCCCAATTCGTAACCACTATGCTACCAGATATACATCAGGACGTGACATTGCCTGGCTCCCACCATCTTTGTGATCGTTTCTGTCAACTCATGCCATGTAAGGCTTCCCTTGGTTTTACTGACCCTCTACTTTGTTTAGCACAAGGTCCTTTTCTTGTTATTGGTCTTTACTGATGACTTGTCCAAAGTTGTTGTTGTTAGGTACCATCAAGTCAGCTCTGACTCATAGCAACCCTATGCACATTGAAACGAAACCCCACCCAGTCCCAACAACATCCTGGTGTTACCTTTGAGCCCACTGCTGCTACCACTGTGCCAAACCGTCTTGCTGAGGGTTCTCTCTTTTTCACTGACCCTTCACTTTTCCAAGCATGATGTCTTTCTCCAGGGCCCAGTCCCTCCTGAAAACATGTCCAAAGTGTGAGAAGTGACATCTCTCCATCCTCACTTCTGACTGCACTTCTTCCAACATTGATTTTATTTGTTCTTCTGGTAACCCACAATACTTTTAGAATTTCTTCCCAACTCTGTAATTCAAATGCATTGATTTTTCTATGGTCTTCCTTATTCATTGTCCAACTTTTACATTCACATGAGGCCATTGAAAATATGACTTGGATCAGTTGCACCTGAGTCTTCAAGCTAACATCTTTGCTCTTGAACACTTTAAAGAGGTTTATGCAGCAGATTTGCCTAATGGAATACTGTTCAAAGTAAGCGAGCTTAAATCTCACCTTCCTCACTTTCAAGGAACATTCTAGTTGTATTCAATATTATTGGCTAACACTTCAGTTTGGACATATCATTTTATTTTCTGTCTTGCTTTTTCATTTTCCAACCTTCCTGTGTATATAAAATGATTGAAAAGATTGTGGTGGGAGTCAGATACACCTAAAATGCACTGGGAAAAAAGGCTCAGCAATTTACTTCTTGAAATTAGTCAATGAACAGCCTGTGGTAACAAAAAAAAAGCTGCAGTTTTGAGTTTGTCATACTGTGGTGGCTTGCATGGTGCTGTGATGCTGGAAACTATGCTACTAGTATTTCAAATACCATCAAGATCAACCAGGGTGGACAGGTTCCAGTGCAGTTTCCAGACTAGAAAGAAATGCCCAGCAATCTACTTCCAAAACTTCGCCAAGGGAAATCCTATGGAACACAACCGAATATTGTCATATAGTGCTGGAACATGAGCCCCCCAGGTTGGAAGGTGCTGAGAACACACAATGACCACACCAATGGCCATGAAGATGGTGCAATGTGTCGGGTTTTGTCCTTGGAACAATCATGAGTTAGAGGCATCAGATGGATACGAACCACAGCAACGTAGATATAATAGGGTTATGCAGCTGCGTGGCTGTTCGGAGCACACCCTCTCCTCACTTGACAACTGTCTCCTGTCTAAATATGCCACATTGACAATAGTCTAAAATCTACTGTTCAAGGAAATGGAGGCTATGGCCCTTGGCCACCCTTCAGGCTGGAAAAGAACTCACCCTTGTGGCCTAATTTTCAGCTAGGCAATAGATAGGCATACGGGAGGGATATGTTCACCGTGAAATGGTCAATCATTCAAAGTCAAAAGGACAAAGTTGAGAAGGAATGGGAAAGTGGGTGGAACGAAACTAGGAGCCTCAGGGAAGAAGCAGATGACTGGTGTTCCATGGAGGGAATTGCAATCATTGAGATGAAACAAACTGTGTGATTTGTTGAATGTAAAACTGATGATCTTGTCTGTAAACCTTCACTCAATTCACAATAAAAAGTTAAAGCACAAAACTACTCTCAGACTTGTTTGTGTGTTAACAACCTGTCTGGTAAGAGGAGCTCTGCTATGATGGTGAAGGTTTTGTACCACCTTAGCTGGGGCCACGATTGTCAGTGATTTGGCAGCTTTGGAATGATGTCATTTGGGACCATGTACTGTTGGAATCATCATGATCTGGTGTGATCAGACCCCATTTTCACATACCACCGATTTTCACTTAGCGATCTGTCTTTGAAACCCTATCATGTTGGTAAATGAGGAG
>NW_006408574.1:7166802-7168528 GCF_000296735.1 Chrysochloris asiatica
TAGGAGTGGGTACACACATATAAAGCATATTACCACACACATATATATATTGTGTCAGTTGTGTTACTTAACACTGTCATTATTTGTCCAGATTGAATCTCCCGTCCTCCAGGATGCTGAATTAAAATGAAACCATAATTAGTTTTGTGGGGATACTTCACACATTCTAGAATAACATGATCTGGTGACCTAGATCTTAAGTCAAGCTCCTAGGAAGAAGATACTGAATGAGATGTGAAATCATATGCATTGTTTAAAGAAAAAAAGAAGAAGAAAACCAGAAATGGAAATAGAAAAAAAAACAGACCCAAATCGAATAGAAACTGTTTCCTGGGAAGCAAAGAGAATCAGAGTCAGAGACGGGGGGCACCGTGACTCAGGAGGGGGTTTGCAGGAAAGGATTGAGTTTCTGCCTCCTCTCTCTCTCTCTCTCTCTCTCTCTCTCTCTCTCTCTCTCTCTCTCATTTGGCCCTTTGCACCCCATGTCTTTTCAGCACCATAGCAGACCTGAGAAACTTCAGCTGCATGTGAAGATGAAGGTGTGGGTCCCAGCCTGGCTCTTGTGGTGAGCGGGTTCAGTGCATAATTGGACACAGCTCAGTGTGATTGACAGCAGCAGCCGACTGCAGCATCTCAGGGGTCGGGACAGAAATGGGTTTGGCAGAAGGGACTTGGCGCATGTGGGGGAGCAGCCTGCACTCAGTGATACCCCCACCCCCACCAAAGATGAGACTGAGCTAGGACCCTATCTCGCTCATTGGAGAGGCCTGCCATCTTCATTCTTTATGTTCCTCTAATGGAGTTCCTACAAGGGGGGTGGGGGGTGCTTCAACACACAGGTGTGCATTTCCTCACAGTTTAGGGGGCAGATTCTGGTGGTACCATGGGTTAGACATTGGACTGCTAACTGTAAGGTCTGTGACTCAAGTCCCCAGCTGCTTTGCAGGGGAAAGATGAGGCGGACTGTTCCCATAAAGATGTGCATGTTTGGGAACCCTAGGAAACTGTGGTCTATAGGGTCAGTAGGAGTCAAATTTAACTCTACGGCAGTTTGCTGTTTTGCTTTTTTTTTTTTTTTTTATTAAGAAGCCCTGGAGTACAGGGTTAACAATCCAAATGTGGGCAGTTTGAACTCATCACCCATTTGAGGGAGAAAGTTGAGGCTTTAAGCTCCTACATAGATTTGTTGTTGTTAAGTGCCCTCTAGTTGGTTCCAACTCAGTGTAGGGTTTCTGAGGCTTTAAATCTTTAGGGGGGTAAAAAGTCTTATCTTTCTCCCGCGGAGCAGCTGGCAGGCTCAAACAGCAGACCTTTACAGAGATTTATAGCCATGAGTCAGAACCAACTGGACAGCATTTAAGAAAATCAACAGCAAGCTTGCTTCTGGGCCTGCTCGGCTCTTTCTAGGTCTCCAAAGTGATTGTAGGTACATCTTACTCGGACAGGTACACCTTACATTGACAGGTGCATGTTACATTGACAGGTACACCTTACTCTGACAGGTACACCTCACACTTACAGGTACATCTCACACTGACAGGTACACCTTACACTAACAGGTACATCTCACACTGACAGGTACACCTCACACTGACAGGTACACCTCACACTGACAGGTACACCTTACACTGACAGGTGCATGTTACATTGACAGGTACATCTTACTCTGACAGGTACACCTTACACTGACAGGTGAATGTTACATTGACAGGTACACCTCACACTG
>NW_006408574.1:7169538-7174798 GCF_000296735.1 Chrysochloris asiatica
TGATGGGTTCACACTGCCACCCTTTAGGCCGACAGCTGAGCATTCTGTCACTGTAGCACAAGGATCCTCTCCAGAGGTGTTTGTTGTTGTTGTGAAGTGCCGTCAAGTCTGCTCTGACTCATAGTGACCCTGTACAAGGTTTCCGAGGAGTGGTTAGTGAGTTTGAACAGCCAACCTCACGGTTCAAACAGACCTTGAGATGAGTGCTTATCCTACCGCACCGCATCAGGCCTCCATCCCGAGGTATTGCTGTTGTTAAATGCTTTAGAGTCAGTTCCAATTCATAGCTACCGTGTATAGGGTTTCCTAGGAGTGGCTGGTGAGTTTGAAGCACCTACCTTGAAGTTTAAACTGACCTTCCAGCCTAGTGTTTATCCTATAGCACCATACCAGGACTCCATCCAATGGTATGTTGTTGTTGTTGTTAAGTGTCGTTGAGTTGATTCCAACCCATAACAACCGTGTATAAGGTTTCTGAGGAGCAGATGGTGAGCTTAAACCACTGACCTTGCAGTTCAAACTGACTTTGCAGTCCAGAGCATTAACCCACAGAGCCAGACCACATATTTTAGGGGGAAATACATTCAATCTGTAACACCAAGTGGTTCCTGGAAGCAAATAGGTTTTCTTGGGGATGAAAAAGCTTGCTCCAGCAGGTCAAAGTGAGGTTTTCAATGGATGGCCAGGTTCAAGTTGAGGGATTCCCCAGTGGGAAAATACACAGAGACTCTCCCCTGCTGACCACCAGCAAGCAGGAGCCTCTAGAGTCCTTGTTGTTGGGGACCATCCAGTAGGTTCCGACTCATAGCAACCCCTATATACAACAGAATGAACCACTGCCCGGTCCGCCACCACCCTCATGATTGCTGCCACATTTGTGCACTCGGCCCTGGTCCTTATCTATGTGATGGGAAGACATGACCCATTGCTGTCTTCTAGAGGCAGGCTGGGAGGACCTTCTGTTATCCCTACCCTCTGTAAATATAACAGGTCCACCAAGAACCTGTTCCAAGAGCCCCCTTCTTCCGCCAGCCCATTTTCATTCTAGTTGGAGCCATCTGTGCAACCCAGCCACACTTTCTCAGACCCATCATGTGCCTTCAAAAGTCTCATGCTTTTCTAAGTAGACTGAATGTATTGGCAGGCATGCCTGATGCCGAGCTTTCCAAAGTTACTATCATTTGACAGGTACTGCATGCCGATTAGCAGACATGTTGGCCACCTGTTTCAATGAATTGGACCCTGCATCCACTTTCTTCTGCCATGACCATGTGTTCTTGATGATGACTTCATCCCCGGCTTGTCCACACATGTTGACTTATCTGACACACCTTTGTGAGTAGTGTTTCTTCCCTGGGCAGTGTGTTGTTTAGGAGCAGACCTGTGACCCAGTCCGACCATGGGACATGAGAAGAAGTCTCTCAGATACATAGAGACCAGCTTTTCTGTTCTTCTGTTGGATTTTGACATGTTCATATCCGTGAAGCAGGACTTAAGCTAAGACTGGCACTGCCTTCGCTGTGACAGAGACGGCAGTGTGGCACAGAGCAGAAAGAATAAAGTGTTTTATACAAGGCACTTCCGAAGGACCTTGGGGTAAGAATGTGGATGTATAGGAAGAATTTGGTAAAAATATGAACAAAGAAACATACCTCAATTTCACAACTTCTATAATTCAATGACATTGATCACATGTTTCAAGTTGTATCACCATTGCCATTATCAGTTTCTAAAAGATTCCAACATCATTCACAGAAATCTGCTGACCCTACACTTTGCTTCTGACCCTGCAAGTTTTAGTTGTCAATTTCATCCCATAGAGAGACCTTTTAAGGGAGCATTGCTCAAAGCACACAACATTTAGTGATAAAGCTAAACTGTTGTTTGGTTTCAAGGTGACACTGAGGAATAGTTTGGGTGTAAGGTTTAAAGGGTATCTTAAGGGACATCCAAATGACCCTCCAGCCTCCATGGCTCCAGGAAGTCTGGATTCCATGAGAATTTGAAGTTCTGATCCACATTTTGAGTGAAAAGAAAATTTAAGGATAGTGATTCTTTTGAGAGAACTGGTATTATTCTGTGATTTCCCCCTTCCTCAACGGGACGGGGACATCCTTTACAGTTCCTGACAATGTACCATTCAAGAGGTAGCATATGATCAAGAGCCAATGATACTGAAGAAAGAAGTTCAAGGTGCTCTGAAGGCACTGGCAAAAAACAAGGCTCTGGGAATTGATGGGATAAAAATTGAAATCTTTCAGCACACAGATGTGGCACTAGAGGCAGTCACTCATCTATGCCAAGAAATTTGGAAGCCAACTACCTGGCCAACTGACTGGCAGAGATCTGTACTTGTGCCCATTCCAAGGAGAGGTGACCCAACAGAATGCGGAAATAGTTACTACTATATCATTAATATCACATGCAAGTAAAATTTTCTCAAAAATAAGTCAAAAATGGCTGCAGCCATACATTGACAGGAAAATTCCAGAAGATCAAGCCAGAGTCAGATGAAGACATGGAATGAGGGATATCATTGCTGATGTCAGACGAATCTTGGCTGAAAGTAGAGAATACCAGAAAAAATGGTTACCTGTGACTTATTGACTTTGCAAAGGCTTTCAGTTGTGTGGAGCATGACAAGCTATGGACAACATTGTGGAGAATGCGTATTCCAGAACACTTAATTGTCCTCATGAGGAATCTGTACATAGACCAAGAGGCAGTTATTTGAACAGAACAAGGGGACACAGAATCGTTTAAAATTAGGAAAGGTGTGAGACAGGGTTTTCTTCTTTCACCCTAATTACTCAATCTGTATGATGAACAAATAATCTGAGAAATGGATTATATGAAGAAAAACGTGGCATCAGAATTGGAGGAAGACTCAGTAACAACCTGCAATGTTGTTGGAAGTGAAGAGGATTTAAAATACTTGCTGAGGAAGATTAAGACCACAACCTTCAATATTGGTTGCACCTCATTGTAAAGAAAACAAAAATCCTCACAACTGGACCAATAAATAAAATTAAGAAAAATGGAAAAGAGATTGAAGTTAGAAAATATTTCATTTTGCTTGGATCAACCATCAACACTCAAGGAAGCAGCAATCCAGAAATCAAATGACATATTGCATTAGGCAAATCTGCTATACAAGACCTTTTTCAAGTGTTGAAGAGCAAAGATAATCAGCTTGAAGGACTAAGGTGTGCCTGATCCAAACCATGGTATTTTCAATAGTCTCATATGCTTGTGAAAGTTGGACAGTGAATAAGGAAGACTGTGGGAAAAGTGATGCATTTGAGCCATGGTGTTGGAGGAGAATATTAAAAATACCAGGGACTGCCAGAAGAACAAACAAATCGGTGTTGGAGAAAGTATACAGCCAGAATGCTCCTTGGAAACCTGGGTGACCAGACTGCATCTCTCTTACTTTGGACATATTATCAGGAGGGGCCAGTCCCTGGAGAAAGACATCATACTTGGTGAACCGGAAGGTTGGAGGAAAAGGGGAAGACCCCCAACGAGTTGGATTGACACAGCAGGAGCAGCAAATGGGCTCAAGTGTCTCAACGGTCAATTGTGAGGCTGGTGCAGGACTGGGCAGTGTTTTGTTCTGTTGGACATCCGGTTGCTATGCACCTAACACCAAGCTAGCTAACTATCTAGGTTTCTAGCTATCTAAATACCTATCATTCTCTCTCTAAAGAAGGAGATGGAGCTCTAGCAACTCTTTTCAACCTTGCCATTAGGAAGATCGCCCTACAGTTTCGTATCCACTACTTCCATTGCAGGGTGGAGCTATAAGAAGGTTAAGGTCTTATAGAGCATCTCTGAAATATATGTTGCCTTCATTATGCATAGCTTAAAGGGGTGATGGTTCCTGTTGCGCAGACTATTTTCTGATAATAATAATGACAATGTTGGGAGTTTCCTTTGCAGGTTATGATTTCACACTCTCTCATTTATGTTTGGAAGCAATTGAAAAACACAAACAGAATAGTTCAAACTAGATGCAAATCACTCTCTGTACCTGAGGGCTCTCCACCCAGAATGTGCTGGAGTTAAGCAATCTTGATGATATTCTTTATCAGAGTCATTCTTTTCCCTTGATTCACACACACATTTAATTAAATCTCATTAAAGCAATCTATTCTGAGCTGAGGGATTCCACAAAAAAATATATTTTAATCAAGTGAGTAACTGAAAGACCAGCTTCTCAGAAGTCAGATGACTTTCCTTGTATCAAAGCATGCACCATGACCTTGGCAAACCAAGGGAAGATATTGTTAGACCATCGGGTTGACAGCCTCCCCAAAGCAATGGTTTTCTGTAGCTTGCAAACAATAAACCTGGAATCAGAAAGACGTCTGGAGACATCCTATAAGAAATGGAGATGATTGGAATGTTGTTTTCTGTCCCTTTCCTTGCCTGGCTTTCATTCATAGATGGTCTAATTCTTGGATCTCCGGGGCACAGATCTTCACAGCAAAGAACTTTAATTCATGCTGATGCCTGTCTTTCAGGAGCGAACGTGGGGCCTGCTTGGAGGTGGTGGGGAAGGGAGGAAACTGATGATCGCCCAATGGCTCTCCAGAGGAGTGATTACATAGCTTCTGTGTGAGACTGTTCATGTAAAATGCCACATCCTTATCAAGTCCTCAAGTTCTATGTTGCTAGGGTGTCTAAGATTTACGTATTCAGTTACTAGGCTTTAGTGGGAACTTTCTAGGCAATGTGTCCACACACACTTGGTTTTATGTGATTCTTGAAGCCATACTTTGAAAGACTGAAAAATGATATGTGAGCTATAAAGTAATGATAATTGTATCCTTTTCCTACTTAAATTTAGAAGCAATTGAGAAATACCAACAAAAAAACCTCAAAATATCCATTTGTTCTTGACAAAACTGGATCCAGGGATGTCGAATGGGCCAGCAGCATCTGGGATTCTGGAAATGTGCCTACGAGTGTTGAATCTGCAGAGGAGACACTGACGACTCAGTCCGTCTCCAGAAGCATCTGTGGACTGGCCTAGCTCTGCCGACGCAGAAAGTAAGGATGAGGACATGCACTGCGGGGCACCATTGCTGATGTCAGATGGATCTCAGCTGAAATCAAAGGATACTAGAATGATGTTTACCTGTCCTTTACTGACTATGCAAAGGCTTTTGATTGTGTGGGCCAAGAGGCAGTTGTTCGAACAGAACAAGGAAACCCCAAATGGTTTTAAATCAGAAAAGGTGTGTGCCAGGGTTGT
>NW_006408574.1:7175764-7178259 GCF_000296735.1 Chrysochloris asiatica
AGTCGGAACCAACTCAACGGTACCGAGCCAAAACATCAACTACAACATTGTCAGAGACTCGAGCTCTTCCTTCTTCCTTTGCCATCTCAGCATATTGGTTTGTCCTTAGGACAGTTGTCTTTATTGTAGAGGATAGCTCAGTGGTTGCCATGTTGAATAAGCACCACCCTTGGTGCTGTGGGTTAATGCGTCGCACTGCCAAGTTGGTTTGAACCACAAGGTCTGTGGTTCAACCTCACCAGCTGCTCCTTGGAAACCCCAAACAGGGTGGCTATGGGTTGGAATCGACTTGACGGCACTTAACAACAACAACAACAACTGTCCCATTGGACTTGATTTAGTGTTGGTAACTTTGGAGTCTTGGTGGGGCACTGCAGGCTAATTTGCTGGACTTTAAGGTCAGTTTGAACTGCAAGGTCTGCAGTTCAAGCTATAGGAAATCCTATAGAGTGTCACTGTGAGTTGGAACTGAGTTTATGGCATTAAACAACAACAACAACAACCTGTCCGGGCTCTGGATGAAAGCCCCAGTAAGCTTGTAAGTCTTCTACTCAGTCTTAGCCATTGATTAGCCTACAGTCATGTACCTCCAGGTACATTGATGGTTGTCTAATGGGATTATCACCTTCCACAGAAGAGACCCACATTCATTTCTAACCAGTGCTCCTGTATGCAGCCCCCACTTGTCTATCCATGGGTACAGTGGTCCAGACTTCAACCAACCAGGAAGGTGGTGCGGGTCCAGGCAGCGTTTTATCCCAGTGTACATAGGGTTTCTGTGAGTCAGGGATTGATTCAACTGCAGCTAACAGCCGGCCTAACAAGAAACTACAAACACACTCTCCGCTTGGTAGCAATCACGCTGAGAGGAGATTATTCAGTATTCAGAGTTTGAATGGTGGCTTCTTTCTTTAATGTGTGTGAATTTGACCAAGTCTAGCAGCATCTTTTCTGGCCTCTCCTAACACCCCAAAATCAGGAGGTAGGTACTTGCCAAAGCCAGAACTAGATCTTCGTAGGGAGAAATGCACATCTTGAAACCGTTATCTGCACCATGACTTCACGTAGACTAAACTCTGTCCTTCCCTTGAAGGTTCTCAAAGAGAACGCCAGGAGAGAAGAACCATGGGTCCTTCTGATTGGTCTCCGCTTCATTTCGTACTCTCTGTGCACTTTCACAGGTTTGAGAGCATCTGGTTTCGGTAAGAAATGAATAGTCAGCTTTGTCATTTGAGCTCCTCAGGTAACAAAAGTCTAGATGGAACAGCTTCTGAATGGCCAAAGAGCTTCATCTACAAAAAAAGGAATACTTAATTAACTCAGGCCAAGAAACCATCCTAAACCTTCCCTTCTCTCCAGATTTCTGTGTCTGGAACATGACCACATGGCTGCAAAGTCTTGCTTTAGACTCAGGGTGAAAATTCAACCCTTGTGCTATTCTATGTAGATGCCAACAACAGGAAAGACACTTTTACTAAGGCTTGTCATTGTTTACTGATATTGAGTTAATTTTGACCCCAGTGTAGCAGGATTGTTGTAGTTGTTAACTGCTGTTGAGTCGGTTCTGGCTCATAGCGACCCTGTATAGGTTTCTAAGGAACGCCTGGGGAGCTTGAACTATCAACCTTACAGTTCAAACTGAAGTTGCAGTCCAGCACATTAACCACACCAGGACTCTAGATCTGCCCTATAGGGTTTCCTAAGCTGTAATCTTTGTGGGAGCAAATTGCATGGTCTTTCTCTTGTGGAGCCACTGAGAGGGCTCAAACCACCCTCTCAGTGGCTCCAAGTGCTTAACCATTGTGCCACCAGGACTCCTTGTGAGTAAGAATGGTGGGGTGATGGTGTGCCATGGAGTCAGTTCTGACTCATAGTGACCCTATAAGGCTGTAAATGTTTACTGGAGCAGAAAGCCTCATCTTTCTCCCATAGAGCGACTGATAGATTTGAACTGCTGACCTTGTGGCTAGCAGCCCAACTTGTATTCCATTACACTACCAGGACTCCTTTGGAGTAAGAATGTTGTTATTATTAAGTGCCATTGAGCCAGTTCCAACTCAGCAACCCTGTATAAGTGTTTCTGAGGAGCAGCTGGTGGGTTTGAACTGCCTACCGTGCGGTTCACAGTCCGGTGCTAATCCTACAATGCCACACCAGGTGCCAGGGAATAAGAATGGTGGTTGGCGGTTGTGTGCCGTGGAGTCCGTTCTGACTCATAGCATGACCCTGCATAGGGTTTCCAAGTATGTAAATCTCTATGGGAGCAGAAAGCCTCATCTTTCTTTCATGGACTTCTGGTAGTTTTGAATTGCTAACCATGAGCCCCACTTGTAACCACTATGTTACCAGAGCATTTTGGGAGTAAGAACAAGACACCTCAAATTTGGGTCACCTTAAGTATTACATCTTCTTTCCACTCTCCTTTAATTACAAGCCACAAATCATCCTGCCTCCTCAGGTATAGAACTAATTGACCTCTACCCCGCCCCCCTCCA
>NW_006408574.1:7178359-7179150 GCF_000296735.1 Chrysochloris asiatica
CTCCCCCCGCCGCCGGTGGAACATTACAGTACGCTGGGTGAGTCAGTTCTGGAATCTCCACATGGGCCCTAAAGACCCATCAAATCAAGGGCCACATCTCAAGGACCACCCATGCTCTAATTCAATGTACCGGAGTAGTTAAAGCTAAAAAGTCATTTCCCTTCCCCTCAAATGGTAGTGGCATTGTTCTATCCCTGAGTGCCAAGTTGATGCCCTATTATTCAAACAGAGCAATCTTTATTGTGATTGCCTAATTACTTGTTCATCTTCCTAAATAGACTGTGAGCAGCAGAAACCCAATAATATGAAGGGATTTTCTGGAGGCCTCATAATCAGAAGAGGGTCCCCACATGGGCCAGTCTTTCCTCTGCAGGTCCGTCAGCAGCCGTGTTTGATGTAATGAGACAACAGCAGCCCAATCCTGTCCCCAGCTCAGCCACTCATCGCCTCTGGCCCAGGGTTTTGTCATCTGAACAATGGTGGCAGTTTCCTCAGATGAAAACCAAGGTCTTGTCCTTCTATAGCAGCTGGACTCTCACTCAAAAAGATGGTCCTACATTTTTGGTCCTGAGAGAGAGATCGTTCATCCAGCCAGCCAACAAATATGTACTCGGTTACCAAGTGTTTATTCACTACCTTGTGGGGTTGTGAGCTAATGCGTCAGACTGCAAAGTCATTTGAACTGCAAGATTGGTGGTTCAAGCTCACCAGCTGCTCCTTGGAAACCCTATAAAGGGTTGCTATGGGTCAGAATCAACTCGACGGCACTTAACAACAACAACCCTGTGCCA
>NW_006408574.1:7179490-7183089 GCF_000296735.1 Chrysochloris asiatica
GCACTTAACAACAACAACCCTGTGCCAGGCTGGAGTCCCCAGTTGGTGTAAACGATTAAGCACTGGACTGCTAACAGAAAGGTTGGAGGTTCAAGTCCACCCAGAGGTGTTTCAGAAGACCATCCTGGTGATCCACTTTTGAAAAATATCAGCCATTATAAACTCTGTGGAGCACAGTTGTACTCTGACATGTGTGGGGTTGCCATGAGTCAGAGATAAGTGGACAGCAATTGTTTGTTTGTTTGTGTTTATGCACCAGAGTGGATGTCAGAAACACAAAGACCCTGACAACCAAATCTGTAAGGATCGATCCCTGGAGGGTTACGGCCAAGGGCTCCCACTGACAGTTGTGGACAAACAGTGACAGACCTGCCATCAGCACACCAGTTTCCGGAGTTTTTTTTTCTCATGGGTGTGTGTTGTATGTGCAGGTACTTGTGTGTGTGTGTGTGTGTTCATGTGTGTGTGTGTGTGTGTGTACATGTGTACATGGGACTGTTAATGCATGTAAGTACATTGTGTGTTGTGTATGTACATGTGTGAGCAGATGTGGGTGGGTGCATATGTGTGTATGTATCTGTGTACATATATGCACATATGTATGTGAGTTTTGTGGGCTGTGTATATGTGCATGTGTGTGTGTGTGTGTGTGTGTGAAACTATGCATGAGTGTATGTGGATGGGTGTGTGCACTCGTGTTTATGTGTGTGTGTACATGCATGCATGTGTGAGCACCTTAGTGTGTGTGCATGTGTTTGTTACGTTTGTGTGTTTGTATTACATGTGTGATGTGTGTACATGTGTTTGTACATCTGTATATGCAACACAAACCCATGTGAACGTGTGTGCATGCTATGCACATGTGCACTGCATGAACATTAATGTGCTCATATGCATACATGAACAAATGTGCACACAAACACATGCCCACATGTGTGTTGTGTTGTTGTGTGTACATACATATGCACATGCATGCAAACACACTAACACACCACACACACAAACACACATGGACACGTGAACACTTTTGTTCATACTAATGTTCTTATGTGCACGTGCACACAAATGTGCATGCAAATGTATGCCCAGATGTACACACATGCACATGCAAACATAAACACACACACACATCCACATATGCTCACAGACAGACAGACATTGTCACACTGGAAATCAGTATGCCTCAAACTACTGAAGCAAACAAACCAACCACAACAAGAAGGCAGAGCGCCGTGTGCACCTCATCCCAAACGCACTCCTTCCCAGATCCAGCAGTCCTGGTTCTCTCCTGCCAAGATGCCAACAGGAGTGCCCAATTAGTGCCAATTTGTTTTCTGTAACATGGACACCTGTCACCAAAGCATCTGATAAAAATAACCCACACAGCCACAGCAGACAAAGCCGGGCTCCCCCTTGTCACCAAGGGTAGTGTGGAAACCCTCCAATCCCACTGCAAACCCTCCCAGGAGCCCAGGTTCTCTACCCCTGGACACATGGCCAGTGTGGGTCTGACTGATGGCAAGACACCAACAGGCAATTGATCATTTTTGTTGTTGTTGTTGTTGTTTATTTTTCTGTAAATGCAAGCTATCAGCCTTTCCTCCCAGCCAGCTGCGGGCATCCCTGTGGCAGTTCAAGACTCAGCGTGGTAATGAAGGGTTTTTCCTTTTTCTTTTAATAGCAAGCCACCTTCCACTGTGCAGGAGAACCAACACAGACCCCACCAAGAAATCCTTTAACTCTCTTCAGGAAACAGCTCTGGTTCAAGAATTTTAAAAATAATCCTAATAACCTTTCAAAACGAACCGGGTTTCTGCTGCACAGTGGACTCTGCTGTTCATACCGGCATTCAGCAGGCTGGAACAAATTCTTCAGGCTCTTTCCATCTGGTGCCAGAAGCTCTGCTCTTGGAGACAGCAGGTGAATGGGGTGGAGGCATTTGAAGAAGCTACCAGACTCAGATTGTGGTGGTAGTAGTTGTTGCCTGTTGCTGATTTTGGCCCCATCTCCTGGTGACCCCCATGTGTTACAGAGTAGAATTTCTCCACAGGCTTTTCCTAGCTGTCATCTTGAAAGAAAGGCACAGGGTGGCATTACGGTTAAGCACTCAGCCATTTACCCAAAGTTGATGGTTCAAACCCACCCAGCTGCTCTGTGGGAGAAAGACCTGGTGCTCTACATCTGCAAAGATTACAGCCAAGAAAATGTTATTGGGCAGTTCGACTCTGTTACATGGGGTTGCCATGACTCAGAATTGATTTGACAAAAATAACCATCTTTACAGAAGCGGATTGCCAGATCTTTCTCCCATGGCACCCCTGGATGGGTTTGAACTGCCAACTTTTCAGTTAGCAACCAAGCGTGCACCACTGGTACCACCAGGCTGCTCTTGGACCCAGATTAATAAGCCATGGTAGGCAATACACAAAAGGGCAGGCAACAGTGTAACAGGCTTCCTGTGGAGGCTTTGTAGTGTACAGGACCTTAGGTGGAATCTGAGCCCCACCCAGAACTTTCTGATGTGGGACATTCCCAGTTGAAAGGACAAGCAGACCAGCCTGGAGCAGCCAGAGGAATCAAAGATACTTTCTGAAAGAAAAACCAACAGGAAAAGACAAAATGAAAAACAAAAATGGTGGTCTGTTTGGCTATTACAAGAACAAACAAGTTGTTCACTGGAGAACCATCAAAGCAAGCAATCAAGTCCCTTCAGGACAAACCACCTCCCCCCTCCAAGACTGAAACTTAAAGGGAACACACAAGAAGTTATGTAATCTACCTAGCAAATGAGTTGGTCTACATGTGAGTGGAAGTGGGAGAAAGTCAGTAATAAAGACGGGCTGAGTTCGATTAAGTTCCATAGATTCCCACCGACTTGGAGATGAGAGAGAGAAGAGGAAGGGCTGGTTGGTCTGAAGTTTGGGGAGACGCGGAAACTCCTTAACCCATGGACAAAGATCTAGTTATGGAGAGGTAGAAATGAGAGTGAAATGTCCAGCTGATGTGAATTGGGGGAGATGCACAAGAAAACCCAAACTTGTAGGTACTACTCATTTAACCTAACTTCGATGGCTTGATGGCCAGAGTTCAACTAGAGGAAAATAAAGAAATTAGATAAAGGAACCAAGTGTAAATTGCTACAATTTGATGAACTTGACCTATACTTATGGATGTTGTTGTTGCTTGTTGTTAGGTGCCATCAAGTTGGTACTGACCCATAGCGACCTTATGCACAGCAGAACGAAACACTGCCCAATCCTGAGTCAACCTCACAACTGTTGCCGTGCTTGAGTCCATCGATGCTGCCACTTGGCAAATCCATCTCATTGGATGTCTTCTTCTTTTTCTTTGACCCTCCCCACCTTACCAAACATGATACCCTTCTCTATTGACTGTTCCCTCCTGGTAATATGTCCAAATTATGAGAGACAAAGTTTGGCCATCCTGGCCTCCAAGGAGCACTCTGGCTGCACTTATTCCAAAATGGATCTATTGTTTCTTTTGGCAGTCCATAGCACTTTCAATATTCTCCTCCAACACCTTAACTCAAAAGCATTAATTCTTCTACAGTCATCCTTATTCATTGTCCAGCTTTCACA
>NW_006408574.1:7204476-7214831 GCF_000296735.1 Chrysochloris asiatica
ATGGCATAGCTTTCAGAATCACAGCAACACACAAGCCATCACAGTACAGCAAACTGGTAAGCTAGCCACCACTCATCTGTCGGTGTGTCATACTGTGGTGGTTTGTGGGCTGCTGTAATGCTCCCACAATTTCACAGGTATGAAAGCCCCGTAGATCACACAGGAGGCAGAGTCACTCAAAGGCAACTAGTTTGCTTTTGCTGGTCTTCATTCTAGCTCAGAAGATTTTGCATCCCTGGAAACTCTCTTGTCCAAGGAAAACCAGGATGGTTGGAGAACATAGAACTTGACTACAAAGGTTCTCTGAGGAACTTCTGGAGGTGATGGAATTGGGTTTTTCAAAACTCCTAGAACTGTACACTCAGAAGAGTAAATTTTCTTGTAAGTGATGCCTTGATAAAAGAAAGACCAGGACTGCCTGACCTTTCATCTGCCTCTCCACTGGACCATACACTCCTTCAGTACAGGGCTGATGCCTCCCAGCTTAGGCAGACCCAGCACCACATAGCACCATACCTGCCACGGCATACATCTGACAAAAGAATGCATCATGTTCTTTCTTCTCAGACGTTACTTGTCATTTCAGCACCTATCGGCTCTTTGAGCAATGTAGTGGTCTCTGCAACAGGCCTTCCTCACTGGAAATGCTCAGAATTCTTTAGTCAGACATTCTCTTTCCTACCATCCATCGGTCCATGTGTCGCACTGTGGTGGCTTGTGTGCTGCTGTGATTCTGGAAGCTGTAGCACCGATATTTCAAATACCCCAGGAGCACCCACGGTGGACAGGTTTCAGTGGAGTTTCTTCACTAAGACAGACTTGGAAGACACGCATGGCAATCTGCTTCTGAAAATTAGCCAACAGAAGTCCTCTGGATCACAGCAGAACATTGTCTGATAGAGCGCTGGGAAATGAGCTCCCTGTCTGAAGAAACAGTGGCTTCCACAATAGACTGCAGCAGACCAGTTATGAAGATGGCTCAGCACTGGGAGGCACAGTTCTCCTGTGTGGGTGACCATCAACAGCCAGAGGCAGCAACCCACCACAACATTCCTTCTTGGTTATGCATTGATAACCATGCTCTATATCTGGGGTGATGTGCCATTCAATGTCTTCCAAATATACTGAGCTTGGGAAGTCTTCCAAAGGCCTGGGACGTCTACTCAGATCCACCATGTCTTCCTTTCTCAGGGAAGGCCCTGGAAACCTGTGTATTTAACAAACATCTTGTATGATTCTTTAGATCAAGTGAGAAAAGCAAAAAGAAAAATAACCTGGTGCCCACATTCCTGGGGTGGCACTATAGGATCAGCACTGGACTGCTAACCACAAGGTTGGTGGTTCAAACCCACCAGCTGCTCCTTGGAAATCCTGTACAGTGTTGCTATGAGTCAGAACCAACTAGATAACACGTAACCACAGAAGGACCCCTTCAGAGCTGGCCTTGCTTCACTTCCATGATTCCAGTGGGCTGTTTCTACAAGAATCTTTCTCTTGGGGATCCCTCTGTGGTTAACTCCATTTGAGACATTTTTTTTTTTTGAGCAATTACTCTGTACAGAAGTCTTTCCTTCAATGCAGAAGACCCAGATTTGATTCCAGCCCAATGCCCATACCAGTCATCCGTCAGTAGAGGCTTGCATGTTGCTAGGAGGTTGCCCAGGTGTCAGTGAAGCTCCCAGACTAGATGAGGAAGAAACATCTAGCAGTCTGCTTCCAAAACTCCACCAATGAAAACCCTCTGGGTCACAATAGTCTGATCCACAGCCAATCACGGGGATGGTACAGGACCAAGCAGGGTGGCTTTCTGTTCTGTTCTGTTCTGTTCTGTGCAGGAAGTGAGCCCTCCAGGTTGGAAGGCATCCGGGACACACAGTTGTAACATTGGATTTCAGCATATCCACCAGTATGGAAGTAAGCCATGAGTTGGAGGCCAAATCAACAAACAGTAGCAACTTTCTGCTCGGGTTACATCAGTAGAGCCCAAACAAAGAAATAAGCAACAGGATTCTCACCATGCGTGGGCAGCATGGAGGCAGTGTGGCAGTGGACCCCAGGACTGCTCAGGGGGACGCAGTCTCTGCTGATTTCTGAAGTTCCCATGTGGCCACAACTAGCCTCGTGGAGTGCCTCAAAATCCTCATCTGTAAAATGAGGGGCAAAGCCAGATGTCCATCTCCGAGGTCCTCTCCAGGTCAGACGCTCTGTGTTTCTAGAGTTTATTCTTGTAATCAAATAAAGCTAATTTGATGCATATTTAATGATATGCATAATTGGTATTGTGCTACATGATAATTAGCTATCAATGGGAAGCAGTGCCCATAAATGACTGTAATTAGGGTGTATCGTATAAAGCCAACCCAAGGTTTGTGTCTTCCTCTTTTCTCATTTGTTATCTTGGATCAGCATCTGGGTTCTTTTCTCTTTCCTACAAGGTGTCCAGAACCAAAAGAACAAACCAGGTGCCATGGCATGCATTTTGACTCATGGTGACCTCACGTGTGCCAGAGTAGAACTGTGCTCTTTTTCAATGGATGCGTTCCCAAGAGTAGTTGAGATTGGCAGGACATTCTTCCAAGGCACCTTAGTAGATTCAAATCATTACCCTTTAGTTGGTTGTCCCTGGTCAGCACTGCCCAGTCCATTATAATCCATGTCTTTCTTTCTCTCTTGAGCACACACACGGACACACACACATACATCCAGCGGGTGATAGTGACATTGGAAGAGATCAGGGTCCAATATCTGATCTCCCAATGCTGATCAATCCTGAACGTGTAATTGTAACAGATGCCCTACCACCAGCAAGTAGACCTTTGTATACCAAAGAAACTGAAACACATTTAGACCATAGGAGATTTTGAGGTAGGAATGGGGGTACTGGCAAGAGAGGCAGTCTATGAAGATAGACGCAATGGCCTTAACTTCTAGCATCCTGGAAGCTGGAGAGGGAAGGGAAATTATGAGGAAGTGCCTCTATCTTCAAATAGTCCCAGATGAGACATGCAACCTTTCCTCCATGCTAACACTCCGCAATGTTCCTTACCACTAAAACCAGATCACCAGAGTACAACCAGCACCTCAGCCTCCCAGGAGAAGGCTTCCCTGTCCATGTCCAAGAACAAAGGTCCTGAAAGATGGAAAGATCCAGACAAGGGAGCAGTTGATGGAGAAGCATCCCAGGCAACTTGCCAACACCCTTCCCTGTGTGGGTAAGGAGAGGGCAGGATTCTGAGGCTGAGCTCTGGAGACTTGGCAGTTGGCTGCATCTTCTGTGATGGCCAGTTAGAGGCATGTGGATGAGATTGGGGTCTTCGAGTGTGCTAGCGGGCAGCAGGTCTCCGCGGACACACCTGCTCACTCCCCGTCTGTACTGCGTCTGCATTCGCATTTTGCTGACTACGTACAATTCTCCTTGTGAGACTGGAAAACGAGAAGCAGTTGACTAGCAAAGCAGCAGCAGACATGGAAGCAAACCTCACCAACCCCTCAAGACAGTGTCCACATGGCCAGTGACAACATCTTACACTGTTCTTTATAATAGATTTTGTTGTTAAGAATATACACAGAGTATAAACCAATCCAATAGTTCCTTCAAATACGACTCGGAGACCTTGATGCCATCCTTCAAGCTCTGCAGGTATTCTCATCTTTTTTTTTAAATTTTCTCCCCAATAACATAAAGTCACTACTCCCCAAGTTGCCTATATGGTCTTTTGAGATACTATTGTTCATATGCTCTTGTTCTTGTTAAGTGCCATCAAGTCAGTTCTGACCCATAACATCCCTGTATAGGGTTTCCAAGGAGAGGCTAGTAAGCTTAAACTTCTGACCTTGCAGTCCAGCACATTAACCTTTTTATATATAGAAAGATCTTAAAAGGGCATACTGTTCAACACTATTCTTCTGTACTAATTAAGCTAAACTGTGGTTTAGAAAAGATTTCAGGAGATATTTTTGGTTCAAGGTTGAAAGATTATCTCAGGGCAATAGTTTTGGGAGTTCATCCAGGCTTCATGTTTCCAGAAATCTATATTCCATGATAATTTACAGTTCTGTTCTACAATAGTACCCCCTTTTGATCAACAGCCTACGTTCTTTACTGGCCAAATGGAATTGCTTCATTCTGCCTGGTCCAATAGCCTAATGGTCATGAAAGCACCTTATCATGGACAGAAGTAGAAGAGAAAGGCAGACCCAGGAACAGAATAGAAAAAGTATGAATACCAATGGCTATAAAAGAATTTCACTTTAATTTGTTGTGTTAGTATTATAGGACTTGGACTGTCACTCTCACCTTCTCCCAATACCAGAGGCCCCTCCCACATCCTCAGTTGCCATTCTTGAGCAGGGTCTTCTTGCGGATGTTCTTTCTGCATTTGCCCCTCATACGCCTTCACTAGCCAACATGGACGACTTCCTGAGGCCTGTCGCTCCTCATTACCCGTAGCTTTGGGATCACCTGGCCCCACCCACATGCTTTCTCTTCACAACTGTGCCTTCTCCTCACCTGGCTCCTCCCTTGGTACCCTCATCTAAGTTCTCTCCTGACCCTGATTCTGTTGTTTAGTGTCATCGAGTTGGTTCTGACTCATAGCAACCCTTATAGGGTTTCCAAGGAGCAGCTGGTGGTTTGGACTCATGATCTGTGATTAAGAGTTTAGTGCTTACCCTATGGCACCACACAAAGATTCCTTGTGCATTCTGGTCGTGGTTGTGGCTGTGGTTGTGTGCTGTCTAGTCAGTTCTGCCTCATAGCAACAATGCATAGGGTTTCCGAGGAGTGGCTGGTGGGTTTGAACTGATGACCTTGAGGTTAGCAATTTAGTACTTATCCTACAGCACCATACCAGGACTCTGTGCATTCTACTGCCCCTCAAATATTCTACTTCATCAACCTGGACTTTCAGGGTGGGCCTACCTTCCCTCCTTCACACTTCCCAAGGTGAATTGGCCCCTGACTTGCCACTTACTCATTTACACACCTGGATTTTCATCTGCCCCTCCCACTTCTTCACCTTCCCTACATAGACTGCCCCTACCCCTCCCATCTCCTCATTCTCAACATTTCAGCCCCCTCCTGACACCTCCAACTTCTTCATTCCCTGTACCTATGCCTACCTTAGACCCATCTGCTTACCAACACTTCATACCTCACCCCTGGAGACTATTTTGTTGTTGTTGTTAAGTGCCTCCAAGTCATTTCCGACTCATAATGACCTTGTAGAGGGTTTCTGAGTTTGCATTGCCCACCTTGTGGTTCAAACTCAGCTTGCCGTACAGTGCTTATCCTATAGAGCCACACCAGGGGATTATCTTGGTGTCTACCGCTGTGGGTTAATGCGTTAGACTGCAAAGGCAGTTTGCACCACAAGGTTGGTAGTTCGAGCTCACCAGCTGCTCCTTGGAATCAAGGTCACTATGGGTCGGAACTGACACTATGAGTCGGCACTTAACAACAACAATAGCCTATTCCCCACAGAAGGGCGGCCTCCCAGCGCCTCGGCCTGCTACCTGACACACATGTGTTCTCTCCTGACACTTCCCACTTCCTCCCTCTGCAGAACTTCCTTCTCCGCTGGTCCTTCACCATCACACTGGACACACCTGGACTGCAACAGCTCCTGCCCGGACTCATTCCCTTTATGTGGACTTCTTGTCACTCGGCCTCTCCCAAACTTCCGGGAACATGGCTGACACCTGAGCTTTGTGAAGGCCTCGTTCTCCTTTGCTTTCTCCAAAGCCCACCTGCTCTCTGTTTCTACAACCAAGGTTGAGTCTTGACCCTTCCATCTTCTCAAGGCCCACATCTGGGCCGCCTGCTGACTCCTACCTCATCCTCAACAATCACACCAAAGACCCCACTATCTCCCCACTCTCTATACCTGTGCCCTCTACTCACCCACCTCTACCTTACTGCTGACATGAAGATGGCTTCTTGAGCTACCTAACCCCTCAGTAGCCACATCTGTGCACAGACCTGTGTAATATAAAGCTGATGTTTCCCCATGTAAACTATCATTCAATTCACAATAAAAACTTTAAAAAAAAAAAGCCTTGTTGCTCTGGTAGCATAGTGGTTACAAATCGGGCTGTGAACCTCAGGGTCAGCAGTTCAAAACTACCAGCTGTTCCGTGGGAGAAAGATGAGGCTTTCTGCTGCCATAAAGATATGTAGCCTCGGAAACCCTGTACAGGGTCACTATGAGTCGGAAATGACTCCACGGCACCTAACAACAACAACAACATTAATACTCTTGTGGAAAAAGACAGTGAGTGTTTCCTATGTTTCAATAGTATCATTTTGTAATTTCAGGATCAATAAAAATAAATTTTTAGTAAAAAAAAACAACACAAAAACAAGGTATTACTGCACTTTGGGTATATCTTCGAGGGGCTTAAACTGTGTTCCTTTTCAATGTCCTTTCAATTGTGTCCCCCCACAAACCAAAATATGTGTTGCAGTTTGTCTTAGTTTTCTAGCGTGGTCCTAACAGAAATATCGCACATGGATGACTTTAACAACCAGAAACGATTCTCTGACAGTTTAGGAGGTTCGATGGAATTCAGGGTGCCATCTCTTGGGGAGCCTTCTTCTTTGTCAACTCTGGAGAAAAAGGTCCTTTTCTCCTTTCAGCATCTGTAGGCCCAGCATTCTTTGGAGATCTCCCAGTATCTTGACGTCAATCTTCCCCTGAATCTAGGAGCGTCACAGAACAGGGACCCAGTCCACCTCAGCTCTTCTCTCTTGGTAGTAATGTTGTTGTTGTTAAGTGCCATCGAGTCGGTTGCAACACATAATGAATGACTCTGTCCGGGGTCTCCAAGGGGCGGCTCATGGGTTTGAACCACTGACCTTGCAGTTAGAAGTCCAGTGCTGATTCTCCAATGCCACACCAAGACTCATTTCTCTGCTCACTTCTGTCTTCTTTTGTTTCGTACTCACTGGCCTTGAAACATCTAAAGTGGCCTCTATAACCTCTGGATCCACACAGCAACAGAGTCTCTATGTCACGGTGGATGAAGCCCAGGTGGTATTTCTTTTAATTTGGATTATAGCTGCCTGTAAGACTGTCTGGCCGAATGAGGGAGATGTCCTGGCCTCCCTCCATACACTGGACAGCTATGAGGGAATTGCAGGGAATGATTAGAGAGCTAGGGAGAAAGCACACGGTATATGCAGAGCCTTGTTGGGGCCCGGATGGGGAACTGCACACAGCTAGCATGAAAGATGCTATTTTACAATTAGCTCCTGGGACAGCTGATGTCCAGGGCTGCTCACACTGTAACAGACCTAGGGGAGGCAGAGACACTATGCAGATGGAATATCCTGGCTGTAGGAACACAGTGGGGAGGGGAGCAAGCAAGTAAGACAGGAAACAAAGAGAGCCCAGTCCAGGTCACTAGGAAGCAATTGTAGATTGACTTGCTTGCTGTATCCCCTTGTGACAAATTTGACATGCAGCCAAATTCAGTGCTAGTGAAATTCTGGCAGAAACTCCACCAAAGGATCTCTAGGAAGCTGCAGCCCCTACTGCTGTCCCAGTGTGGGCAATGCCAGCACCCCTGGATTAGGGGACGGACAAGGTTCCCTGTCCTCGAATATGGAGATTATGGGGGACCAGAGGTCCCATGTAGAGTTAACTATACACTGGTCTTCCAAGAAAAAACACACTGTTTTCACATCAGTAGATACTAGGGCCAGTACACTTGGATTCATGGGTTAGTTTCTCAGGAGTTAGGGAAGTGGGCCAACCTCTGAGGCGTTGACATGCTGCACTGCATCGATGATGTCATGCTGCCTGAGGGTCTCTTGCTTCAACAAGTAACAGCGCAATTACTAACACATCTTAGCTCACAAGGGATGGACCATCAACAATGCCCAACTATAGAGTCCTGGAGCATCTGTCAAATTCTTGGGTTGTTGTGTGGTAAGATAAGCCCAACGTGGTTCCCGAGGTGGTAATTGCCAAAATTAAAGCTTATCCCTGTCCTGCCAAAGTAGAAGGAGTTGCAAATATTCCAGGGGGTACTGGGGTGTTGTTGTTGTTGTTGTTAAGTGCCATCCAGTCAATTCTGACTGATAGGGACCCCGTATAGGGTTTACAATGAGTGCTGGTGAGTTTGAACCGCTGACCTTGCAGTCCAATGCTTTATCCCACACTGCCACACCAGGACTCCTTTATTCCTGGCACAGGTTTTGAGCCCCCTGTACTATCTGGTAAAGAAAGAGAACTCAGAACCGAGGCCAAGATAGCAGTAGAGCAGGTAGAGACTCTGGGAACTGTAGCTGAAGGGTAAGAGTGAATTGGATACGTGTAGTAGTTACGAATCAGGCTGCTAACCTCAGGGTCAGCAGTTTGAAACTACCAGCTGTTTCATGGGAGAAAGATGAGGCTTTTAGCTCCCATAAAGATCCACAGCCTCGGAAATCCTGTACAGGATCTGTATGAGTTGGAACCGACTCCACAGTGCATAACCACCACCACCACCTACTGAAAGGTATGGCTTGGCCCTGTGGCTACAACAATAGGATCCGCATATTCTATTCCCTTAGGATTTTGGTCCCAGCTATGGAAAGGTACAGAAACCCAATACAGACCTTTAGAAAAGCAACTTGGTGTTGTATACAACCATTTACAGCTTGTAGAAGACATCACAAAAGGGGCCCCAGTCAACAGTACAAACACTACTCCATACAGGGGTGGGTGAAGGACTTTGCTAAGCCCCATTCAGGGGTGACCCCATCCAACACACTGGCCAAATGGCATGCATATTTGCAACAGAGAAGTGTCCTATCAACTAGTCCCATGAGTACTGAGCTAGACCAGCGTCTTGGAACGGTTACCTATACCACTAATGGAAGCACCAGCTGCCCACAATGAAGACACTCCAAGAGACAGTCACGTCGAAGAAGGCGTTGGGCAAATTCCCGAGGAAGGCTGCTGATGTAAAGGACCATTCAGATAGTTGAGTATGTGGGGAACTTCCTACCTCCTCTGCCTTTGGCCTGTCGTGAAAAATCACCCCTGCAAACACCAGCACCGGGGATTCATGGTGTCTTCCCCTCATATCTACTGTGGGATCTTGTGCCCAGGGATAATGCTTTGTTGTGGTACCTATTGTTGCTGTGGACTTTGGTTACAACCTCCAATGCCCAGGCCTGAGAGATTGTGCGCAAGACTGGCAGTAAGATGGTAAGACCCATTTAGGGACAATGGGATGAACAGTAGAGACAAAAGCTGAATATTCCAAAACGGTCACACTAATGTGAACCTAGGAGAAACACCCTGTAACCCCTTTTGTCTCCCCATCTAGCATATATCCCTGACCCTGCAGACCGAAACTCTGTGTTCCTGTGGATTAGCTGCTTATTAACTTGGGACAAGCAGGCAGTGGGCAATGGCTGTTTTTATGGTTTTCCCTGAATCTTGCCTGGAAGTAGGACTCTCCTCACACCATCCCCTTCCTTATTTCTTGGAATATAAGGCTTGTTTACTACATAATATGAAATAGATGCATAAGCCTCCACACCCCCCACCCACTCCCGCCTTCTGGTGTGGAAAATCTTAACTGTCCAGCCAGCTGCCACCGGAAACAGTCACTGTTCTCTTCCCAGCTAGTAAGTTTCCCTGTTTGTAAGCCGTCTTTTCTGTAATAAACTAGTGTCTCTCAGACTGGACTCCTGGTCACTTTTTCTCTTGGTGAATATCTACACGATATGTGCTTGAACTTTCTTTGTTTTAACCTAACCAACAACACATAACAACAACAACAGCATGGCGTAGAGTCCTGGTGGCATGGTGTTTAAGGGCGCAATGCCAACAGGAAGGTGGGTGGCTTGAAACCACCAGTTGCTCCATGAGAGAAAGACATGTTGGTCTGCTTCTGTAAACATGACACCTTGGAAACCCTACTCTTCCCTATAGGGTTGCCACGAGTCAGAATCGACATGACAGCAACAGTTTGATCTTGTTAGTTGTTTGTTTGGTTCCGTGACCAGAAGAATTTGGGCTTAAGTATGAGTCTGCTCCATGTTGAAATGTCATCTCCTATAGACACTCAAACTAAAATTCAAAAATGAAAACAAAGCAAAACCCAAACGCGTTCTAGCTGGCTCAGTTATAACTCACGGGAACCCTGTGTGTTAGAGTGGAACTGAGCTCCACAAGGTTTTGTTGTGTTTTTGTTGTGTTGTTTAATTTTGGCTGTAATCGCTACAGAAGCAGATTGCTAGATCTTTTCCCATGTCACCACTAGGTGGGTTTGAACCCCCAGCCCTTTGTTGAACAGTTGATGGCAAGCAGATGATTCCAGGTACAGGATTTCCTGATATTCACTATAATAGCTCAGGA
>NW_006408574.1:7215943-7217205 GCF_000296735.1 Chrysochloris asiatica
CTTGTAAGCCAGTCACTTCTTGCCTTTATAGGCCTACCCATTTTGAGTAACCAGTGTCTATGTTGCCCATCCTGGAAAACCCTGTGTACCGAGGGGGTGGGAGTGATCCTTGCTGTAAAGATTGATTCCCTATTTTGAGCTACTATATCCATAAGGATAGGTAAAGTTCATCAAATTGTAGCAGGTTACTCTTTTTTCCCCTCTACTTTCTTCTTCTAGTCAAGTTCTGATCACCCAGCCATCGAAGCCTGGTCAAGTGAGTACTATCTGCAATATGGGTGTTCCTGTGCATCTCCCCTCACTTCATATCAGCTGGATGCTTCACTCTCCACTCTAGTCCTCTGTGGCCATGTCACTGCCTCTGGGCCCAGGAGTACCCAGGTCTTGCCGTACTACTGGCCATCCAGGTCTCCACCCGGGTTCACGGGGGTCTATTGAATGTTGTCAGGCTCAGCTAACAACTTCATTGCTGTTTTTTCTCCCTCTTCCCTTATTGGTGACCAATGTGGTCACCAGCCAGACCACATGCCTGCTCATGTATTCCCCTTGAGTCTCAGTTTTGCCGTGTCCTAAAGATTTTGGTATGTTGTGCTTTCATTCTCATTTGTTTCTAGGAACTTTATGAATACATGTTTAATTTCTTCTTTTACCCAGTTGCTTTTCAGAAAGATGTTGTTCCATTTCCATGTATTCGACTTTATTCCCTTAGTCTTGTTGTTGATTTCTAGTTTTATAACATTGTGGTATGAAAAGATGCTCTGTAGTGTTTTGATGTTTGTAAATTTATGGAGGCTTGCTTTGTGACCTAACACATGGTCAATTCTGAAGAATGTTCCACGTGCACTAGAGAAGAAAGTATATTGTGTTGTTGTTGAGTTGAATGCTCTGTACACGTCTATGAGGTCAAGTTGGTTGGTTGTGCTGTTTAGGTCCTCTGTAACTTTGTCCAGTTTCTTTCTGGTTGTTCTGTCCCTTTTCAAAAGTAGTGTATTAAAAACTTCCCACTATAATTGTAGATTTTTCTATTTCTTTCTTCATTTCTAATAAGGTTTGCTTCATACATCTTGGTGCTTTTTCATTGGGAGCGTAGATATTTATTATGGTTATGTTGTCTTGCTCAATTGACCCTTTGATCATGAGATAGTGTCCTTCTTTATCTCGTATGCTGGTTTTTGTCCTAAAGTTTACTTTATCAGAGATTAGAATTGCCACTCCTGATTGTTTATTGTTGCAGTTAGCTTGGTATTATTTTTTCCATCCTT
>NW_006408574.1:7219230-7232145 GCF_000296735.1 Chrysochloris asiatica
TGTAATGCTTAGCAGCTGTTATTGGCTCTTGTCTCAATGGTGGAATATTATGGGATATGCTTGTAGCTTGGCTGTATTGCCGTGATTGCTGTCTCTACTTGGGTAATGTAGGGAGAAAAATCTCCCACTTCCAGGAAAAATGTGTGATCAAAAGAACCAAAAGAAGAAGCAATATAAAAGCAGAGACAAAAACCACCACTTTGAAGCAAAAATAAAACTGGCTGACTGTCCAGTGGCCTTGCTACACAGGCAGTGTGCGTGCACAGTAGGAGCCTCTAGCAGTAGGTGGGAGTGTCCGCTCACTCAGGCCCCTCCTCTAGATAGCACCATGGAGGTGCACAGATAGATACTGAGACATTAGTGGGAGAAAGACTGTCCACTATTTTTATCTCTCAAGGTCAGTTAGGTATCTGCATGTGCACAGTGTAATTCTTGAGATAGTTGCGTCCTTTTATGTTGGGGTTTTACAGATTGTTCTATGGTTTGTCTGTGAGGCCTGATAGACCTGCTTTTTTTCTTGCTAGAGAGGCTAGAGTAAAGGGCCCTGCACATGTTAATTTTAGGGCTGTGACCCCAAGGCTGATGTCATAAGCAGCCACCAAGCTCTTTCTCTCTGTACCGTGGGAAAACTGTGGGGTCAGTGCTGAAATTTTTTGGGGGGGTGTGTGCACCCACCCACCTGAAGTCATCCAGGCTGGGCAAAGAAAGAGTGCAGGGAAGAAGAGGGGAAAATGTATAGAATCTTTCACCCCTCCTTTTGCAAATGTCACTGTACTGCTTTTAGTACCCATTCCCTGTGCCAGTCTGGCTGTAGACTGACCCTCTGAACGCCACCCAGGTGGGGTGGCTGCAGAGGGAGTCCCATCTCCAGCGATTCCTAACTCGCAGTATTTTCCTTTATATCACGATTTTTTTTCACTTGGGCATGTGGGAAACTGATGTCCTGGACCTTATGGTAGATTTAAAGCTCTGGTGTTGTTCCGTGAGTTCAGCATCTCTGGGTTTTCAATCCCTCCCCCATGGAGCCTTTCCTACCTGGCTGTCTGCTGCCTCCCAAACCAGAACCATCCTCGCATTTTTTGAATTGACCATGTGACATTTTAGTGGCAGGGATGTAAGCAGGACTTGAAATGTGCTTGTGTGTTATGTTAAACACTTGGTTACTAGCTGAAAAATTGGCCATTTGAACCCATCATGGGCACCATGGAAGAAAGTCTGGTCACCTACCTCTGAAAGATCACAGCCTGGAAAGAACAAACATTTCTCCAACACACATGGGATCACAGGAGTTTGGCGTGGATTCACCTGCAACTGGTACCAGTTATATCATGCATCACCACCTTAGGATTTAGAATGAGGCCCACAGAACAAAACCCCCAGCCACCTCACACACAAGGAAGGAAGAAACAAATGCTCACTGTGATATACCAGCAAGATTTTGCAAACAAAGCTGATGGATGCAGCCCTGAGTCCATAGCTGTTGACCTCTGCAGTCTTAACTTCTTTATCTGCACAGAGGGGATCCAGTGCACCTCGTCTTTCTCTGAGGAGTAAGATGGATGCAAACTGGCTTTAGAAAGAAACACCTCAACAATCACTCATCATCCTCAGAATCTCCCCATCCAGAGGCTCAGGCTTGAGGGTCACCAACATCTTTCCATACTAGGACATTGTTAAGTGCTGTTGAATCAGTTACAACTCACATCCAACCTCTATAGGGTTTCCAAGGATCAGCTGATGAGTTTGAAGCACTGAATAGACCAGTTCAAACAGAGTTTGTGGTCCAGTGCTTATTCTACAGGGCCACGCCAGGACCCTAGCGTAGGTTCCAAGAACCATAAGATTCTTGACAAGAGAAAGGGTAGATATCCAAGTTGGTTTGGCTCTTGATTAGATTCTGAACACAAGTTAAATCAATATAGTGTCTTAGGTTCCTGATTATAAAACACAAAAACAAAAGGAAGAGCCAGCAAAGCCAACTTCCATTGTTCCTTCATGGGACTCATTCTCTTAGTAAACATACTCCCATTTTGTCGGTGCACTCAAGAGTCCTCATGTCCACATGAAACATCGTGGGGTACTGTCAATATCGAGCCAGAATTCCTGTCCATACACATGCACTATGCCATACACACTATGCCACACACACTATGCCACACACACTATGCCACACACCAGGCTTTTGATTCTCAAAATAACAGCAGATAGTGAAATAAAGCCATTTTCCAGGAAATAATTCATTGCAAACAAAAATGATCCAAATTCACGTCCTTCTGCCCAGAGTGACCTTCAATGGGACAGTCCCTAAGGAGTCGCCTGTGGCTGTCTGTGCTGGAAGAACAACATTCCCTCCAACAATGTGTGTGTTTTTTTTATCCGGTTGTCAATCTCTCAGTTCCTCCTTTCTGAAGTCAATGTTTCCTCTTTACAATCAGAGAGTAAATGGTGCAACAGTTTAAGTGGCCTTCTCTGAGGTGTTGAGGAGCTAGGTAACACCTCCCAGAAGGGAAAGCTTGTTCCGTGCAGATCTACAGTGGCTAGTGCATGGGAGAATTCACTAAAGGTCAGCGGTTAGAACTCACACAGTGGTACTGCGGAATAAAAGTCCTGGCAGTCTGCGACAGGTAAGATTCTTCTTCTCGTTGTTATGTGCTTTCAATTCGCTTCTGACTCATAGTGACCCTGTCTCCAAGGAGCAGCTGGTGAGTTTGAGCTGACAACCTTGTGATTAGCAGACTAGTGTTTATACAACAGAGCTATGCCAGAACTCCAATAATAAAATGTTGTTGTTAAGTGCCCTCGAGTTGGTTCCAACTCATAGTGACCCTGAAGAGTGTTTCTAAGGAATGGCTGGTGGGTTTAGGTGCCATTGAGTCAGTCCCAGTTCACAGGGACCCTATGTACAACACAACAAAACGTGACCCATCCTCACTATCATTCTTATATGTGGGTCCATTGATGCTGCCATTGTATCAATCATCTCTTCTTCGCTGACCCTCTACTTTACCAGCCATGATGTCTGTGTCCAGAGACTAGTCCCTCCTGATGACCACAGTATACAAAATGAAGTCCTTCCATCCTTTGCTTCTAAGGAGTATTCTGCTTGTACTTTTTCCAACTCAGATTTGTTCGTTCTTCTGGCAGTCCGTGATATATTCACTATTGCAGCCAAGAAAAGCCTGCAGAGCTCAGTTCTACTCCGTAACACATGCAGTCACTCTGAGTAGGAATCGGCTCAATGACAACCAGTAACAATAATAGAAAAAAAAAAATCTTGTCAGGGATGAGTCCCAGCTCACAAAAACAGAGTGTAAGATAAAGGTCTGTTTCTTTGTTTTCTTAAATCCACACAGTATGGCAAAAAAAAAAAAACCATAGGCTAGTTATTATTGGATGTACCCTAAGATTGTGTGACAGTCTTAGGGTTTATAGGAGACCAAAATATCAGAAGATCCGTCCTGGTGTGGGACCCCAGCCTACATCCCTGGGATTGGTGTGGAGCCCTGGTCTGAATCCCTGGTCATAGTTGGAGCCCTAGTCTGCATCCCTGGTCCTGTTGTAGGACCCCAGCCTGCATCCTTTGTCCTTGTGTAGGGCCCAGCCTGCATGCATCCTTTGTCCTGGCATGGACCCCAGCCTGCATCCCTGGGACTGGTGTGGGGCCCCAGCCTGCATCCCTGGTCCTGGTGTGGGGCCCCAGCCTGCATCCCTGGTCCTGGTGTGGGGCCCCAGCCTGCATCCCTGGTCCTGGTGTGGGACCCTAGCTTGCATTCCTTGTCCTGGCATGGGGCCCAGCCTGCATCCCTGGAAATGGTGTGGGACCCCAGCCTGCATCCCCAGGAATGGTGTGGGGTTCCGGCCTGCATCCCTTGACTCTGGTACATGGTTGTCAGTTGCTTTCAATGATCCTTCCAGAAGGCTGGTGAAGGGTCATGCTCTGTGAGTTGGAAGAAGAAATGCACAGACACCACCTGAACCCCACAATTAAAGCGGCCTCTTTTTCTTAATGCACAACCTCCACTTCAGAATTTTTGCATTTATTTTCTAGCAGAGCTTTCTCCCAATTCCTGCATGAAACCATTTTATGTGAGAAAAATAAAAATGTATTTAAGTCATTGTTATCTGCATTCAGAGATGGACTGGTCTTCCTGCTGAAACGGGAGTCTGAGAACTGCATTTTAAAATACTGTTTAAGGGAGAGAAAAGACTTGAATATTTAGATCACTAAGTGCAAAGTGGAATTCTTGCTGTGGGACAACTCACTGGACCGCAAGGTCGATTTGAAGCACGAGGTCAGCAGTTCAAATTCACCAGATGCTCCTCAGAAACCCTACACAAGTGGCTATGAATCAGAACGAACTCAGCAGCATTTAACAACAACAAAGCACAAAGTAAGGAGCCCAAGTGGTGCTGTAGGATAAGCACTGGACTGCTAACCACAAGGTCAGCAGCCCAAACCCACCAGTCACTCCTTGGGAGAAAGCTGTACACCGGCCCCTTGCAGATTTGCAGCCCTGCATTGGAATGCACTCAATGGCCGTAGGTTTGAGTGTTTGGTTCTTTTTAGGAGGGGCAGGGCCAACATAAAATCAATGCCCCTGGATTGCACAAATACTTAAATGAGTTCAACTATTAGCCACAAGTTTGACAGTTCAAACTTAGCCGGAGGCACCTCAAGAAGACAAGGCGGAGATGTGCTCATTAATTCCTCTGTCTTCCCAAGTTGAGACTCATAGGCTTGGAACCCTGCTCTCTCTAAAGTGCCTTTAACCAATGTCAACAAAGGAAAAGTCACAGCCCCGAAAGCCCTGTGGAGCAGGCCTCCTCTGTACACATGGATCCACGTGTGCCAGCAGCAAAGATAATATAAAAACCAAATATCCCACCTGCTTCTAACTGGGTAAACTGAGGTTCATGAAAGTAAGGTGTTTTGTCCATGGACCCATAACTATAGCCACCACTAGCTTTGGGTCAAAGAATAAGACGTGCCCACGTGTTTTAGTCAATGGTGGCTGAGTGAATCCTGGTGTGGCGCTGTAGGATAAGCACTGGACTGCTAGCTGCCAGTTTGGCTGGTGGTTCAAACCCAACAGCTACTCCCTTGGAAACTCTATGTAGGGTCACTATGAGGCAGTCCCGATTTCATGGCACGTAACAACAGTAGCATGTTTTAGACTTTTCCCAATCACTGGCTCTGTAACTTCAATTGTCTTATTCCCAACTTAGCTTTTGATTCAGTCGTTTTTATCTGAGTTGCTCTACACACACACACACACACACATACACACACACACACACTTGGCCAAAAGCATCTCCACAAACAGCGATTGTCCATCATGTCCTCATGTCCTCGTGCTCTCCCCTCTTGGAGCCACGCAGGCATTTCTGGATGGGATCCGTGTCAGGCAGCCGTTTCAATGTACGCTACTCACGTATATGGAGGATAGTCTAACAGTGGTGGATGATTAGACAATGTGTCTGGGATCTGTCTCTCACGCCCTGCCCTGCCTTTTCTTTTCCTTCCTTTCCTTTTCAAAACACCCACCACCCCATCAGCAAGCACACACTGTTTTGGAGAGTGCGTTCTTCAGAGATAATCTACTGAGAAAGATGACCAGAAATGGCATGAGGCAAGAAAAGATGTACATAATCACTAAAGGAGCAGACTTGGGGTCTGTGGCGGGAGGAAGCACTACCTTTTTCCCCCTCTGCATGGACCATGGCAGTACATTTTTCTAATTAAGTTCTCATTGAGTACCCTCAACAAAGCTGCATTCTGTTGTCCCTTAACTTGGTCCCCAAAGTGCTGGGGAAAACTTTATACTACTAAATTGCCACAACAAAAGTGATGAAACTCATTAATAGCTCTGATAATGCAGCTATTACGGTTTGGATTGCTGCTTTGGGATATCGCTTCTAATAAAAACAATGGTTTGCTAAACTGCAACCGTTCACCAGAGCACAAAGAAGAGATTTCTACACATGGACACTGTTGTTGGTAGCTGCATGAAGTGTACAACAGGCAACATGAGTTAAGCCTCAAGAACCTGCGAGTAATGAGATTGCTTCAAAGGTAAAGTCCACACCCATGGATCAGGATCGAGATATATGGAAACCAGTCGCTGCCGAGTTCGAATTCAGGATAACACTGTGTTTACCAGGGCAAAACTCTTCTCCATGGGGTTTCCAATGATTGGGTTTTTCAGGACTAGACCACCGGGTCTTTCTCTGCGGAATCTCTGGGTGGGCTCAAACTGACAACTTTTTAATTAACAGCCAAATGCTTAATCATTTGTACCACCCAAAGACTGATATATATATATAAAGACTCCTATTTATGTGTTTGTTTGAAACTTTTTTTGGTGTGATTTGGGTGAAAGTTTACAGAGCAAATTGGTTTTCCATTTCACAGTTCAGACACATTTTGTTTTGCGACATTGCATACAGGTGTTTTAAAGAGTTTGAAGACTAAACTTGGGAAGAAAATGCTATTAGCAAAGCCTTAGAAATGAGCTGTCCATCAGGGGAGGAAATGGTCCAGAATGGAAGCAAAGAGAGTTAGTAACAACAACAAGTGTGGTGCCATCAGATCTAACCAGGGGAAGGGACTCTTACCCAAGGAACCTGAAGTTAGAGGGTTTCAATGGTGTAGTCCTATGGAGACGAAGATGTCAAGCTAATTTAGCCTGATGACAGTTAACGTTGAAATCAACAACCTCTCCTTCTGATGTAATGCTCCATAGTTAGCCTTTTGAAAATGTTTCTTTCCCTGAAGATCTAGCCACCAGCAGAGAAAATGTTACATTACACACATTACAGTCCACAAGATAAGACTATTTCCACATCTAAGTGGATACATGAGCACGTTTGCTTTCTGGTTTGTCTCTTCAATCTCTGTTGGATTGCTTAGGGTGACCCTGCCCCTGACAAACAGCCACACTCCATGGGGCAAGTCCTACCCTGTGACAAATTCAATGTGGCAATGCCACCATTTGATGCCACCTCCCAAGAACATGCCAGTCCTTGCTGGCTGTCTTTAATTCTAACTGCACTAAGTATGGACCAGAAAGAGCCAAGTTCATGGAGATGGGTCCCAAGTCTTGCAAGAGCTGCATCATTTCTGTCTTCACACAGGGCCTGCGTACATGCCAGAAGGACACATTGGTAACCACTATGGAGAACCTATACAGGCTAGCTATAAATCGGAACTGACTCGATGGTACTTAGCATCAACAAGTATCTATAAAGATGGTGGCATTGTTAAATAAACATTGGACTGCTAACCTCAAGGTCTGCAGTTCAAATCCACTAAGCGCTCCTGGGGAAACCCTATGCAGGGACTATGAGTCGGAATGACTCGTTGTCTCTGCTACTAAACACAAGGTCCTTGTCTGACACCTGGGAGTCTTTGTGTGGTTCTGCAGGATACGCACTGGACTGCTAACCACAAAGTCAGTGTTTCAAACCTGCCTGCCATTCCTATACAGGGTTGCTATGATGCCTTTGAGTTGTGGTGTTGGAGGAGAATACTGAAAGTGCCATGGACTGCCAAAAGAACCAGTAGATCTGTTTTGGAAGAAGTGCAACCAGAGTGCACCTTGGAGGCCAGGATGGCTAAGCTTCGTCTCTCCTACTTTGGACATATTGTCCGGAGGAAACAATCGCTGGAGAAGGATGTCATGCTGGGTAAGGTGGAGGGTCAGAGAAAAAGAGGAAGACCCCCAACGAGATGGATCAGCCAGGTGGCATCATTGATGGCCTCAAGTGTGGCAGCGGTAGTGAGGTTGGCCCAGGATCGGACATTGTTTCGTTCTGCTGTGCATGGGGTTGCTATGAGTTGGTTCTGACTCGATGGCACCTGACAACACCAATAATGAGTCGGTTCAACCTGATGACACTTGACAACAACAGCTGAAGGAAACATGCAACCTACCTTCTCACTTTCATTAAAACGGTCAACCTGTTTTCCTCCAAACGCCTGGAAAAAAGAGATGGCCACCAAGAACCCTCAGAAAGCAACTTTTTTTTTTTTTTTTTTCACATTTCAATTTGAAGTGGCAAAATCAGAAGACGTCTATGGAAGCACAAAAGAGGGACACTTGCCAAACCTTTCTAGTCTCCCATCATTGCCAAACCCAGAGATGAAAGGGGAACCCTTTCAAAATGGACCCTTGGTCACACACTGAGGAGTGGGAAAGCTCAACAGAAACACAAGCTGCTTTTTATGACTTGAACTGTGCTCACAAAAAGCCCACGTTGAAGCCCTGACCCCCTAAATCTCCGTGTTGTTGTTGCTAAGTGCCATCAAGTCCGTTCCAACTCATTGAGACCCTGTAGAGCAGAGATGGGGAACTACCAGCCCTGAGGTCATATGTTGTTGTTGTTGTGAAGTGCTGTCGAGTTGGTTCCGACTCATACCGACCCTGTATAGGGTTTCCAAGGAGAAGCTGGTGTTTGAACTGCCAACCTTATAGTTTGCAGTCTAGTGCTGTTCCTAAATGTTTGACTAAATATGTTGTCGTTGTGAAGTGCTGTCGAGTTGATTCTGACTCATAGCGACCCTGTATAGGGTTTTCGAGGAGTAGCTGGTGAGCTTGAACGGCCGACCTTGCAGTTCATGCCAACCTTGTGGTCCAGTGCATTAATCTGCAGCGCCACACCAGTACTAATTTTTAATTTGATAACTTTGTATGGCCCATGAATGATGTTATAAATTTTGGCAAAAGAAAAAAATGTTCCCCACCCCTGCTGTAGAAGGTTTCCAAGGAATGGCCAGGGGATTTGAACGGCTGATATTGCAGTCCTGTGTTTCTCCTACAGTGCCCCCACCCCAGATCTCCATGGGAACCATATTATCAGAGGATGTGATCCTGTTTGTGAACAGAGGGTTTTTTTTTTTTTTTCATTGTGTTTTGCTCTTGCCAGAGTCAGGTGGGTTCTGGAACTAATCATATCTCAGTTATGAGCAGAGAAGAACAGACATGGAGGAACAGGTAGGGGCAAACAAGACCCCCAAGGAATGCCAAAGAACCCCAAGGGACTCCAAGTGACACTGAGGGGATTCTGTGGGCTTCTGACCTCCAGAACTCTGAGAGGACAGACTTCTGTCGTGGCACAACTAGGACATGAAGACAGATGTGAAATTCTTTCGTGGAAGCCATCAATCCCACTGTCCATTGACAAAAACAGAGAAGGAAGAGGAAGCTTTGGAAAATGGCTGACTGGATGGCTCACACCCTGAGGAAGGGTGGGCACAGCAAACATGTGGGACATAGAGAGAGGAACCACAGCACTGACGTTTGAGTTCTGGCTCAGCAGTCATGGTAGGGAATGACCTCCATCCCCCTCTCCACCTCATGCCTCCTTTTTTCTATTCCCTGTCCTTGTCAGGTGAGATCACAGAACTCTGAGACTCAAATGTCCTTCTGGTACCATCCCATGGCACCAACACAAAAGGGAGGAAACTGCCATTTGGAGCAAGCACTTGGCTTTGACCTCTTTCTGCAACATCATTTCTCAAACCCTCAGGAAGTTTGCAAATGAGTCCAGAGGCTTTTGAGCATCTGATTGGAGCAGGCTTCCCTAATTAACACCCCAGCCACTCCTTCATGCCTACATGTGCTCTTTTCACATGCACTGCAGAATGTGTAGGTAGGGAAGGTGGGGACTGATTTGCATCACTTGGGAGCTGGAACTCTTGTCACCTGATCCTGGCCATTGGCCAAGAGAACCTCACCTCCAGCTGAAGATGTCTGCAGGGTTGTCACTCTTAGATGTTGCTATTTATTCTGGTCACCCACCGAGGGCTCAAAGGGTTCACCTGACAATCCAGAATGCATGCATGCTGGTGGCAGCTGGGTGAGGGCTGGGAGCTGTTGCCGAACTGCTGCTCAGAAGAAAAAAGCTGAGGTGTTTGATGGATGCTGTTGATGAGGCTGGACTAGGCAGCCTCATCGGGGAGCTCAGAGCAGGGAGATTTTATTGACAGACCTACAGAGTTAAATAGCTTCTCCCTGAGTTGCCCCTGCAGCAGCCACCTGCATCATTTCCTATAACAATCTTGTTGTAAGAAGCACACTGACCCCAAACATCTAAGCAAACTTTCAGCAGAGGACTGCGCTTTTAGTACGTTAAAACAGAAAGACCACTACTGGGTGACTTTAATGAACAGAGCTTTATGTTCTCACACTTGTGAAACCCAAACCCAAGTCACTGGGCCTGTGGGAAGACTACCTCCTTCTGCTCTGAGGAGATATTCTTGTCTCAACTTCTGTTAGGTTCTTCTTAGTACTCCTTGGAGATCGCCACGCGGCATCTATCTTTCCCCCACCCTTGCTTACTACTTTCTCTGTACCTAAAAGACTCTTTTTCCCTAAATTTTGAAAGTAATTGACTCAAGAAATGCCCAGCAGTGATGTGGCTTCATTAAAATAACAAAGGCAATTCTGTTCCCAAAGATTACATGCATAGGTACACTGTTGTGGTTGTTAAGTGCCATGGAGTTGGTTCTAACTCATTTTAAGTTGGTTCTGACTCACGTTAAGTGCCGTGGAGTTTGTTCTGATCTTGTATAGGGTTTCCAGTGAGTGGCTGGTGAGCTTGAAGTGTGGACCTAGTGGTCCAGCACTTTATCCCACAGTACCACCCCAGGACTCCATGCCTAGCCTAGGGGTTTGGGTTTACAACACACATTGTGGAGAGGTACAATTCAACCAGCCATTTTCCAACTCATCCTGCTTTATATGGACAAATAAAAAATTCAGCCACATTCAGGAATAGGCTGATCCTTCAGCAAAGCCATGCATTGAGACTTCAATTTCTTCCCAACAATGAGGAAATGGAGTCCTGGTGTGGAGCTGTAGGATCAACACTGGACTTGGAGCCACAAGGTCATCAGTTCAAACTCACCAGCTGCTCCTCAGAAACGCTCTACAGGGTCGCTATGATTCAGAACCGACTCGACGGTGCTCAACACCAACACCCACAGTGAGAAAATAAAAGGAGGTATTGAAAAGGAGACCTTTCATGCGACCTGCATGACCATGAAGGACAATGACCTTGGCTGAGAAATGATGCTCAGAGTGTGCTGAGCAACCTCACATGTGTACACACAGACATGCATGCACATCTGTAAAGAGAGTAACACATGCTTAAAGGACAAAAGCAATTCCAGCATGGAAAAGATTAATTATTAAAGTTGAAAAGCAATCAAGACTATGACTAGAGTCTCATGTGGAAAGCAAAGTTTCTGTGCTTCCTCATTTAAGGATCGGATAACAGGGACAACCACCTACCTTATTTTAAGGCAAATGTGATGAAGGTGATTGGGACTTTGGGGTTTTCTGGGACCACAGATACCTGCATTAAAGGGTTACATCTGGCCCAAGGTGACTGACCAACGTTGGTGGGAAATTCTCATAGATGTTGCTGCTGTTCCATGTCATATTGTAGAAAGACCCATGAAGGCAAAAGCCTACCAGTGTGGAATGGGACATAGCAATGACCTTCTTACTTAAAATAAGGCAACAGAATGTCTCAGGTTTTTCTTCATCATTGCCTTACAGTTTCATGACTCCCATATATAAACTTAGAATCCCCTGTTCAAGTGTCCCAAATCTGCGTCCTTGGACTCTGATATTTGCTTCTGATCTGTAACCATAATTATGTGGAAGAAAGAGCAAGCTGTCTGTTCCCGTAAAGGTGACAGCCTCAGAATCACTGGGGGGCAGTTCTACTCTGTCTGGGAGGGGTTTAGTGGATTTCACCCGTAATTATAGATATAGGCCTTTCATGCTTTATGTTGTTGTTGTTGTTAGGTGCCATCAAGTTGGTACTGACTCATAACGACCCTAAACAAAACAGAACAAAACACTGCCATGTCCTAGGCCAACCTCACAATTATTTCCATGCTTAATCCCATTGATGCTGCCACTTTGCCAGTCCTTCTCACTAGGGGTCTTCCTCTTTTTCTCTGACCCTCCATCTTATCAAACATGATATCCTTCTCCAGTGACTGATCCCTCCTGACAATGTGTCCGAAGTATGAGAGATGAAGCCTGGCCATCCTGGCCTCCAAGGAGCACTCTGGCTGCACTTCTTCCAACACAGATCTGTTGGTTCTTTTGGCAGCCATGATACTTTCAATAATCTCCTCCAACATCATAACTCAAAAGTGTCAATTCTTCTATGGTCTTCCTTTCTCACTTTCCAGCTTTGGCATGCATATGAGGTGATTGAAAATACCATGGCTTGAGTCAGGCTCATCTTAGTCCTCAAGCTGACATCTTTGCTCTTCAACACTTTCAAAAGGTCTTCTGCAGCAGATTTACCTAATGCAATATGTCGTTCCATGAGTGTTGATGGTTGATGCAAGAAAAATGAAGTGTTTGACAACTTCAATCTTTTCTCCAGTGAATTGATTTTTAGAGATGAGGAAAAACAGTGTTGTTTATTGTCTGTTCACATAGAGCCCGGTATGTTCTAGGAGTATATTTCCTTTCTTTGTGAATCTAACAAGATGGCTAATGAACCAGACAAAGCAAGAATGACCCTAAGATCTAGGTCAAAACAATTTGAGTTTCAAAATCATGTCTTGTTTTAGTTTGCCCCATATTTTGACCACAGCTTTCCCATGTAGAATATTGCTTTTCCTGGAGTTAGTAACTTTTTTGTGTTTTCTTTTTGAGAAAAGAAATGCATGTTGCCTTTACCGTATTTCTTTGACTTTAATATCTAGTGCTTAAAAAAGATTCTTTTCTTCTTGTAGATGGTATTCTTAGATCTTGTTGTTGTTGTTGTTGTTAGGTGCCATCGAGTCGGAACCGACTCATAGCGACCCCATGCACAGCAGAACGAAACAATGCTCGATCCTGGGCCAACTTCACCACTGCTGCCACCCCCGAGTCCATCAATGAT
>NW_006408574.1:7233510-7248621 GCF_000296735.1 Chrysochloris asiatica
ATGCACTTTGGACTTCCTCTCTGAGTATCATTGGCTCTTGTTCATATGGTATCTCTTGAAATGGTTGAACATTAACCATTTCCTTTTGGTACATAGATCTTGTTAGCTTCCTATATAAAATGGATCAGTTGTTCTCTGCTGAAATGTCTTTTAGCCTGTGATGTCATTGTACTGGCTTATGTATCACTCAGTGCACAGTCAAGAAAGCAGACACCAGTCTAGGTGATTCATTCAGGGAGGCATTCCCTACAGGTAATCCATCACAAAAGAATTAGAAGAATTGGAGAAGGGAAGAAGCCAGGTGACATTGCCCAGGAAATCATGGGAACCCACCCATCACCCTGAGATCACACTCCCTTCTGCCACCAAGAAGTCCAGAGCTCACATTGCCTTATGCTGCATGAACACAGCATTATCTGGGAGACCCTATTGTCAGTCTTGCCACTGAAATTGGGGTGTGTTTTGTGTTACGGTTTTGTGTCAACGTGACTGGGCCAGGAGTTGTAATGTTTTGACAGTTGAAATGTGGTTATTCCCATGGTGTGATTTAATACAGTGTAGTCCTGGTGTGGCTCTGGTAGCGTAGTGGTTATGAATCAGGCTGCTAATCTCATGGTCAGCAGTTCGAAACTACCAGCAGTTCTGCAGGAGAAAGATGAGGCTTTCTGCTCTTGTAAAGATTTACAGCCTCAGAAACCCTGTACAAGGTCACTATGAGTTGGAACCGACTCCACAGCACATAACAAGTCCTGGTGTGGCGCTGAGGGTTAATGCACTGGGATGCAGTCAGTTTGAATCCAAGGCTGGTGGTTCAAGCTTACCAACTGATCCTCGGAAACCCTATACAGGGTAGTTATGAGTCAGAACTGATTGGAGGACACTTAATAACATAAATAGTAATGTGTTAACTCTATGATGATTGGCTATGATCAACCAATCATTGAAAGGCTGTTTCCTTGGGGGTGTGGCCTACTTCCAATATAACAGACACCCAGGCAAAGCCTACTCACTTTTCTACTGAGTCCGAAGCTTGCACCTAGAGCATCCTTCAACCTCTGCGTCTCTGGACTTGAACCTGCTGAACCTGCCTGCCAATCTTGTTTCATCTGACCCAGACTTGGGACTCTACAACCTCTACAGTTTGTGAGCCATTTCCTTGATAGAAACATCTCTTTATATATATACTTCTCTAGAGAACCCAGGGTGCTTGTACAGAAGCTCCTAAAACTACTGCTAGAATCATCAGTACCAGCCCATCTTTTAATCTCACTCAGAAACCTTCCATTCAATGAAACAAAACAGAACCTACTGACAATGGAATCTGAGAAATCAAGTTCTCAGACTTCCAGCCCCAACAGAGGCAGCAGGGGGCAAGGCATCATTATCTAAATCTTGAATTCATTCCACCATTTTTTATAACTCATGTCTTGCCCCTTTCTCTGCTTTTAAAGTTTTTAGTTCTACAACTAGGTCTTCAGAAGATTTCCCAAGAAGATAAACATTCAGAGTCTTTGCACACTGGAAAATGTTTGTATGTGCCCTACATTTGATTGATAGTTTGACAGAGAACAGAATTCCAGCTTTAAGAGCATTTTCACTAAGAACTTGAAGGCACTGCTTTATTGTCTTCTGGAATCCAGTGGCCCTCTCACAAAGTCTCAAACCAGTCTGATTCCCATTTCATGGTTGTTAACTATGCTTCTCTCTGAAAAAGAAAAATCCCCAGACCAGTTCTTCTGTAAGCTGTATCCTACATTTATTACCTTCTCATGCCCTACCATTGCCTGAAACAGACCTGCTTTCTCTCTCAACTTAATTAACTGCTAACTGCTCTTTGTTCCCGTTCTCTGCCACACCTCCCAAGGATACCTCATCAATGGGACCCAGACTAACCTTTTAAAAAATGTCAGCCAGTTAAAACCATTCTCCTAATGCGAAAAATCCAGTAGCTTCCTGTACCCATGAGAATACACATAAAGAAGGAAAACATCATTCAATCAAGGGATGGATGCATCCTTTAAAATAGAAAGGGAAAAAAAACCCTCCAAGAATAAGGAGACTCCAATACTGTAACCATCGAGGGAGAAACCTTTCAGGCTGACCCGAAATTTCACGGAAACACCATATGCAAGAATTCATAGGGGAAGCATCTGTACTTCTGAAAAGCTTGAGACCTAAGAACTTCACCAGATTGTCTTTCATATCTTTAAACAGAAAAGTCTCTTGAATTTATAAAAGACTTCCTTAAATATATATATATATATATATATTTGGGTAGTGTATTCATTTCCTCGGACGACTGAAACACAAGAGGGTGACTTTAAACAACAGAGAGGCGCTGTCTCCCAGTTCTGGAGGTTCAGAGTTGGGGGTCGGATGTCACATGCTTTCAGCCATGGCCATTCCTTCTGAGGCTTTGAGGGAGGCTCTGCATCACGCCTTTCTCCCAGCGTCATGCCAGTTCTTGATGTGTCTGCTCTTTTATAATACCACCCACCCTACTCCATCCAAGCTAATCTAACTGATTACATCTTCAAAGTCTGTACTCCTCAGTCACCAGCTATCCCGTTATCCAACCTTCCCCATTGACAAGAATAATGAAAAATCTGCTATCCAACAATTTTGTGTGTTGATGATGTCCATCCTGGTAGGAAGATAAGCTGAGGTGCAAGGTGACAGTAATGTGGACTGTGATGACTCATGTTATGTGTCAACTTAGCTGGACCATGATTCTCGGTGGTTTGGCAGTTATGCAGTGATGTCATTGGGCAGTTATGTGATGATGACATTAGGTAGTTGTGCTATGATGTCATTGGGCAGTTATGTGGTGATGTCATTGGGCAGTTGTGTGATGATGTCATTGGGCAGTTGTGTGATGATGTCATTGGGCAGTTGTGCGATGATGTCATTGGGCAGTTATGTAATGATGTAGTCACCCTCCATTTGGCTATCTGATGTGGACATCCTCCATTTTTGCATAATGTTGATTTTCCAAGTACTACCTAACTGTCAATGAGTGAGGAATATCCCAAACAAGGTCAGAGTTTAGACTTCAACATATATTTTGGGGGCACACCATTCAATCCATAACAAATACATACTAGAGTCAGTGGTGAAATGAATTCATTTTCAATGGAGAAATTGATTCTAGAATGAAACAAATCAAGCCGTCACAAGACTTGATGGTTATACCTTCCTGTTGGGCCTTAAGAACCCCGCTGGATAATATTCATATAATCTCAGGTAGATATTACTACCTGGGGCAAGGGTTTGGTTCTGTAATGTCTTCTTCAGCTGTTCTTCATTTCTGTCTGCTCTTTTCCCAGGAAGAAGACGTATTTTCATAACTCATGTTCTTCCTCCCTTCCAGTGCAAAGGGCATTTCTTAGCATGCTTGATCTATGCTTAAAGTGACTGGTTCAGCCCTTTTCCCAGTGGAAAGACCTGTGCAATTAGAGACTTGGATTGGGAACGATTTGTTGTTACCGAAGTTCTCTTTGCAACCCCTTTCACCCACAGCCTCTCAATGTTCCTATGTAAAAATAAATGCAGAGAAAAAATAGCAATGAGAAAACACACTGGACAATCATAAGTTGTTGCCTTTAGGAAATGGAAGGACAGACTATTTTCTTCCTTTTACTTCCTTAATTGGCCAACTCATCTCTCCTCAGCAAGTATTACCTCCATAATGGGCATCAGTGGAGGTAAAGTTAGCCCCATAAGAGGAAGCAATCAGTTTTCGTCACAGCAGAAATTACTTCCAGCTCATACCGCCATGCACTAAGGTTGTCTGCCATCCCTCAGGTCTGACTAAGGGACACAGATTTTCTCCCATGTGTGGCCATGCAATCTTCTATAAGGACTCCCAAGTTTTCTCTGGAGGTTACATGCCCCTTTGACCATTCTGGAGAACTAGATCCCCCCTTGGAGGATTTCTGAGCCATTCCTGGAAGTCTAGACAGTACTTCTGCCCACATCTCATAGGAGAAGATGAAATCTTTTGCTCCTGGAAAGATTTACCATCTTGGAAATCATAGGGAGCAGTTCTACTCAGTCTTTTAGGGTCACTAAGAGTCAGAACTAACTCGATGGCAGTGGATTTAGGTTATATATGTTTCTATAAACTCAGGGGTCTGGCGTGCCACTGTAGGATCAGCACTGAACTGCTCTCCTCAAGGTCAGCAGTTCAAATCTACCAGCTGCTTCTCGGAAATCCTCTTCAGCGTTGCTATGAGTTGGAACTGACTCAAGGACACTAAAATTACCACCACAACAAGATTCTGAGTGAAGTGACTTTTGCTTTGAGAGGAAGACAAACTTCTTCCTGTAGGAGATGGGAGTGAGGGGTGGGAGAACATGTGGCATTTCAGGGTCTGGAGACATGCACTTGTGGGTCTTGTAAAATGGCCTCAATCTTCTCGGAAAAGGATGCCCTGAGACAAAGCACAGAAATTCAGTGGAATAAGGGTAGAGCTGAAGTTCTGAAAATAAGTGTGAAAAGTCTGGGACAGCTCCTTGGAGAAGGAAAAAAAAAAAAAAAAGAAGAAGTAATCTGAAGGTCCTGGTGTGACTCTGAAGGATAAACACTGGACTACTAACTGTAGAGTCGGCAGTTCAAACCCAATATAAACCTGTTGTTGTTTCATGCCGTCAAGTTGGCACTGACCCATAACAACCTTATGCATAACAAAATGAAACACTGCCCGGTGCTGCGCCAACCTCACAATCGTTGGTACACTTGAGCCCATTGCTGCTGCCACTGTGCCAATCCATCTTGTTGGGGGTCTCCCTCTTTTTCTCTGACCCGCCACCTTACCAAGAAAGATGCCCTTCTTCAGGAACTGGTTCCTCCTGATAATATGGTTCCTCCTGATAATATGTCTCATAATATGAGAGACAAAATCTAGTCAACCTGGTTTCTAAGGAGCATTCTGGTTGTACTTCTACCAACACAGATGTGTTTGGTCTTCTGGCACTCCACGGTCCTTGTAATATTCTCCTCCTGAGTGCTGTAAATGGTTAAATACTCAGCTGCTAACCAAAAGGTTGGCTATTGAATCTACCCAGAATCCACCCGGAGTCATGGTGGTTCCATAGGATAAGCACTGGGTTGCGAATCATAAGGGCAGCAGTTCGACCACTCTGCAGGAGAAAGATAAAGACTTTCTGTTTCTGCAAAGGTTTGCAGGTTTGGAAACCCCTAGACAGGGTCACTATGAGTCAGAACCAACTCTACAGCACTTAACAACAACAAGGTCTGGAAGAAAGGGCTGGTGATCTACCTCTGTATAATCATCCGTTGAAAACCCCAGGGGGCATAATTCTACCCTGACACACACGGGGTCACTGTGAGTCACAGGGGACCTGTTGGCAACTAACAACAATGCGGATCCAAGTTTGGTGGGGTGTTTTGCCTTGTTTGTTCTGTTTTGTTTTCGTGTTTTAACAATAAGCATATTTTAGTTTTACAAGCAGAAGATGAAGCATCATTTGAAAAGACAAAAGAGCAATTGTAGGAGGCTTTTTTTGCTGTATAATAAATTACCCCAAACACAGTGACTGGAAACCACATGCATTTATTATCTCGTAGTTTGGGGGTCGGGAATCCGGAGGGGCAGCACTGAGGCTGCTGGCTTGGGTCTCACAGCTTGCGGTCGAGCTAACAGGTAGAGTTTCCATCACCATGAGGACCAGCTGGGGGAATCTGCCTCCACACTCCATCATGTGACTGCTATCCAGCCTTGGGTCCTCTCCTAGTGGGTGGGGACACACAGAAACTTTCTCCCCCCAAAACAAGGACTTCCAGGAGCAAACCCAAGAGAGGACCCCACAAGCGTGAGCTACAGTCTTTTTGTTGTGTTTTTCTAATTTAATATGTCCAAATATTTTTTAGACATTTCCTGTTTTTGTTTTTTACTTTTAATTGTGAGTTGAGGGAAGGTTAAGAAGGCAAATCATCCATTTTATATTTGAAAAAATCATTCAACATTGCAGTCTCTTCGTGGTGTATCACTCATTTTCTTGATTCCATTCCACCTTCTTTTCCAACCCTGTCAAACTTTGTCTTTAGGGAAATGCTGCCCTTTCAATCTTGAATGATTGTGCAGACCTCACTAGTGTTATGGTCCCCGCTGGATAACCATAAGGTTGGCAGTTCAAACCCACCAGCTGCTCCTTGGAAACCCTATGCAGGTTGCTATAAGTCAGAACCGACTTGATGATACTTAATAACAGCAACAATAACCCATCTACTGTTTAGCTGACAACTGAGCCACGAGAGTGAATACAGTCTCTTTCTGACCAATAAGCCAGGTCTATTTAAGGAGCTCTGGTAGCGTAGTGGTTACGAATTGGGCTCTGAACCGCAAGGTCAGCAGTTCGAAACTACCAGCTGCTCCACGGGAGAAAGATGACGCTTTCTGCTCCCGTAAAGAGTTACAGCTTCAGAAACCCTGTTCAGGGTTGCTATGGGTCGGAACCAACTCGATGGCACTTAACAACATTCTATGGTTTTGAGTTCGGGTCCACAATTTCTCCCGTTCTATCCAGTATCTCCTAATGTGTTCACTTAGACAAGTGGGGAGTGGTGACCAGGCCTCATCTTTCTGCCTCAGAGCAACTCGTGGATTTGAACTGCCAAACTTGTTAGCAGCCCAATTCGTAACCCACTACACTTCCAGGGCTCCTAATTACAGTTATTACAGTTATTGTTGTTGTTAAACGTCACTGAGTCCGTGTTGACTCATAGCAACCCTGTTTAAGGTTTCTGAGGAGAGGCTGGTGAGTTAAACAGCCAACCTTGAGGTTTAAAATGACCTTTAGGTCCAGTGCTGATCCTACAGCGCCACACTAGTACCCGTGGTTTTCCCACTGGATAGCGGTATTTCTGTGATTACCAGCAGGTGGCCACAGAGAGTATAGAATTCAGGCTGCCCCTGAAATCCCAGTAGATCCACTTGTTTGGACCTAAAATTAAGCCAGCTTCCATCTCTTTAGGGAGGTGTTGGATCACATTGCTCATTTCCCTAGTCTCTTATGAATACATTAGCATTAATTAATACATACATGAATCTGTTTTACATTCATTCGTGCTGCAGAAATAGCTGTGGGCCAACCATCTGCTGGGGGGCATACAGAGAGTGATCCCAGAATTCTCTCAGTCACCATGAACCCAGCAGTTCACCCCTGTGTTCTCTGCCCATATAGGCACAGGAGATGTTTCAGCTGCTCAAACAATCAGGAAGAAGGCTGAGACAGGGACACAGTATTACCCACTGCCCCAGAGAAGAAGCAGGTGACCTTATTACCTGAGGTTAGAAGGGAGAAGGTTCCTGGAAGCAGACATAGTTGTACTGAGAGACTAGCGATTCAGACCCACGAAGCAGCTCCTCAGAAGACAGACCTGGTGTGGTCTGTTTTTGTAAAGATTGCAGCCAAGAAAACCTATGGTTTTCTGACACTCACAGGGTTACCATGAGTTAGAATCAGCTTGTTAATAACAGGTTTGGTTCATTGATTACCTAGTCACTTCGAGGCATCTAACACCCATATTTCATTGGGTTTCCCACAATAGCCTTGAAGGTAAGTGAATCAGGACAATTCTTGGTGGTGGTGTTCAGCGCCGGAATCGATTCATAGAGACCCCACAGAACAGAGGAGGTCAAAGTACCCCCCTAGCGTTTTCAATGCTGTAGATCTTAAAGAAAGCAGATCTTTCTCCAGTGGCATGGCTGGTAGATTTGAACAGTCAACGTTTTGGTTATAAGTTGAGTGTTTAATTGTCGGGTCACCAGGGCTCCTTGACCAAATCTATAGGATTTGGCATTGAGAGGCCCTACAGAACCCCAGCTCTTGGACAGTGCATGCCAGCTTCAGCATGCAGAGACACTGAGCTTGAAACAGGCCTGTTCCCATCTCAGAGGAAAAGAGTCAGGTAAACATGGGCAGAGCTGGGGAGAAATCCCAGGGTGGTATAACTCATTCAGCTGTTAACCAAAAGACTGGCATTTCAGTTCACTCAGAGTCACATCAGAAGAAATTCCTGGCACTCTGCTTCTGAAAAGTCAGCCACAGACAACCCTGTACCACTCTGACACACGGAGTCATCATAAATGTTGACTCAAGAGCAGCTGACACTGGGATTAACCACTTGCTTTCGTTCAAGCCATGTTTGCAAAGGGGACAAGGGCAGAGCTGGGTTTGCTCCGGTACCCTTCTGCCAGCCTTGTCAAAACATGAAGAGATGGCCCACGGGGGGGAGGGGGGGAATAGGCAGGGGGGCTACTGGATGGGAATCACGGGAAAGGAGCCAAGGCCAGCCAATCCTAGCTGGCCTCCAGATTCAAGGGTCTATCTTCGTGTGGCAGGTACGGCACATGTCCCAGTTCCTATGAACCATCCCAGACCTCATTGCTAGCTTTGAGTTGCAACGAATGCTTTCGTATTTGAGGGGCGTCCAGATGTGGCACTGTGGGTTAATTGGCTGGACTGAAAGGTTGGCTTGAACCGCAAGTTTGGCGGTTCAAACTAACCAGCCACTCCTCAGAAACCCTATACAGGATCGCTATGAATCGGAACCGACTCAAAGGCACTTAAAAACATAAATCAAGGCAAGAGCCTTTGTGCTGCCCCAGTTAAAGAGCTTGACTGTAAACAGACAAGTCAGTGGTTCGAACCTACCATCTGCTCCACAGAGGAAAGGTATGGCTGTCCGCTTCCCTAAAGACTGACAGTTTCACAAACCCTACAGGACAGTTCTACTGTGTCCTCTCAGGTCGCTGTAAGTCGGAATCGATTCATAGAAGTTTAGGTTTGGGTTCAGGTTGGCGACGGGTCGAGTCAGGCTGTGTGAATTTGTCCCCCAGAGAACAATGACATCGAATACATCACGGACCAATGTTCACCCGTGAAAGCAAAGCAGTATTTATCAGGTAAAATAGGATGATAGCACTTCACTTGCGTTTGGAGCTGGTCTTGGGATCAAGTGGCCTCAAAGATGGGTGTTGGAGGTTTGGACCAGGTGCAATTGCCAGGGAGAGGGGAGACTGTGTGTAAACTGGCGAGTCTCAGGGTGCTTGGTCCAGGAGCTGGACTGTGGGGCTGGACGGCGGTGTGGCCACGTCCTGTGTGCCCGTCCTGGGCCTCGGTTTCTTCTCCTTGGCTGCAATCTCCGCCAATTGATTTTTCCAAGTCTTAGCCGTGGAAGAATGCATTCTCATCCTTCAGGCTCTCGAGAAGGGCCTTGGAGAGGGTGAGCAACTCTCACACCACGTGAGCTATCCGGACCCTTCGGAGCGAAACCCTACCCCATGGACAGCCGCATGGCCTTCTGCTGGGATGGTGGGTGCGTGCAGACCCCGCCAGTCAGAGGAGTGAGAATCATGCAAATTCCAGAGAAAAAGAACCGTGAATAAAGACAAAGGCTGTCTTGTATGGGAAAAGGCACCCACCGATTGCAAGAATTGGGGAAATAAGAATACCTAGCAATTCCCTCTCTCATACTTCGGACATATTATCAGGAGGGACCAGTCCCTGGAGAAGGAGATCATGTTTGGTAAGGTAGAGGGTCAGAGAAAAAGCAGAAGACCCCCCAATGAGATGGATTGGCACAACAGTAGCAACCATGGGCTCGGGCTTAGCAAGGTTTGTGAGGTTGTGGCCCAAACCCAGTAGTGTTTGGATGGATGTGCATAGGCTTGCTAAGAGAAGCCATGGGGCGGGGCAGTCAAATGAATCATTTCACTGAGCTTGATGGTTCCAAATTAAACAAAACAAAAACAAAAAAAACCACTTTGCCTTCAAGTCAGTTCTAACTCATGGTGACCCTAGGCATGCAGAGCAGATTTGCATTCTGTGGAGTTTTCAAGCAGCTTGCCTGCCAGAATTACATTGGCAGAACTTTCTTCTGAGGTACGTCTGGGTGGACTCAAACCTCTGAGCTTTCACAGTCTGCAACCACCTGACCTTTTCACAGGTGTTTTATTGGTCATGGAAATGGGTGGTCCCAAAGAGCTGAGGAGCTACCGTGTACATAGGAATCTGATTAGATCAGCAGCTAGTACATCCCACATTCATTCAACCTTACTCCTGCAGAGCTCCCGGACATTTCAAGGGGGCAGGGTAGTTTCCCTGGACATCTCAGATGGCTGCTGCTCTCCTGCTGTCCTGAGACACACTCCCCTGGAGCTGGCATCAGTGTTGGGTGCTGGCAGTGCACCAGGAAGCCAGGGTTACTTGCAATTTATTAATATGCAAGAGGGGCCCATTTCTGATGGGAGTTTGTCTATACCTTCCTGTGAGGTTTCATTTCTAAGGTGGCCTGGCACCAAGATTCCCCTGGTCTTCTTTGAATTCAGTCATCTTGTCCCTCTAGAAAGAATTCAAAACAGAAAAACAAAAACAAACAGAAAGCAGGCTTTGGGAAAATCTCAAGGAGGAAGCCAGGCACCATCTTTCTTGTTCCTTTCTTCTCTCTCTCTCTCTCTCTCTGCCCCCACCTTCCTCCATGAACACATCAAAGTAAGAAGTGACACCGAATGCCCTGGAGCTCTTAGCAACATGCTTTTAGGTTTGGAAAATTTCATTTCCACCTTATGATGATTACAGGCAGAAAGATGCACTGTTGGCTTTGAGGTGTCTATGGGAAGATGTCACCAAGGTCGCGCCCCCCCCTTCCCCCGCTGAGTGAGCAAACCCACTCTGGCCGTGGGAAGGGTGTGAAAAATCCCGATGTGTGAGCATGAGTGTCGTCTGTGTGGCTCTGGTGGCTATTGTGGCCTCAGATGCTGAGAAAAGAGACCTTGAGTGGCTTCTTTCAGAAACTGCGGAATGAAATGTTTCATTTTCTCTGGCTCTGCCTGCCTAGGATGCTGAGCGAAAATGAGCCTCCCAGACTGTGAGACACAGAAGCCCTTTCAGCCAGCCTCCAACCCCACCAGCACGCATGTGTACAACAGGCACAGACAAGCATGCATAAACACATAGGCATATGCGTGCACATAAGACATGTGTGCCCGCGTGTGTGCATGCATGCGTGGTGTATACATGCATGGGTGCACACATGCATTCTCTCTCAGGCAGGCATTTGCACAAGTTTGAACATAGGTGTGTGCATGCATACATGCACACATGCAAATGAGCATACACAAGTGTGTTTGCACCATACACACACATGCACACATGCCTAATTACAGAATCCCCTAAACCAAATCCCACTAACGTTAATAGCCTATTAAAGAATTAAGTCACTGTCTCTTTTCCAGAAAGTTCTCTTTGCTGCCCCCCCCCCCACCAAGACTCTGAAGCAGGACAGTGGCCATGTATATTTGCTCTGGCTGCTGGAGGTTTTCAGTCTGGGTGTCCTGGGGAACTTCTCTGGTCACTGGGAGTGCAATGGAGGATGATAACCTCATGGTGCCCAGGAAGCAGAGCCAGCAAGGTGGGGAGTTCGCCTCATGGCTTCAGTCCTAGGCGTCTTACTAGGAACGGATGCTAGCAAAAAAAAATGGAGTATTCATTCAGCTACCAAACCATTTTCGCGCACGCAGAAACACACAATCTCCGGCTTGATTCAAAGCTCTTCAAGTCACATGTGCCTCTCTTTGTTCAGCCCCCAGCTGGACCACACAGGTTGTAAGAAGCTGGATTTATAGAGCTCTGCCCATCAGCTCTGGCCGGCTACCTTCTACATCCAGTCCTTCGTCAACCACCCACAGGAGCACTTTCTCAGCCTCTGGAGAGCACGCTAATAATCCAGGTTTGGAGCTGTATAATGAGATTTTTGCTTTGGCTGCAGAAGCATGAGAAATCCTGATCTGTTTTCACTAATAACCTAAGTCCCAGCCATTCAGGGATGTGTTAGTGCTCCATACTCACCCTCTGAAAGAAGTGAGAGATCACTGCCATTGAATGCTGGCTCTTTGCCATCAGTGAGTGTCCGGTGACTCTCATGAGGACTTCCTGCCCTTTCTTGCTTGGCTCCATACTTAAAGGGAGAGAACAAGGCATCCCTAGGTAGCACAAATGATTAAACACTCTACTGATAACAAATCATAACCCACCCAGAAGTGCCTCAGAAGAATCAGCTGGCAATCTTCTTCTAAAGGTCATACCCTTGGAAACCCTCTGAAGTATAGTTGCTACCTGTATACTTGGGAGTCACTTGAGTCGTAATTGAATAGATGGAGACTGTTGTTGTTAATAACTTAGACAGATTTTTAAATATTCAATTTTTAAGTTTTTCATTTAAGCCTCTACTTCCTTTGAGGCAAGTATTAATATTTTTGCCTTGTTATTGATATTGTTGGGCATCCTCAAGTCCACTCATACTCATAGAGTAGAACTGCATGGTAAATTTTCTTAAGCTGTCATCATTATACAAGCAAATTGCCAGATCTTTCTTCCCGTGGAGTTAATGGGTGGGTTTGAACCATTAGCCTTTCATTAGTTTTCAGGTGCTTAGCCATTGCACCACCAGGGCTAAGGTGCAGGGAGTCTATACAACTAGCCTCCGGAACCCGATGCCAGCGTTCATAATCAACCACCATGCTATACTGCACCCTGCTGGTGTGCGGTTGCTGCAGTTCCGTGGTCTCTGTTCCCCTTCATGAACACACTCAGGGTACAAACAAATTTAACTTTTCCCTCACAGACTGATGTGGATGGTCTACTGCTGTGGGTGTCTACAACATCATCGTGTCCCTTCTGGAACCAAGTTATCCTTTTGTAAACTGCTGATTTATTTGGGGTACTGTTTCCATAAACTTTTCTTAAAGCATCAGTGGTTTCCACTATCTCTCCACCCTAGAAGCTTCACCATAAATTTGATGTTTATTTTTGCTTCAATTTTAGCAGAATTCATGTTGCTCTGATAAGGGTTCCTTCCAAACTGATGTCTTATCCTTCTTAGAGCCTCAAACTAGATCCTGTTCAGACAACATGATCACAAGTTGTTGCTTTGTTAAGTGCTGTCAAGTCGGTTCCAGCCCACAGTGACTGTATAGGGATTCCAAGGAGTGACTGGTGAGTTTGAACCACCAACCTTGTGGTTAGCAGTCCAGTGCTTATCCTACAGCATCACACCAGGACTCCTGTTACAAGTTAGTATGAGTTTATTCCGATACAAATTTGTTTTTTTTTAATTCAGGCATAATTTTTCAGAATACACATTTTCCATGTACTTTGTGAAGACCCCACCTATGTAATCTATATAACAATGTGTTGTGTTATACACGATAGTGCAGCACCGACAGTATGTAAGTATGGTGTGCACAGGGTCAATATGAATTGAAACTGGCTCAACAACACCGAACAACAACAGTGTTTTATGGCTTGTTGTTGCTAAATGTCATTGAGTCAGTACCAACCCATAGTGATCTCGCATAGGGTTTCTGAGGCTGTAAATTTTTCAGGGAACAGAAAACCTCATCTTTCTTCCACAGAACAGTGAGAAGGCTCTAACTGTCATCCTTGGGGTTCACAGTCCAGGGCTTATACTACAGAGTCACCACACTCCCCTATATTACTAGTGCATTATAGAGAAACAGAGGCTTGTCATTTTATCACTAACTAGTGGCAAAGATTCTACAATATGAATAACTGTTACCATTTTCAATAATAAAAGTGGATGCCTGGGTGAATACTTTTCACAAACCAGATGTTTTATCTGTGTTTTCAACTCAAGAAGCTATTATAGCACCTACTTTTAAGAAAACAGACCCTATGGCTCAAAGGGATTGCCTAATTTGTTCATGCTAATGTAGAATCCTGGCATGGAGCCGTAGGACAAGCACTAGAATGCCAGGTTGGTTTGAACGGCAAGGTTAGCAGTCCAAACTCACCAAATGCTCCTTGGACACCCTATACAGAGTTGTTATGCATGGGGATCAACGCGACTGCAGTTAACAACAACAACAGCATATCTGTCAATTTGTTGTACTGTGGTGACATGTGTGTTGTTGTGATTCTGGAAGCTATGCCACAGATATTTAAACACCAGCATGATCACCCACGGTGGACAGATTTCAGCTGAGCTTCTAGACAAAGACAGACTAGGAAGAAGGAGAGATTTGGTCAGATCTTTAGTCACTGCAAACCTTATGAAGAGCAATAGAACACTGTCAGATAGCACAAGAATATTGAAGACTGAAACATGATGAAGATCACCAGAATGTTGTCAGACATAGTGCCAGGAGAAGAGCCCCTCAGGTTGGAAGGCACTCAAAATATGACTGGGGAAGAGCTGCCTCCTCAAAGTAGAGTTGACCTTGATGATATAAATGGAGTAAAGCTTTAGGAAAACTCACTTGCTTGTGGGGTACAACTCAAAATGAGGAGAAATAGCTGTAAACAACTATTAAAACATCCAAACATGGAATTTGTGATGTATGAACCTAGAAAAACTGAAAGGTGTCAAAATGAAATGGAATGCATAAACATGGATATCCTAGGCATTAGGGAGCTGAAATGGACTGGCATTGGCCGTTTTGAATCTGACATAAATACACGAGGCATGGCATCACATTCATCTTTAAAAGAACACATCAAGATCTATCTTGAAGTACAATGCTGTCTGTGATAGGATACTATACATACACCTACAAGGAAGGCCAAGTAATACCACTATTATTCAAATTTACACATCACCCACTAAAGCCAGATATGATGACATTGAAGAATTCTACCAACTCCTTCAGTCTTAAATTGATCAAATATGTAATCAAGATGTATTACTAATTACTGGGGATTGGAATGCAAAAATGAGAAATAAAGAAGACGGATCAGTTTTTGATCCTTGGTGACAGAAACAATGCTGAAGATCACATGATAGAATTTTGCAAGATCATTGACGTTTCATTGCAAATACCTTTTTTCAAACACAAATAAAACAACTATACACATAGACCAGGCAGAACATACAGAAATCAAACTGACTACATCTATGGAAAGAGAAGGTAGAAAGCTCCACATCATCAGTCCAAACAAGGCTGGGGCAGAATGTGGAACAGACAATCAATTGCTCATATGAAAGTTTAGGCTGAAGCTGAAGAAAATGAAAACAAGTACACAAGAACCAAAATGTGAACTTGAACATATCCTACTTGAATTTAGAGA